>NW_024582061.1:2038505-2219972 GCF_017639235.1 Corvus kubaryi | reverse complement strand
CAGTCTGCAGACTTGGCTTATCGGAACCTTTTAAGATCTGTCTTTGGGAGCTGAAGAAATCCAGTTCCTTTGGACATCTGTAATCCACCTTTATGATGATGTCGCATTTCAAAAATGCCAGCTTCAAAAATATCTGCTGCAGTGCATATAATATGGGATTTACTTTTTAGTTTAAACCAGCTAGAGTGAAGATATCTTTTCTTCCTTCTGAGGGAGTGGGCTAGGGGAGGAAAACAGGGAGAAACAGGTCTCAGTTTCTGATCTGTCACCATTCATCTCCTCTGGCAGTCAGTCTGCAGACTTAAATACTATATTCTTTGTCCCCAACATATTTAACCTCATTAACTTCCTATGAAATGCTAAATACTTAGGTTGCTTTGCTGGTGGCGTCTTCAAAAGAGTGCAGTTCCTTGTGCTGTAGGGAGGGGTCCATGTTGCTGTTGCATGGCACCCGAAATGCAGTTGGAACTGAAGCTTTGTTGCATGCTCCTGCTTCTGGCTGGGCAGGTGGCTCTGCTGTGTCTGGGAGTGTGCTCAGCTCCTTCTCCAGTTCTCCTGCTGGGAGCCCTCATTTTTCAGCTGACTCACCTGAAAGCTTTGGGTAGAATTTAGGTTGATAAGGAATTTCCCTCAGATGGACTTGTACCAGTAAGTGGTGTAAGTTGCTTTGAGAGATGTGGAGGGGGATGCAGCTGCCCTGCGGACTTCAGGGATGGTCTTCTGTTCATGCTCACAGTTGGCGTTCCCCACTTAAAACTGAGCCCTCAGGTTTTAAACGCTGTGGCTCACCAAGGGTGACTGTTGGTGTGTGCACAGGAGGTTTGGGATGAGCAGGCAGCCAGTACTTCCGCTTAGGTGCCCAGCACTTGGTAGTGATGACTCTTCTAAATTGTAATTGCTGTTCAGTGAGTGACGTACATGCTCTCCTAATAATCTTTAGTTTTTCAGCTTACACGTCAGGTGTGGCTTCAGAGTATGTACCACTTGCAGAGTTACAGAATACACAGTGCTCTAAACAAAGAGGCTGTGTCATTCTTTTGTGGTAATTGTCCAAGGCCTGGATCTTTAATGGATTGTACACAAATGCTGGGTATTGACTCCCTAAATATTAAGCAACCTTTTCCAATTGATATATTCGCCAGGCAAGCTGACATAGAGAGCCTTCATTTAAACTCTCTAGATATCGTTGTAGTCTATAAATATTTATGTCAGGACATTCACAGTGTGAAAGGCTTGCTATTTGCTCCACATGGACAAACTTAGAACACAGTGCTTGCATTTGCGAGTAGAAATGATCTTGTTGTCATTTCTGCTTTTTGATATGTTCTCTGGTGAAATGGTTATGAAAATAGGGTGAGGTTTTTGTCTCATTATTATCTTGCTACAGACCTTTTTGTTTTCCATGTAGTTGGCAGAGTTCCCCACCAATTTTGAAATGGAGTCAAACATACCAGTCTATGAATGGGACGGGAATACTGTTAATACCTTTGTCTGTAATACCTTATTCTTAATATACTTTTAAGAAATTAACCAGTCAAAGTCTAGGTTAAAAGAAGCAATGCTTTAGTTAGTAATACTTTGTTTCCTTAGCAAAATGTTATAAACTACTTGGAGAAAGAAGCATATCAGTTTAAAAGATGGAATGCTTTTTGAGCTTCAGTATTTATATGGACAGAACAATAAGGAAATGTTTTTAATATAAACAGACATGGAAAATGGCAACATTCATACAGATTTTTTTAGTATCTTGTTTCAGGATCACATTACCTAAGTAGAATTACTCCCTTGTGATATAATCAATGTGGCAATAATGGGATTATAGTTTTAATTCTGTTTATGAGGGCCATGTGTGAGCTCTTGATGTCAGATTTGAAAAGTAATCATATTTGAGATGGAGAATTTTAATCAACTAGCTATATAATTTTGCTTAAGCAAAAATTGTTTGTTTTCTTCTCTATGATACCTTTATATTTTCCCCCTTTTTCCTCCTCTGTCTTCCCAGTCCGTTGCCAGAGGAAAAATATAGTTTGTATGTAGCATGCTGGGGTTTTTTAACTGTTTGTGCCTCTAGAACTCCTTAATAGCAAAGATTCTCCTCTGTCCATTGTCAGAGAGTTCAGGCTTCTAGAAAGTAGATGATATGTTTGCTGGAATTCTGGAAGTTAAGGGTGTGTGGAAAGCACCAGAAATTTAAGGTGTCATAGAATTTCAAACTTTGTTACCTTAGTTGTTCTGTCAAAGCAGGGAATAAAACTCCTGCTTATACTCATAGTATTAGTGTTAATTGAAATATTAACACTTCAGAAATCCAAGAATCCTCTTGTCCACACACAGATTAATTGAAAGGAATATTAAGAAGAATAGAGGAGTAGGCATTTGTAGACCTTGTAGTGACTCTCATTATGTCAGTTTAGAAAGTGCAGTGATGTTCTTATAACAACTCAGAAACTTAACTGAAGCTCAACAGTTACCCTTTACCCTGTAGGTAATGGCAAAATGAGTAAGTAAGATAATTCCAAGTTTGGTGGTTTTGTTTTTGTGGGTTTATTTGTTTTTCTTTTGGATTTCCAGAAATGAGCCCCATTCAGTATGAAAAAGACAAGATCATTCACCTTGTCAGGGGGATCCTGCATATATCTGTGTGTATCTGTTGTTTTCTGGGGTGCTTTCGGGTTGTTTTTTTTTTTTTCTCGTGTGTCATTACATCTAATGTAAGCCTGTTGAACATTTGACATTAATAGTGCTGTGATATTAAAAGTACGAGAGTTAAAAGTATGCTACAACAGTTTTTTTTCACGAAATAAAAATTAAATGTCCAATAATTCTCAAAATTATTGAAGTATGTGCACATCTTTCCTTACCCATTAAAAACAGTCCTTGACTGTCCATTTGAACTGGGGTCTTTTGTGCTAAATTCTATGTTCCTGCTTTACAGCAACTTCCTGATAGTGCTTAAAAAATCTAAAGTAACAAAAACCCCCAGCCTCAAAACAGAATAAATAAGCTGTTTTGTTTGATTTGGTTTTTACCTGGTGAAACAAACTGACACACTTCAAGAAATATTTTTTGAGTATCTTTTAGACTGGCATGCAACCTTGGATAAATTGTTGGAAAAGTCATCTGAGAGTAGTTCAGTGCCTGTGAACTTCTTGTCATTGTGGAGAAAGGCCTTGTTTGTTGGAAGCGTGCTGCTGTTGAGGATGTGATTTTTTTGATCCATGTGGAGCTAAAAGCAGTTGGGATAAGACCCCATGGCTGGGGCTGTTCCCATGTGCTTGGGTTATGCTCCAGCAAAGGAGGTGAGTGAACTGGTAGGATTGACTGGGAGTAACATTCCCAGGCCATTCTCAACTGGATGTGCACCCTCAAACATGTGCTGTCTAGGCTGGAACACATCATGAACTGCAGTTGCCCCAGAGCAGCAGCAAACCTTTGGGCATTCCCACCTCAACTTGCCAGGGTGTACAAGGTGTACCTTGCGCCCTTTAGCGCTCCTTGGCTTTGGGAAATGGGCTCCTGCCGTCACAGCACCACAGTGTTGTGACTGGGTGCTCTCCCTTGGTGGAGGGACGCAGCTTTCAACAGCTTCCTGGGGAATATGACTGAGGCTTTTGGTTTGTTTTCTCATTGTTAGAAGTGCTGTAGGAAAAGGTGATGGCAGAAGGTGTGAAGGGCAGTGTTTTGTTTCAGTGTGATCTGGTTGTCTTCCCTGTCATCACAGTGCTTAGATTGCAAAATACCATCCCTATTCAGATGTGGGACTCTAATTGGTAGAGCCAAACAAGACTTCTTTTCTGCAGGAGTAGAGGTGCTTGCTAACTAACTTTTTCATTAAGTAGATCGTGTCAATTTAAACATGGGTGTTGCTGGTAGAACTGGGGAAGTATTGCTAATGTATATGGAACTGGTATGACTTCATCTGCAGCACTATGTGTTATTCTGACAACTGTTTGAGAAGCTGGAAGAGTGTTGAAGGAGGATTATGAGGACACCTGAGAAAATGAGATGTATAATGTTGAAGTTCTGCAGACATTAATGTGGATCACAGAAGTACTTTATTACACATCCCTGAGGAGCCTTCCTGCTTTCCAGAGCCTGCAGTTGGCCCTGGAAAGTGCCAGGTCACCTTTATTTTGCTGCTGCTCTGTAAGCAGAACGGTAATGGAAGAAGGTGGTAGTGTTTTGTGGCCATGCAGCTGCAAGCAGATGCCTGACCAGGGAGCATTGGCTCTCTGCTCATCCTGTTGTCAGCCAGGTAGATTCAGAATATAAAGTTGGAAAAATGTCAGAGCTAAAGTGCTGTATTCCAACCCCATGAGAGTACAATCAAAAGAACTTCAGAACAGGGGAGTCCATGTTACAGAAAGGTGGACAAAAGATCTGTGTGAGTGTGCTACCTAGCCCTGAGAAGAGCCATGCTCTGGTAATCCTGCTATAAAGCTTTGTTGCCAGCAGGATGATTTAGCAGGTGATGCCTGCTATTTAGAAAGTTCTTTTGCCTGTCATATGCTGGGACTTCATGGTGTACTTCAGTCATGTGTGCTTTTGCTGTAATCTGGCAGGTCTGTTGGCTTTCTATGGCTGGACCTTTTTTTTTTCCCTCCTCTCATTCTCATGTCTCCATCCTTCTATATCTTTAGTAAGGTAATTTTTGTCCCCTGTATTTAGCAGGCTAAAGGATGACTTACTGCCTTTGTACCAGCTAGTCCTGCAGGGTGTCTTGGTCTCTACAGCTAGTATCTGGCCAAAAGCCTGAAAACAGTAAAGCTTAGTGCAGAATCCAAATGCTGTTGTTGCCTAGCTTGGTGTCTTTGCTGTTGCACTGATATGACTACAGATCTCCTTCACTGGCCTGCTGCTCCTGTGACCTTTTGAGTTACCGTCTGAACAGCCCTTGCATGGCTTCAGCGTGAGGAATATACTTCAGGTTAGCTGAAAAGAGGAGAAAAGGTCCTTTCTGCCAAGTTTGGGCTGCCTCATGCTTGTTTACTAAATTCCTACTTGCCTGCTGTGTCCTACAAGTATGTTTGTGAGAATAAGGAGGTTCAGAGAGAAGTGTTCACAGTAAAAGAGGTATGGTGGGCACTAGAAAGTCAGTTTTTTAAAAAATGTATGGAATTGTGTATTGCACGGAAAAAATTGGGAAAGTGCTGTGACAGAGAACTTGGTGCAAAATCCTGCCCTGTTGCTTCCTGTGCTTAAAACTCTTATGTATTTCCTGGTGATATTGTTGTTTGCTTGAAAATATAAACCATCTCTGTATAAGTTTCTTGAGGCTGGCTCCCTGCTATTTGGAAAAGTTTATGTTAATTTTCAAGTTGTCTCTCTTCTTACTTGAGTCTCCCAGGCTTTATTTCCAATGCTACCTCAACCTTTTCATTCTTGCTTCTCCAAATTGAGCAGCAAAACTCAAACATTTGCAGAAAATAAATAGACAGAATTTCTTCTAAGCATGAGCAGTGATGAAGAAATTTGAAACCCAGGGAGTGAAGGGCCAGTCCTCATAACTGACTGCTCCAGAATCCTTGTGCCAGTCCCGAAACTTTTCCCTACATTCTTGTGTTGGTTCTCTGGGGGACGTCTTGGGGATGATTATTGTATTACATACAAGGAGTTTTGTGTATTGAATGGTTTTAAGGAGGTTGCAATTAATGTTCTTTGCTGGTTATCTACGTCTGTTTCTCTTCTTTTCCTTCTCTTGTGAGCTGAATGTGAGTGCATGTCATTCTGTCAAGGCATTTGGAATCCTTACTGTGCCTCATCCAGGTCAGCATGTATTTGTTTGGTACATCTCGTCACTGTGTCTCCTCTTTTCTCCAGTCCTCATGTTTGCTGTCCTCATAGCAGTGTGCTTGGCAGTACCAATTCACTTTAGATGCTCAGTTCTTCAGCAAGACTTTTAAAAGATGGGGAGTATTCCCGTCCCAACTCAAGGACATCATCTTTCAGTATGACAATCCATGGGGTTTCTTACCAGTGACTTCTACATGGATATTTCTTTCCACAATGTCAGCAGTTGCTTAGTGGTTTCCACACTACGATTCTGTGGCAGATTGCCACATCTTGTCAGTGGCCACCTCTGCTCTGAGTCCTATTCCTTAACTGGAGGTTCATGAGGAACTGGTTCACTAATTAGTCAAAGCTGATGCAGTCCCTCTTTTCCCTGGTGTGCTAGCGCTTATATTGGTTTGATTTTTGGTGTGAACTGATTCTGGACGATGCCTGGCTAAAAATTGCTTTTTGGCAGGTGGTGGGGAGAGCTTGGTAGCCTTCTGCTGGTTTAGCTCCCTGCATTGTCTCGCCGTGGCACGGGATGAGTGCTCAAGCCAAGGCAAAAGAGGGGTCGGGAACTGACAGCTGGAAGTGAAGCTGGGGAGAGAGGAGATAGCTGCAGTCGCATCTTGAGCAGATCCAGCAGGCTGCCAGTGAAGGGGGGAGATCTGCTCCCCCTTGCAGCTCCCTGCTGCTCGCCTTATGTCGGCTTTGGAGTTTGCTGGACCACTTCTTGAGTTGATTCAACTTGCTGCCCCAGTCAAACCTTTTGCTGATGTAGTGATTTGAATCAGCTTGGAGAGGGGCCCTTAACTAAGGGAGGGGTTAGAACAGCATCACTGGGGCTTGGGAGTGAGAAAAAAGGATTTGGGGGGAATGAGACTGTGCTAATTGCTTTAGCCAGGCTAAACTCCATGTCAGTGAAAGAGAATGAGCATGTCGAAGGTAACGCTGACCTCACCTCATGGCACCCAGAGCTGTCCTGGATCACTGAAGGTAGAAAGGAGAAAGTGGGAATTTGTGGAAAAGGCCACTGGACTAGTTAAAGAAAAGCATGACAAATTCTAACAGCTTAAAGTTGCCACTTAAACACCAAAAATATTAAAAAACCTTTTTAGCTGGTAAAGTGCTTGTTTTATGTTGGTTCATCACTCTGCATCCTGTGGGCAGCAGCAGTTTTATGCCTGTAACAGATGCTCACAAGTCAGATGTACAAAGCAAGAGTTGAGTAAAAAAGTGTAAGGGAAACCAGACTTGAGTGTCTTGGTGATTAGCAACTTTCAGTAAGAGAGACAGGAGTTGCAGCCAAGAGAAATACGTGGTGTAAGAACTGGAGTTTGGCAATGGGAAGAAGGATGCTGGTAGAATTCTAGTTGTAAAAGTAAGACAAAAAAAGACAATGTCTGGACTTTAATACTGCATGTGGTAAACTTAGGAACATTGGAGTTAAGAAAGTTATATGCTGAGTGACCACTACTGGCAGGAGTTTCTTACGATGTAAATTATTTTTGCTGCTGTTGAAATGTGTTAAACTTGAGCTTTTGTAACTTTTGTGTTCTTTAAGGAAACACTTGTTCCTGCTGGTGGGTACAAAAAAAATCCCTTATTTTATAGCTAAGCATAGTTTTTACTCTGTATTGGGTACTTCTATTAGAAGAATGACCTGCATGTAGACCTCTCAGGTGACAGAGGATATGGAAATATTCACTACTGTTTCTGTTTTTGATTTCCAGGATAGGTGTTCGAAAATATGTGCTTCTCTTTGATGTACTGTAGTTTGTTGCAGTTACAATGTATTTTATTATGATCTCTATAGAAAGAGAAATAAAAACATGTAGAGTTCAGCTTCTTAAAAAAAAATCTGAATTGTGTCTTTTTGCCCCATTATAACTTAAATTGCCAAATAGTTGCCCAGCTTTGAAAGGAGATGCTCTTGGACTTCTTCCCAGGTTATTAGTATAGTTCATAACTTCATTATTCAAGAAAGCCATCTTTTCAGTGTCTTGTGCTTTTGAATTTGGGACAGGGTGAGATCTTCTGGCACAATTTTGCTCTTGGCACTGCTGCCTTAGTGAAGTAAATGCAGAGATGGTACTAGGTACTAATGCTGCCAACTTCAGTTACTGGGTTTTATAGCACATTGAAGCCTTCGTGTTTTCTGGGAAGGGCTGGAGGCAGTGGGGGAACAAACCTGGTTTTTATTATTTTGGTGATGCAGGCTTCATTCCTGAATGTTGCAACAAATTGGAAAGCTTAACGTCCTCATCTGCCAGCCCTTTGGAATGTGTTACAAGTTGTGGCTTTGAATCAATCTGCATGAAGCTACACATCCTAAGTGTAGCTGTGTTTCTCCTGAGTTGTCATTCAGCTAAGCTGTCTCGTTGATGCAAAGGTGTTTGTCTGCAGTCCTTGCCCAGCCAGTCTGAGCTCTGAGTTGAGCAGGGAGCAAGTAACCTCTGCAGCGTGGCTGTGTTAGGCTCAGCAGCGCCTTCAGGCCTGGCTGATCACCTGGTGTTCCAGTTCAGTGCATGCTGTGTGCATGGGTGCTCTGTGTTGCACATAATAATGGAGCTTGTACTCACTGGTGTGTGGATTTACTTTTTTCCAAATGCTGGGCATGCTGTCTTACTAGAGAAGGCTGTGCCAGTTGGCTGCACACTCTCCTGTGTGCACTAGATGACACTGAGCTGGCTGTTAACTAGATTTTTCAGGTTACAGTTGTAGGCAGGCTTTAAAAAGTAGAGGGTTTTATTATATTACAATTTTGTACACCTTGCAGTTTACTGAATACTTTTTTTTCCTGAAATGTGGTCATCATAAGCAATCTGCCCTTCAAGAAAATGTACTGTAATTAATTTTAAATCGTAGGGGGTGGGAAATTATGCAAGGAAGGGAAGGAGATAGGTAATAATAAATTCTTTATATAAAGATTCTCCATCTAATTTTAAAAAGTCTAGCCCTTCTCCATGGGAAGATAATCTCTAAACTTGAATGGTTTTTTCCACAATAAAAAGTTGCTTTCTGAAGAAGGGAATACAAATACAAATTTGGTATTATTAAAACAAACAAAGTTTCACCCCTCCCTTGTTCTATCTGAAGTTTATCATAAATCAAGTTATATTCAGTGTTTTAAATTCAGGATGACAGTCTAAGCAATTTAGTTTTCTTAAAAACCAACAAAACTCCCCTCACCCCAAAACATACATGGCAGAACTCATTTAATTGCAGGTAGATGAAGGAACTTTCTTAGTTCTTTGAGCTTCTGCCAATTCACATGTGACAGTGTTTTTGAGAAATTGTTTTGCAATAAGATAGTGAGGGGAGTAGTCTGATCTTGGACACCAGCTTTTGAATTTACTGGAGTCTGTTAGTATTTCTAGTTTCAATGTGAGTTTGGCATACAGGGAACTGTACCTCTTATGGCGGTGTGGCCCTTGACATTACTGAGCCATGCACATCTTTGGCTATGTAAATTTTGCCCTTTTGGTTAGGATATTCATCCTGCTGCAAATTTGAAGTGCCCACCTACGCTAAGGAAGAAATCTGCAAGACCCCTGTGAAATTTGTGTGGTGACAGGTAAAGAAGCATTTACGGATCTAAATGCCCATGTACAGCACCGGTGCTACAGTTTCTGTGTAAAATGCAGGGAAAGGTAGAAATGTTTTCTGATAGTGGATTTAAAAGGATGTCATTGTCTGCCTTATACGAATGTAGTGTTTTTCTGAACCTTTTGTTGAAGTAGGAATAAGGCTGGAATTTTCATAATGCTATATACAGCTTGTAGTTAAGGACAATTAAGCAGGCATACAACATTTAAGAAGCTGTCTTTTTTTTCATGGTTACTACTTTACATTAGTCATCTTATGTGTTGTTATGAAAAATATACAGACTGTGCAAACTGACAGAGTAAGCAAATAAAGCATATAAAATAAAAGCTTTGTGTTAGAGAACTAAGCAGGAATGGTAGAGCTGAGTTCGAAAGAACTGTGTTGTCCATTCCTGTAGGTTTATGTTTCTCCCTACCTCCTCCCTACCTTCAGCACTCTAAACCAACATTTGCCTCATGCTGTGCAATGAATTTAGTATTTTTATGTACTATATGTAAAATGTCTGAGATATATAATTTCAGGGAGTATTGACATGCAGGTGGCTTTGATAGCTTGATGTCAATTATGCTTTTGTAGAAGACGGGTGTATATTACTAAATTCTGTAAAGAAAAATAATCCTTGCTCAGGTGAGCCAGCACTGACTACTTAGAAAACTGTTTTACCCTTGCCTTTCTGATCCTTCTCTACAGAGCAGTGTCATTTGGGCACTTCAAACCTCCATTTTCTTTGTTCTCTCCCTTCTTCTTTAATGTTATTTTAATAATGCACAACCCAGAATAGCGAGCTGCCCATTACGAAGGCTTGTAACCAAGTTGAAAAGCTTTGAGTCAGTGCTTTTTAGTCAAACTTCAAAATGTCTCCCCAGTATTTCTTTTTTTTAAAAAGATACTCTTAAATCAGTAGCTACTGATGGCCTGATGCACCATCAGTACAAGTTATACTTGATATGAGTGATGTTAACACATCTGTCTGTGTGTCCCCCCGTTTCTGTCCCATGTGCAGCTGCCCCGCTGCTGCTGTACGCGAACCGCCGGGATCTGCGGCTGGTGGACGCTGCCCATGGCAAGGAGAACGCTACGGTGATCGTGGGGGGCCTGGAGGACGCGGCCGCCGTGGACTTCGTGTTCCTCAAGGGCTTGATTTACTGGAGTGATGTCAGCGAGGAAGCCATCAAACGGACAGAGTTCAATAAATCCGGGAGTGTACAAAACGTGGTCGTTTCTGGACTTCTGTCGCCCGACGGGCTGGCCTGTGACTGGCTGGGGGAGAAGTTGTACTGGACAGATTCGGAAACAAATCGGATTGAGGTTTCTAACTTAGATGGGTCACTGAGGAAAGTTTTGTTTTGGCAAGAATTGGATCAACCCAGAGCAATCGCCTTGGATCCTGCAAGAGGGTAAGTCTTTTTAAAAACAGTTGCAAATAGCAAAGCTTGTACTATTTCTCATTTGTTGAATGATTTCAAGTGCTGTCGTCAAAGTTATCCTAAGCCATTTTGCATCATTTGTTTCTCTTTCTACTGGTATGATCTGCAAACTTCTGAAATCCATTCATGTTGGTTTGTCAATAATCAGGAATCATCAGACTTTAAAAAACAGTTCTAGAAACTTAGTTTGGCTATACTGCAGAAGATTAGCAGAAGCAGAAGTTCTAACCTAAAACCTAATACAATATGCTTTGCTCAAAAGGCTGTCAGCTGCCTGTGGACAGACTTGTGCCTCTCTCAAATGTCAAGAAATGAAATTTTTTGGAGCTTTATTCATTGTTGATATTCATGCTTTTTTGAAGAATCTGAAGAAATGGGAGAAGTCAACATACTGTATTAATAACAACTTGAGATGTATTTTGAAGCTTAATCAGAAAATTTACAAGAGAGGCTCCTTTCCCCACCCTTGGGGGAACTCCTGTTTTAAAAAATCTCGTGTTTTTGTCTGAGCTCCTTCTAGAACTTGTGGTTTTCTCAGCTCTCATTTGAGTCCCTGGATGTGGCTCTTTCTGCTCTGTTCTTGGAACAAAGCAGTGTTTGCCAACAATGGAAAATTCAGTAGAGTTTTGGCGATGTTACATAAATGACTGGCTTGAGGTTACCCCACGGGCAGTCATCTGTGACAAAGTATTTGGGACAGCCAAAGTGGAATATTAATATTAATGAAATGTCCTTGATGCTGTGTAACCTTTTGAAAATATTTTATATCTGTAGTATAAAATTTATTTTTACTAGCTTTTCCTTGCACAAACAAGAAAGTTCATCTATTGTACTGCCATTTCCCATATGTTTTTCAGCCAACTCTTTTTCGGGAGGGAGAAATCAGTGGCTTGTTTCTTTGAAAAGATGAGGGTTGTGTTTTGCTGCTTGCCACTTACTTGCATTACAGTTTTTTTGTTTGGCTTTTTTCCTCCAAAAGAGGAAAATCTCTGCAAAACATGGCTTCTTTCCTGAACTTCATAGAAATACCATATCTTGAATATTTTCTTCTACAATTTCAGTAGTCCTTTGACAATTTATAAACAGAAAATACATTTATTTTCTAGTACATATATTTCAAGCTTTAGAAATAACAAAAGGATGGATGTGTGCTTTTCCTGCGTATTTGCAACTTGTAAACTGGAGCCAATGACAGCGTTAGTTCTATTTCATTATATTCTAGAACTGTTTAAGAGTATAAGGAAAGTGTAATGTTCATGTCTTTTCTACCCACCATCCCAAAAGTGAGAGAAAAAGGAAGGAAAAACACAGTGGCTTTGATTTGGCTTGTAACCAGAGAGACTGAGGTTCTTGTTGGTGAGGAGTAAAGCTGTTGTGAAGTCAGTTGGTCTTTTTTTAGAACAGTATTTGTTTTTTCTGAATGTGCACAGTAATATGCTCAGCAACCCCAAGTCGATGTTTGCATACTCTTTACTCTTTCCTAATACTTTACTCTAAGAGGAAAATACAAGAAGAAAAATGAAATAGATCAAAAGTAAGGCAAACCTGTTAGTTTTTCCATACTGATGATTTGTTAAAGCAGTAGGAGTAAACATACTTCAATATGCTGAAATTTAAAACAACTCAAGCAAAAAAAAGCAAACACCAAGCCCCCTTCCCCAATCCAAACAAAACCCCTCTAACCAAAACAAAAAAAGCTTTCCAACAACTGTAATTTAAGGACAGAATATTTTCTTTCTTCTGAATTTTTGAATAGGTCACTTTCTAAGTTGTTATATGAAGGGTATGTTTTAGGAAAGGAATACAGCACTATATCCATTTTCTGGTTTACCATATTGTAGTTGCAAAAATTGCAGTTCTCATATGCAGTTTTATAACAGAAAACCTTTTGGCTTTTAATAAATCTGGTTACGTTTCAGAAGAGCCTTCAAAGCTTGAAATATAGGTGGAAGAGTGACATGAACACAGAGATGTAAATTTAAAAAGATAAATAATTCTCCAAACTGTTATTGTATGCATGCTGCTTTCACCAGTATTTACATTTTTTTAGCCCTGTAATTGTCTTTTGGTTTCAAGATGTTGCCTGGCAAATAGTTGTAGGAGTAAGCCATAAAAAATTCTAAGAGTAGTTAATAAAATCTGAAACCTGGAAAAGCAAACCCCGTTATTTTCCTGCAGTCTAATCCACCTCCTATTATGCTCAGACGATGTTTGTCTCACATACAATTTTATAAACTTGCAATTCATGGAAAGAAATGATTTAGCAGCAAAACTTACACTAAGGTTGTCTTTAACAATAAGTTCAGTTTTTCATCAGAGTTAAATTGTGAAAAATAGTTGATCTAAAGTAGCATGCATCAAGTATTTAATGAAAAAGCTGATTTAAGTCCCAAACTACTAGTCCTTTCTGGGGTTGCATGTATATTTATTAAATGTATCTGTCTTGCTGAAAACATGAGAATGCCTACTTGGAAATGAAATGCTAACCGTATAAACTAGCAGAGATACATAGTGATGAATAATGCATTTTCTTGGAAGTGTCCCACCTAGTGAAATTTAGTAAAAATGAAATGTTTCACCAGTGCTCTGGTCTTTCTCACAACCTGCTGCTGTGGGATACTCCAGGGTTGTGAAGGTCGCTGCTCGGTGCTGCTGTGATGCTTTGGAGGAGCGTGATTGGGCTCTTTCAGAGCAGTTACAGAAACGTTTGAGACGTTAAAGAATAAGTGCTTTGAGTAACCTTTACTTCACTGCCGAAACCATCAGGTGATTTGTGCGTGAGGTTCTATGTGTAACTGAGATACTGGAGTAGAAATTAGACTTGGTTCCCATGTCTGTTACCAGTAATAAGAAATGCAATAGGTTTACTAATGGAAAATATTTGGTTACTGAGGCACAGCAGCCAAGTCTGATTTTTTTTTTTTTTTTTCCCCCCCTTACTGTAGGAAGGCATTAAAATCTGAAACATCTATATTCTTCTTACTGGCCATCTCTGTACATTCTGAGGTTTGAGCTTCTCATTGCTCGTGTTCGTACATTATGACTTACTTGTTTCAATTGTCTTGATACTCAATAAAATACTGTGTGTGCAGCAGGAGAGAGAAGGGCCCCAGATGAAGGTGAGGGGAATGGGGTGTTTGTTCAGCCTTCTTTTGAAGTCAGCTGGCAGGTTTCAGGAAGGCTTCTTGGTCCTATCCATCCGTTCTGGAACTGCTTATTCCTGACTGGTGTTAAACATGAAGCCCTTCTTAGTAAGATCTGCAGCTGGGGATAACACTGCCAGTTTAATGGTGACCTTTTGCCAGGAGAAGACCACTTGTTAGATCACCACGTGCAGGAGAGCACTCTGTTTAAGAACAGCTCACGTGAAAGTTGAACAAGTGGAAAAGAGATCTTTCTGCTTCAGCACTCAAGGTGAAAAAAAAAGGCATATGCAGATTCTTGAGCAAGTACTGCTTTAAAGTGCAGTATTGTATATTTGTATTGCTGTTTTCTTGTGGTGTTGGGGGTTTTTTGTTGTTGGGGGGCTGGTATGTTTGTTTATTTTTGTTTTTTAATTTGTACAGCCCCTTTGTCCTCATGGTAAAGACTTCATTATCATAGTTACAATTCCCCAAAAATTACCCTGTAGACAACTTGATCAGCTTTCTTCATAAGGAGCACTATCAGAACGGAACTGGCTTTTCTCACTTCCACATGTATTGTTCACCACAAAGGGAATTTTAAGTGCCTGCTAGAAGTGGTGACTAATTGCTTGCTTTTCAGGACGTGTTTTAAATCAAGTGACTATATAGAGTTACCTTAATTGTTAAGGTCTTGTAAAACTTTTGGGTTGTAAAGGGTTTTGGTTAATGAACGGAATTAGAATACAAAGAGCTACAACACTTTTTATGGCAGCTGAAGTTGATTTCTGGATGAAGTACTTTGAATGCTGGGGAAGATCTTCAGGTTTAATGGGTACCCCTCCCCCAGCAGAGTTTCGTTTTTTTCATGCAAAATTTTGCAGGGAGCACATACTTTTTATAGACCTACTTCTTTTGGTTTTTTGAAAGTTGGAAACAGGTGTCTGAGCATGTCAAGCACAGAAGCAACTGTAGAACATGCCTTACATCTGCACATGGTAATGAAAGATTTGTGGGAAGTGGTGGTACTTTCACTGAGTGGTAGGTGTTATACAACAGAATAAGGAAAGGGAAATGGAGAGTTCTAATAACAGTTACAGTACCTTTGATTTTGGGGAAAAAACATTTCAAAAATGAAAAAAAATCAGAATTTCTCTGTAAATTCACTTCTACAGTATATTTTTGTTTGCAGGCAAGTTAACATTGCATAAGATGGCACTTTGGATGTAAATTCCCAAAATAATGCAAATAACTGAAGGCTTTGCTTCATACCTTCTCTTGCTTGATGCCACCTCTCCCTTGGGCAGGTTGTTTCTGACTGGAAATCTTTCTGCTGCTTTTCAGTTGACTGTAATGTTTCACAGGTGACAGATGAGTGCACTCAGCAGATCGTTTGCTGTAGAGCCTGGCTGTGTACTAAGCAGGTAATTTTGAGGTTTTATGGGTGACATGTAGGCACGTGATACGAAATCTGCAGACTCCGGTGATTATGGCACAGAGATTTATAAGGTGTATTTAATCTTTCTTCACCTAAGGAGGCTCTGTTGATCAGATGATGTTGATCGTTGCAAATACATCGCTAAATTCAGGTAATAGCTAGGATATTAAACAAACCACAAGGTATTTTTTGGTTGCTTAAATATTGCAACAGTATTGCAGAGGTTGTCCTGATGAAACTGCATCAGGAGTGGCCTACCTTGCCTCTTGGGGCTGCATGTAACTCTGGGAAGATCTAAAATGCAGCTCTGCTGTCACTCATAGCTGGGTGATCCTTGCACAGGCACTGCTGGGTGGCATGAATCTCCAGGCATGGCCTTTCAAAGCAGAGAAGGTTGCCTAGGCCAGGATTATATTGTATGATTCAAAACCCAACAGGGTACAATGCTTCATCCTGCAAGAGCCTAGCGCAGCATCTGGAATGTCCTTGCCATCTCTGGCTCCAGAACTACTATAGCTCCCTTTGCCTCTCAAGTATAAGCTGTTTGGAATTTTGCTCTTGGTCCTATGTAGGTCTTTGTACTGGGAACAAGATCAGACACTATTCATTTACTGTACTCGCCTTGAATTTTAACTCTAGGGGGTTGGTTGTTTGTTTTTCTTTAGGGTTTTTTGTTTCATTTTAATCTCATTGACAGGCTGTTAATTTTCAAAGTTTCTCTTGCAAAACTTTGCAAAGTTTGTTTGAGATTGGTCATGTATGGTCTATATAATGCTAGTTTCTGGTCCAATGCTAGGATATTTCCATGTTGTTGGATAGATGCAGAAATTGTAAAGGTGTCATTTTATTGCACTGCTCAAAATGTTAGCTTCTTCCTCATCATCTCTTTTCTCCTCATGTGATGGAGAAGGTGAAGGAAGGTAACCAGAAACCCACATATTTAAAACAGAGTGAGGACTTGGAGAGGTGACCTCTCTTGTAAATCTTGCTGTGCTGGTTTTAGATGTTACTGCCACTGTCTGCCTGTCCTCACCCTGCTGCCAGAGGTTACCAGGAACTCGGAGGAACATGCTTGCTAATATATTTTCTTTATTTTGCAGGTGTTTTACCTAGTTTTCCCTTTGTGGGAGGAGATGGGAGAGATTTGGCTTGCTAGAAATCAAACTAGAGTGAACAGAATTGGTTAGTGCAGAACAAACATTCTTGTTAGAGACTTGTGTAGCAAAGTTGTAGACACTTTTAGCTGTAGGCGGGTTTGAAAATAGTCTTACATCCCCACCTCCTTCTTTCAGTTCTTGGGCTGGAAAACAAGACTGTGGAGAGGATCAGTTGAGAGCTGTGCTTTTCCTCCTGCCAGCATTCCTGTGAATCAGTCACTAGCATCTTGCAGCACTGTAGAGTTTGTCAGAGCACTTAAGTTCTTTGGCTTTTTTTTCCACTCTGTCTTCAGTTTCAGACTTGTTCTGGTGAGACATGTAAATATGGCATGCAACATGATGGTGTGTTGATAATTTAAGGTAACTTTCAAGAGTATGACTTGTCCTGTCCTTTAACAGGTCAGTGTTGCCGTGATAAAGGTGACAGGAATTAGTTAACTTTATGCAACTTGCTGTAAAGTATCCATGTATCAAAGTATACTTCAGATATTTGCATGCAGTGTTTATTTAATAAGTTAGAACTAAGTATTTAAAGTGAGGTAGTAATTTCTGGTCTGCATGAATAACGTCTGGTGGGCAGGCTTCTGTATCTGCATTTTCAGTCTCTACAATTATAACTTAGCGTCCAAGTCTAGACTGTGAAGACCTGTATTTTAAAAAAGAAAAATCATGATTTTAGACTTCTGTTATGCATGATGTTAATTAAAAAATATTTTTTCACACGCGTTTAAAAATGAAAATAGTCCTAAGACAACTTTTAATAACTTAACAGGAACTCGAAGGGACCATACTAATTTACAGCAGAGAGTTATAATCTGCTAAGCTGTTCATTCTATGTTCTTGCTTGAGAAGTCCAAATAGCATTGCTTGTTAAGGAAGCAGAGTGGCTTTAAAGGAATGTCCATGCAGTTTCTGGGGAAGAGGCCAGAGTATAAAAAAAAAGCAAACTTACAAATAATCTTCCTCTCCCCCAAATATAACTTACAGGACTTGGCAGTGTTTGTCAGGAAATCATTACTTCAGAATCCATGACAGCTATTAAGACTTGTATCAGGGAGCTTGTGATTGCTCACTAAAACCATTGCAGCTGACTGAGCTTAATAATCACAAGGAATTGGTTTTATAATTCATCTTGGGGAAAGGTTTTGTTTGTAATCTCTTTACTATCTCAAGGCAGGGTATTACAGAGGGAATTTTTCCAGAAATGATGGTGAGCCTTGCAGACAGTGTGTGTTAAGGCAGATCTGCACCAGAAGACAAAATTAGCCTTCACTGATTACAGCTCAT
Source organism: Corvus kubaryi (assembly GCF_017639235.1). Classification (NCBI taxonomy): domain Eukaryota; kingdom Metazoa; phylum Chordata; class Aves; order Passeriformes; family Corvidae; genus Corvus; species Corvus kubaryi. Next base: position 2,202,160 of record NW_024582061.1, on the reverse strand, counting down.
TACAGCTCATTGTAAACTTTCTCTGTGCATCCTGCAACCATCTTCTTGCCTTTGTCAGTGAACTTCAGTGCTACAAACGCACTTTCTGCCATAAGATGAAATTGCACTCACAGTTCTGGCTGTGGTGTATCAGCCAACAGACCTGTACAGCTGACATTTGTAGCCAGGCAGACCCAGCCTGAGTCACAGTGGGTCCGAGGAGCATGGTGGTGTGTGGCCTTATCATGGAGTGCACAGATGGAAGAAATCTTAGATTTTCTTCACTTAAAATCAAGGTAGGGTTGTTTGGTTGTGGATTGGCTGTGTCCTCCATCCATGTTTTGGGGAGTTACTGAAGTGTGTCCATTTTAGAGTGTAAAGTTTGGTCCAAACTTAAGAAGAAAGGTTTTGGTCTGTTGTAGAAAATGGAGCAGAAAGTTGCCTTTGTTCCTCTAGAGGACGTTGATCATTGGATTCATGTTTTTGACCAAAAAAAAATTGATTTCCGGCTTATTTCTTAAAGAAACCGATAAATTCCTTTGCTAACACGATTTGAAACAGACTGATAATATTCTTTAAGTAAACTGTGGATTAAGTTTGTTTAAAAAATGAAAATCAGAGCACTCAGCTGTATGAAATTTCGACATGATTAACAAAGAAAAAAGTCTATAGAAGAACCATCTTTATTTGGCTGCATTCCTGGGAAAAAATAAGTCTATCCCTGTGGAGAATGAGTGTGTTTCAGTACTGCCTTTTCTGTAGAATGGTCAGATAAAATGTCACAGGATAATACATTGTCTGGAGGACATTGAGCAAATGCAGCTTTCACAGTGCAGCCAGTGAGAACGGAGGACATACTAGGGACAGATGCTGAGGTGGCCTAATAAAATACCTAAATAAGCATTTTGAGAACTCGTGTGACCCTGTGACAGGAGCAGATTAGAGTTGGTTCACATTAGAAAGTGCCAGGGTTGTTAGGTGAGCCTATATCTGAACCAGTACTATTTTACCATTTCAGGGTCTGTGTATATATGTCCTGAAAATCAGCTGAGCAAAGCAAAAGTTACCACTTTGGATTTCTGCTTGACACTTGGAGAAAGAAATTACTCCTTTTAGCTCTTTGTTGCATAACCGTAGCCTAAGTTGTGAGTTTCTGGTCAGTCTGTTTCTTTCGTGGTAGATTCCACCTTCCAGCTTGTTTTTAAATCATCTGTCCCAGTTGCTGGTGTTCTGTAATGAAGAGAAGCAATAGGAAAAACCAGAGCCTTTTCAGTGGGAGCGGAGTCACTTCAGATGGGCCAGCGATGCGGTTCCACAGTATTGCTCTAGATTTTAAGCTGTGTACTTTAAATGCATATGTGTGGGTGAGAATGTATATGTAATATGTGTTTGTGGTGTCTGTGTCTCGTTAATTGTATCTCATACTTGAAACAGTCTAATTGTGTTGTACCTTAAAACCTAAAATCCAAACAAACTGACAGAACATCTCCTTCTTGTCCCCCCAAAAAACCCCCAACCAAAAACCAAACACAAATAGCAAACCCCAAGTGCCCATAAATATGGAAACCTTTTTTCCCCTTGAACCGATGAGTAGAAATACAAAGAACAGTAACACATTTTCTGGACCTTTATGGTTTAATTAGAATCCTTCTAATACCACTCTCCTAAAAAAAAAAAAAAAGAAAGTCAGCATTCTGGGCCTCTCTCTTCCACCCTCCTCCTCCGCCTCCTTTCTTTCCCCAGGGTTGTTTAACACATACTTTACATTTTCATTTCTCATTTTCATTTCTCATGGGAACCGTGTCATTTCTCACTTTTACATCTTAATTCCATGTTTCAGCATAAAGTATTAGTTGTATTAAGTTTTCTCTGTCACTTCAAGCAAGAAGTAGTAAAGATAGGAAATTATGCAGCTAAGAGCACTGTTAAGTCAAAGAGCTTTTTTCTAAATAAATCTATGTTAAGTATGAAATTTATTTTTCTTATTCAAAGGATAAGTAAGATCTCTGCTCTAGCACATTGTTTAAAAATTCCCTTAAAATTCAAGAAAGGTGTCTTGCAAATTAAGCTTCTTTTGCTGTGTATTGTAGCAAAGCATATAAATGTCTTCAATTCTCAAGTAGAAGATGATTCTTTTACTATAAACAATATGTTTGTCATAGAATAAAACCGTGCCTTATATCATGATCTAACCTCCAGGTTAAATTCTGGCAAACTTCCTCTTGTACTAAAAGATACTATTTTGATATTTCTATGATTTTTCAGCATGCGTTTTTCTTGTATATACTAAAAAAATTTTTCTCTGTGAAGTACATGTTTAGATAGATCTGGGTATAAGCCTGGTTAGCCTGGGTTAAAAATTAAGTGGGGGAGTGAAATTACTCAAGAGGCATATATAGTTTATAAAGTAGTGGGCTCTGGTAGGTCTTGAACTGTAAGAACATCCTGGAAGAACTTCCAGATGTGTAAAACAAAACCTGCCTATTTCTTACTGTAAACTCTTGAAATGTGGTGGAGCTCGAGCAGTTGTTAACAGTCCAGAGCTGTCTGGTTTTATTGTCCCTGCTTATGTTGGTAAACTGGTGCTTCACCTGATCGTGAGATGTCACACAAATGTTCTGTTCAGGTTGTGCTGTAATTTTGCTGTTAAACAATTCGTTGTTTTATTGCAATAGGATGACACTCTGTTTTAATCAGTATTTTATAATGTGCTTACAGTGGCCAGCAGTGGTAGCTGGAGGTTCTGAGTGAGCATTTCTGTTGCCCTCTCTCTCCACATGTGTAAAAGCAGCCTCTTGACTGAGGAGGAGGATTGCTGGATGTGGTGTCCAAGCCAGCCCTCAGTGCTGAGCTGGCAGGCGTAGGATGGCTTGGCCAAGCAGTCAATACTGTAACCAGAGATTTGTTTTAGTAGAGGTCTGATTGCTGCTCATAACCACTAAAAGCTTAAGCATTAAATAAATTATATAGTTCTAATCAACATTTTATAACTACAAACCAAATTTGGATTTAAATGATGGATACTATGAAAGCATGAAAGTACAATGTGTTCTTGAGGTTTGACAGAAATTTGTTACTTAACTAGAGAAGAATTGTCTCCTTGTGTAAAAAAATGTTCGTCCATTTCAAAACAGAAATGAGACTTGGAAAACAGAATTCTAAACTGAGGCAAATGAGACTTGAAAAACGGAGTCCTTAATATAAATGCATTTTTTAAAATGTAATTAAAAGTGGTGATCTTTCATCAGCTTATATAACCAGAGCATTTTGCCCACTATTAAGTAGACAAAGGGCAGTCTTATTGATAGCCATGAAATATAAACAGGTTCTCCTTGCTTCCAGTCACAAGTTTCCTTGTGTGGGGCAGATTCTCATTAAACTGTGGCCCTGTTGTTGCAAGTCCTGTCTTCTCCGTATCCCTCTTCATAATAAAATGGCTGCTATCAACTGGTCACACACAGATAATTAGCTTATGAAAGTTTAAAAAGGAAAATCCAGATCAGAATATGGAGGACTTCTATGCATCAGCAGGTTTAAATGTCCAGCAGGACATACCTGAAACAGAGCCGAGCAGTGGCTGGAAGAAAGGCTTGGTAATTTTTGAGTTTTGGTAGGCTTTATGGTCATCCATAAAGAGGTAGAATCTTCCCATTTTCTCCAGTATAGGAATCCAGAATAGGATTTCAGATGCCAAATGGCCACCTGTGCAACAGGGTGGGAGGTCTTAGATTTTTGAGCTCTGGCTCCTGTTTGTTTTTTGTCACTCTTCTGCTTTCAAAGCCTGGCCCTCTGCAAACTGGTGGAGTTCACCAGTACAATGTTAGCAGTACATACACCAAATGATCTATGAATAAGAGGTGCCTGAAATGTGTTACAGAAGCCAACCCATTAGAATGTGAATGGAGTTACAGAACAACTTGGTTTGGGCGTAGGTATTTCAGAGCCTACAAAGCCTTTGGACTTTTATCTGAGACCTTCACAAGCATGTTTCTCGCTGCCTGTTCTACCTAGCGCTTTGTGGTCCTGGAGCTAAGGGATCAGTATGTTTGGAAAAGACGGAGGAGAGAGAAATTCCTTAAGATACGCTAGAAATAAGTTTATGAACGTCAGAAGTAAAATTTGTTGTATTGGAAAATGCTGCCTGGCAGCTCTTTATAGACTAGCAGAAGTCCTATATTTAAGGAAAGAAAAGACAAAACAAAAGGCAGTGACCCTGAACAATTAAACAGGCTCGATAAGAGCACTCCTGAAATCAAGTGGAAGGTCATCTATGGGAGTTACTTGATGCTTAAACGTTGACTTGAGTACTGCCTGTCTAATCTTAAGCTCATGAATGACTTGTCATGATTCTTCTGTTGCTGATTTCCAGGACTGAATTTGATTGGGGAATGTCATTCTTAAATTTACAATTACCTGCTCAAGTAGGGGGAAAAAAAAAAGTTTTGTACCAGTGAAAGAATCTGCAGAGCCAGTTAGCTATAAATGAAATTTATGATGTAAATATACTACTAAAAAAAAAAGTTCTGCTAATGGAAAAGTCACTAGTATTTTGAAAATAGGTGTACTCAATGAAGTTTCTGCATTAAAAAAACCTACTTAGAAAACCTACTTAGAAGCAAATATGTGCATTTTGAGATGGAGGAAGATGAGACTTCTTTAGAAGACATATTTATCAGGATCATCTAATTGTGCCATTCTTCTTTCCTTCTCTCCCCTCCATTTCCCCCCACCACATACACCATCCACTTTTCCAACTTTCAAAGTATGCTTTACCATCAACTTTGGGAGGGAATGTGTGTAATGTAAGCACTAGGTATATCCTCTGGGGTTGTGGCTTTTAAGTGCTTTTCTTTCTCAAGTTCTGTTTTCCAAAGTATCTTTAAGATGCTCCTTAGAATCTGTCCTGTGAAGTGTCTTTTTTTTCAGGCTGTCTCGTTGTGGTAGACCATGCAGCTTGGACAGATAAAATCAGTGTATTAATTGTTATTTTGCCATAGCAGTGTTGACCATGCTGCTTAGGTAGAGAGCTGTGGTTTTGCACAGAATTTTCGGCATTCCAGCATCCGGACTTAAATGATTGTTTTCTTAGTGCAGGTCCTGGATACCATATAAAACTTCTTTTCAGCAACTGCTGAATATGAACTTCAAGGTTTTTCCCTTTGAGATGGTAAAGGATATAATTAAGCTTAATCTATGAATTTTTTCTGTTGAATAAAGACAGACCAAAATCACACTTAAAACAGTGTGATGACTGCTCTCCACTATGTAAGTATATGCTAAAACTGGTTAATGAAATAGGGTTTAGCTGAGAATTTGAAAAATGCCCAAGCTATGTAGTGAGAAACAAGTATGTAGTTAATTTTATGATTGATTTTTTTTTTTTTTTTTTTAAATTCATTTTAGCAAAAGGAATGGCTACCTTTTTCTTTTGCACATGTATCTTCCTGGCAAATGTATGGTTCTTGTGAACCACAAAACTTGCCATTTTCATGGTGTTCTGTTGCATCTGGGTAGGTTTCCTTTAGTATGAGCATGGTCAAGAAGTTCACATGAATGTTAGACAGAGCTTGTCAAACATATGTTGAGTGAATGCTTGACTAATGTTTTCATGATGGAAAAGTTCTGGGTCCTTTTTTTAGAAACAATAAGAAAAATCTACGGGGACAATTAGCCTTTTTATGTCTGACTTTGAATATATTATATTACTTGTTTCTTCATTTCAGCCTGTCCCTCTGGAATTACAAAGTCATTGGCATCTATTTTCTCAATACTGTTGAGAGCTGTGTACTAATCTTCACAGAGATAGTTTGGTGTTTTCTTTGTGTTGCTAACTGTGAATTTTTAAGTATGTAAAAAAATAAAACCAAGTTTAATGCTCCAAAATCATGATGGGATATGAACAATTGGTATATCGAGAGAGTCATCAAAAATTCCTAGGCAAACCATGTACATAAACCTTTTGACCTTAAATAGTTTTATTTCACCTAGAATTACCCTATTTTGCATAACTGAAGACAACACCATTTTAATGTAGCTGTGTTTCCATGCCTGATGAGAAATCATGTAAGTTAAGAAAGTGATAATTTAGGGCCTGGTGCAGTCTCCACCTAGAGAATTGTGGACTGAGTTATGCAATTCACATGCCCTGTTAATTTGATTGCAACACCTTATTCAGTCTTTCAGCAACAGGAACTGTTGACAGGAATGGCCATGCCCAGTTTTATTTCAGAGTGACTTTTTTTGTGGATAGATTTGTTACACTCTTTAGGATTCAACGTGCTTGAATATGTGTTCAAAAACTGAAATTCTCTGTGGTCAGCTAGTGATTTTAGAGACAGTAGTGGGCATAGGCAGCATTCTGGTTCGGGGCACGGTTGCCCTTCAGTGAGGGTGTGACTGCAGTTTAGTAGTGGACGAGTTCAATGAGTTCTTTTAGAATTCAGTTTTATTTTAGTCCTGGTCTCTTTTTCACAAGTTTGACTGAATTTAAGTTTGTGTCTGTCACTGTGTTAACCAGTGGGAAGGTATGAAAGTGGAGTGGGAAGATAGGAGGTTTTAACTTAAATAAAAATAACTAGCAGTGAAGACAATGTGACCTGATGAAGTGTTTATCACAAATACACATGAACACCAAGCTCTGTTTTCTCTCCTTTCTACCATTTCTTTGCAACCAAGGTGTTTTACTATTATTCCTCTTGTGAGAAGTAGGGTTGGTTTCACATATCATAAAAAGGAAGCAAACCTTTTTTTTGTTTTGCCAGTCACTTTTTAAGAGTTCCCTCTCCTCTTTCAGCCTTTACTCTGCATCATAGTGTTTTTTCTGTGTCATTCTTGACATGTTCCAGAGTGCATTGGATGAATTTGTTTAGAGAAGCAGTTCTTTTATTTATCTCTTTAGAAACACAAGAATGGGCAAAACATGTCAGCAAAAGTAAGCTGAATAATCCCGCAAACAAACTTTCATTGCTGCCAGAAGAAAAGTACCATTTGATTGAATTGGCATTTTAATGTTCAGACTGTGTGTATTTTCAGTAATAAAATCCGTGACCATTGCCAAGGTGACTGTGAGTGGGGTAAATGTACTGTACTGGGAGTGCTGTTCACAGAGACTTGGGCACTTTTTTTTATGTGTAGGTCCTTTTTTGCATAGAAACACTTAACTATAACACTGTGTGATTTGTGGAATGTTTGTGTGAGTAATGTGTACATCAGCACATGGAAGTGGTGGCTGCTAGGCTGGAACCAGGGTCCACTTGGAGGCATCTGTTGTCACATGCACTTGGTTCTGAGTTGGTGGATAGTGGTTTTATATCAATGATAGCTTAAAAATCACGACACAGCACAAAGCCTTAAGTAGACAGTTACTTAAGGGAGCATTTAATTGATGGTTTGTTAACCAAAACGGCATGGGCTGTGAGTTTTTGGTGTTGTAAAGGTCTAAATGTTACCTGGGAAATTAAGTCAGGAAACCTAGCAACTGAATATTTTAGTTGAGGGTGAGATGCTATTTAATTTAAAGTTAAAAGCTGTCAAACCACTTGCATAGACAAATGGATGATGTCTCAAAGGAAGGTTTCTGTGTGTAACTCTTAGTATAATGAATGCTCAACTCCTGTGATTAGCAGTAGAGTGGGCCATGATATCAAGTATCAGGCATCCAGACAGCATAATCATTCTGAAAATGCCAACAGCTGGTTTACACAAGTAAGTCAGTATGTAGAAAATATTAACTGTATGTGGTAGCATTACATCATTCGAGCTTCAGAACTTAATTCTTTAGATAAGGAATGTTTAGGTGCAGATTAAGTTGAAGACTTTATGCCGTGAAATGGCAATAGTTACAAGCATGTAACTTCACAAAAGCATCACATATTTAGTGGTGTAATATGCCTGAAAAGACATGAGTTTTAGTAGTAGTGTGGTCTGCCTTATCACTACAGTTGGGTGGAATGAGTGATTTGTGTATCACTGAGCAAATACTCTGGGTACTGCAACATTTTTCAAGGGGCAGGTAACTGAGGATTTTGTTTCTGGTTCTTCTTTGTGTGGTGTATTGTGGTTTTGGTGTTTGTTTTGATGAGAAATCCTGAGCAAATCACTATTTCTGACTTCACTTTCTTTTTCAAGACATTTGATGTTATTTAGCTGGTTTGTGAGCACAAATCAGTTCTCTGCTTTTCCCTTTCCCTTCTCCCACTCCTGTAAATTCCTGCTGGAAGAGGTACTGAGATTCTCTCTGCCTGAATGGCCTAGGCCTGGGCCAAAGCTATGCCAGCCTTTTGTGATTGTTTTAAAACATGTGGAGCAGCAGCTGTGCTGTTGTATATTCATTCTAACAGCACTGCTTGTCAAACAATCTAGATTAATTAGAAGGGCAAAAATAAAAATTAATTTCAAAACCTAGAATTAGTGTGAACACTTTCGGGAACACTTCGGGAGATTCTGAGACGGACTCTAGGAATGTTTATGATAAAAGCATTCTTTGCCATTGCTGCATCCTTCCAGCTTTAAAAAACATGGTGCTAATGTGCTACTGAACTGTCTACAAAGAAACAGAGGTGCTGACCTGACTTCTTAATTTGAGAAGATAAATCATGTAAACCACATTAAATGGTGAAGTAAGAGCTAACACTTTCATTAAAGAATTTTCAGTCAGTTGAAGTTGGTGTGGAATTATCTGACTGTTTTATTTCAGTTGAAATGCTGATTCGTCCGAATTGACTTTTTTGGTGGAAACATTTGTTTTGACAGCTTACCAGAAGGCTGATATCCTGGGTCACATGGTTTGAGCCTTGAGCTTCCTGTTCTGTTCCAGTCATTCCACAGTAGGTAGCTGTAGCTGATATGGTGGCTGAGGATTTCCAGCTATGGCAACATTGTGATCTTACTGCTCTTAGGTGTTTCTATCCACACAGATCTTTCAGTTCTAAAGGTTATTGTCATGTGCTGTTCCACTACAGTGATAACTAAGCAAGGCCTAGATGACAGTGAAACACCTACTTCTAAAAAAAACATACTGCCCTTTCCACATCCCCAGTTCTCATCCCTTTGTCAGCTCTTCCTCATTCTGGCTCTGTGGTTTGTCCTGCACTGGGTATTGCCTAAAGGGAAGGTAGGATCAAGGCTTATCAGGCTCACCAGAATTTTAATACCTGTCTTGCAGACCCTAGAAGGCAAGAGGGTGATAAAAATATAGGTTTGGGGTCTTTTTTCATGAGAGAGAAACAGAGCAGTTGAAGAGAGATGGAGCCTCTTCCACTTGTCAGAAGTTTTAGCTTCCTGTGCTTACTGACCTGTATACTTCCACTGTATATTCTGGTTGACATATAGGAATGCTATTTATCTGTTTGCTGTTCTCACAGACAACTTTTTTTTTTAATAGTTACTAAACTGTCATATCAGTTTTCTAATTTTTGCTCACTGGTGTTTTTTTCTCTAAGGTTATTGCAGACTTTAGGACGATTTTCAATTTATATGTCATCCCTATTGAAAGGCAGCTTGCTTTGTGAAAGCTGCATTGTCTTTAAATATATGAGCAGATGCAAAAGAGGAGATATACACAGTTATTAACAGACCCTTTTTATCATTTGGTAGATGTTCTTCCTCCATCAGCTTCTAGCGCAGGATTCATTCTTGCTTCTACAGGTTGGACTGAGAGAACAGAAAAGAAGTAGCACCATTGTACTGCCAAAATAAACAGCTCATGGGCCTCATGTACCACTCCAGTCTTGTCAAGACAGCAGTTAACTAAATGTTTGAGCTGCTTAGTGCTGTGGGGATTGGATACTACTGTGGTGGGGTGGCACAGTTAGGGGCAGGTTATTCTGCAAACTAATACCTGTTTTCTCTGATAATTTTGTTGTAAATTTGCACAGCTCAAAAACAGTCTGGGCGCAGATTAGTGCTTGCCATGGAGGGTTGGACCAAAGAGCAGCAAGGCATTCCCATGAGAGGTGCTACAAGGGCTAATATTGCTCTGTCCAGGAAGTTTCATCAAGAACTCTGCTGGCTGTCTAGCTTTCCACGTATTTTGTGCCTGGATATCTAGAGCCTCTTGCTACCTCTGCCAATGTGATTAAAAACCAAAAGTTGTTAGTTGGTGGTAGATGACAATTTTCACTCCTGACCTTGGGTCACATGTAAGAGTGCAAAGGAAAGGGTTGCTGTACAACTTTGTTGTACTCTTAATTAGCTCCTCTGAGGTTACAGATTTATTCATCTGAGGTTTGTGTAGCTGAGAAAAGCAGTGTTCACAGCTTTTTACACTGAGTGTATGAGATTGGGTTATGTTAAACTAACACTGAGTACGTGCATACAAAAACCTGATGGATCTAGCAGCTGACAGTAGCCTAAAAACAGGCAAAAAATCACCATTAGTAGCTAATATATGATGCACGTGTGAATACTGCAGGTGTCTGAGTCACTCCCAATTTGACCTTTGCAATTTGTTGCTCAGTTTTAGTCAAGCTGGGCCCCAGCTTCATCTCCCAGTGGCCTCCCAGCCCAGTGGCATCGTGCGTGTGTGTAACAGGGCACCCACATGAGACAGACCTTGCTCCAAGTGCTGTACCTGCTGGACATGCTTCATTCAGTGCCTTTGTTTTCATTAAACTTCAAGGAATCTAACTTGATGTGCCTCTTTCTGGATGATCAGGTTTTCTTCATTCCATTGTTCACAGAGAAAGTTGCTATGGGCTTTTTTTGTTTTCAGAGGTTCTGCCCATTAGTCAACATCCAGTTCTTTGCAGGGGATGCACAACAGAAAAAGCAACGCATGGGTGTCTGGTACTATGTTTTCTTGCAACAGTCTCTTTGTGTGAACTTTATTTAAATGATCTAGGAAAAGTTTGCTTGGGTTTCGTGTTGAAAAAACTCGCTAGTCTCTGACAGAAGTTTCATATCTCCCTAGAAAGAGCTACTACAGAGGAGGAGATGATGGCTCTGCTTAAATACAGAAGTTGTTGACTTCACTTAGTCCCAGATATAACTGCCTCAGTGATATCAGTTTGAACTGGTGACTCTTTGCCTTTGAAAAGAACAAAAAAACCACGTAGTAACCTCTCATTAGGATTTAAATGAAAGTTCAGTTCTTGCTGAACTGAGCAAGCCTTATTTCTTTCACTGTTACCTGGGACCTCAAGAAAGGCACAAATCCTGTTTCTTTCTGTGTGACAGTTAGCTGGAAAGTGATCTTTGAGAGGAGATTTACCTCTCCTTTACCCAACTCCCTGAGCTGGCCACCTCAACCCCCTTTACAGCTACCTCAGCTCCTTTACAGTCACTGGAGAAGGGTGGCTTTCTTCTTGGGCTGAGTCAGAGCAGTACTGTAACCTCTGGAAAACGCTACTTCTTTCCACCTGTTTGAGGAGCCTAGCTGGTGAGCTCACCCTTTGAAATTGGGTTTTAAAATTGGACCTTGTGTTTAATGCCACTTACCCTGAAAGGACTCTCTGATTATTTAGAATTAACAACTATTTGTTTCACTGCCAGGTTTGCTGAGCACAATTGCTTCTGTGGACGGTAAAAATGATGGAGGAAAAATGTACGTTCTTGTTTTGAAAAATGACTATATAGTTTAACAATTGATTTGAAAAATTAAAATGCCCCTACAATAAAGCAAACACCATAAATGTGAGTTCATTAGACAATTTCTTAATGTGATGTAAAAGACTGAACAAAAGGGTCGTCTTGCTTTCTTATTCCTGTTCAAGAAACTGGAGCTTCCTAGACAAACAGGAGGAATTGGAGATCTATGTGCAGCCCCAAGGCTTTGGTTCTCATTGAGATTACAGGGATTTGGTGGGATAACTCCTGTGACTGGTATGTTGGCATGAGGGGCTACACACCATTTGGGAGAGACAGACCAGGAAGGAGCGGTGGTGGAGTTGCCCTCTATGTGAGGCAGCACTAGGAATGTATCGAGCTGTGTTTTGGTGAGGAGGATGACTGAGTTGAGAGCTTGTGGGTTGGGGCAAAAGGACAGACTAGTAAGGGTGACTCTCTTGTGGCTGTGTGCCACAGGCTGCCCGGTCAGGAGGAGGGAAGTGGAGATCTACTGGAGAAGCTACACAGCAAAGCACAAACAGTCCAGGAGGTTCTTGGGAAACCTTGATGATAACTTATTGTCACAGTGAGAGGATCCCACAAGGAATGTGTGCTCCTTGACCTCATACTAACCAACATGGAAGGCCTTGCCGGAGATGTGAAGGCCGAGAGCAGCCTTGGCATGAGAACCTCCATGGATGAATAAAGAGCTCCTGTCGATGCTCAAGTATAGGCAAAAAGTTCACAGGAGATGGAAGCAAGGTCAGGTCACTTAGAGTGAATATAAAGTGGTGGTCAGAATAAGTAGGAATGGGACTAGAAAGGCCAAGGCCCATCTAGAATTATATCTGGCCAAGGATGTCAAGGATAACTAGAAGGACTTTTTCAAATACACCAATAACAAAAGGAAAATGGAGGATAATGTGAGCCCATTAGTTGGTGGAGGGAGGGCCCTGGTAACAGAGAACACAGAAAAGGCAGAGTTATTGAATACTGCTTTTGCATCAGTCCTCACTGATGAGACCAGCTCTCTGGGTTTCCTTGTCCCAGGAGACCAGGTTAAAGGAATGTCAGGAAGAAGACTTTCCCTTGGTTGAGGAGGATTGGGTCAGAGAACACTTAAACAAACTTGAATGCACAGGTCCATGTGCCCTGATGGGATACATCCATGAGTGCTGAGAGAGATGGTGGGACACCAGAGTGAGGCCACTCATGATCGCCTTGGAGAGATCATGGAGATCAGAAGTGCCTGAGGACTGGAAGAAAGCAATTATCACTCACGTCTTCAAAATAGGCAAGAAGAAGGGCTCTGGGAACTATTGACCAGTCAGGCTCACCTCAATCCCTGGAAAGGTGATGGAATGCCTCCTTCTGGAGGCTACCTCTGTCCACATGGGAGATAAAGTGATCAGGAGCAGTCAGCATGGGTTCATTAAAAGTAAGTAATGTTTAACCAACCTGATTGCCTTCTATGATGAAACAACTACTTGGATGGTAGTTGTAGAGCAGTGTTTAGTGTCTGCCTTGACTTCAGCAAGACTTTTGACACTGCTTCTCATGACCTCCTCACTGGCAAACTCAAGAAGTGGGGGCTGGATGACTGGACAGTGAGGTGGACTGAGAACTGGCGGAGAGGCAGATCCCAGAGGGTTGTGAGCAGTGGCATAGGGTCTAGTTGGAGGCCTGTCACTGGTGGTGTCCCCCAGGGCTCTGTTCTGGGCTCGGTGTTTAACTTGTTCATCAGGGATTGTAGGAGGGGTTGATGCCTCCTCAGTAGTTCACCGATGGTACAAAGCTGGGAGGAGCAGCTGATAGCCCCAAGGGCTGTGCAGCCCTTCAGAGAGACACAGCTTGGAGAGATGGGCAGAGAGGAACCATCTGACATTCAACAAGAGCAAAAGCAGGTCCTGCACCTGGGCAGGAACAGCCCTGGGCACTTGTACAGGCTGGGGACTGATCTGTCCATGAGCCAGCAGTGCCCTGGGGGACAAGAGGGCCAATGGAATCCAGGGGTGCATCAGGACAGGGCACCTGCTGCAGTGCCAGCAGGTCAGGGAGTGATCCTGCCCCTTTGCTCAGCCCTGTGAGGCACATCTGGAGAGCTGTGGCCAGGTCTGGGATCATCAGGACAGGAGGGCCATGGAGCTCCTGGAGCAGGGCCAGCAGAGGCTGCAAAGATGAAGGACCTGGAGCATCTCCCTTATGAGGAAAGGCTGAGGGAGCTGGGGCTGTCCAGCCTCGAGAGGAGCCCCAGCTGAGAGGGGCCCTCGGCCCTGTGTGTCCCTGTGTGCAGGGAGGGCTCTGAGCAGGGCCCAGCCACGGCACCAGAGGAACGGGCAGGGACTGATGCCCAGGAAATTCCACCTGGACATGAGGCAGAACTTCTTCTGTGGCCAGTGCCCGAGCCCTGAACAGAGACCAGAGAGGGTGTGGAGTCTCCCCTTTCCCCGTTTTAATAGGAGTCCTCATGGTCATTACGCACTGATGTTTGAATTTGCTTTGAAAAATCTTCTTTTAGGCATTGCAGCCCAGTGTAGAGGAGCACTGAAGGGCTCTGAGTAGAGATTTCTATACCAAAAATCTTAAGGGGATAATAAAGTCATCAGTATGTACAACCCTGTAATTCTATGTATTACTTGCAATTTCAGCTTCTTAGCTTCCCTGAGTACAGAGCATGGTATTGAATACTATCCTAGAAAAGGGCTTGTTTACAGAATGAATTCGTGCTGCACTGGAAAAGCCCTTTCTCAAGCAAGTAGTTAGGTCAGCTCACTCAGTTGATCCTGTAGAAATGAGACAATTAGACTTGAGGTGGAAAAAGTACCTTGATACCCCCACCCCCTTTTTTCAAATTTGGGTTGTGCCTTAGGGGTTGGCATTGTTACTGGTGTGGGAAGGGTGTTGATTAGGAGAAGCTTTTAGGAGGTATCTACTGCTGTCAATAAGTCCATTTTGTTTCCTCATGCTGCGGAAAAGCTGCAGTGACTGTTTCCTTGGATTTTTAATTAGTAAAGTTAAGCTAAATATGCATTTGTTTCCACTGTCAAGTAACAGACAGTGGTATCTTTCTGGTCTAGCTACACTCACAGAGTGTATCTTTCCGGTCTAGCTATCCCTTTTATGCAATCGGTGGGGTTCTATCAAGCTCTTAGTGGCAGGTGTTGAGGGAAGTTCCCTGTTGGACCATCCAGGACCACTCTGGCAGTCGCTCCTGTACCACCTGAGCTGGGACTGAAGCTCCTTCCAGCTGCACACACCCCACACTCACCCAGGCAGACCAGGTTTCCCACAGCAGAGTGTCAGATGCGTCTATCCTTAAAATAATCTTATCTTGGTGCAATAGCTAAATAACAACAGCTGGAGCTGGGCGCTTCTGAGGCGCTGAACAAAGGAAACCCTGGCCTTTTATACCCTCACAGTCTAAGAGAGTGAAGTCTGGGGGCTGTCACTCCTGTCTCTGAGTGTCTGGTCACCTGGCTGTGCCGCAGGTCCCTATGCCCTTTGTTATCCTAAGGGTTGGTCCTCTGCCTCCTCACTGTTAACGCTGCAAAACCAACCTATCCTTGCAGCTCACAGCAGTCCACGGAACAGAAGAGGAGCAAGGTTATAAAGAGTTAAGACTCTCTTGAATAAATTCACCATCTATATTTCTTATACACTTGGGGCAAATTCTTACTGTTGCCACCACTATATTATTAGAATTCCTCTATTTGAATTGTTTCATATAATTAATTTTCCGAACATATTTTTGTCCTCAGCGGTAATTCCAAACTCTTCGTTGTTTGTTGATTTGTTTTTTGGTTTGTTGCAGAACTGGAGATCCATTTTATTACAATTCAGAGAAGAGTAGTTAAAGGGTAATTGTCAATAAAGCAGATTAAAGCCTTTGGTAAAATTGGATAACAACCATGAAGGGATTACTGTTCATGACTTATAACAAAGGAAAGTATTATCTGAAGCAGACCACAGAATGGACAGACTAAAAGGGGACCTGATATGAAAGGAGTAAATTAAATGTAGAGCAAAAGGCAATTTTTTTGGAAGTGTATGCAGTCAGTTTTTAGAAATTGTTGCACTTGAGATTTGATTTGATCACTGGTGGACATAAACTCAGCTCCTGAGGAAAAGAACATCCCTACGTATGCACACATCATATGGGATTTTACATACGTTTTTCTATGAGCACTGGCTGATGCAAAACTTCGAAGGGTCGGGTTGTATGAGCATGCTACACATTTCCATGAAAAATGTTACCTTAAAGGAAAATCCAGAACACAGATGTATTAACCATACTTTGCATTGGGACAGAAATAATATACAGCAAAACCTGTAAATTATACACAGCTTGGACAGAAGCTTTCTGCAGTCATGTTCAGTGCTGCCACTATTAATGAAGCTGTCTTTTTGCCCTAGTCTTTTTCACCCTGTGGACTGTGAGAGCTTGGAGTACAAGTGCTTTGTCCTCTTCAGTAAAATGATACTAATGCTGTCCTGCTTCCAAGAGAGTGAATCATGGTTGCTTGGTGAACTTGGATTGATGGCGAATAGATGCAGTGTTCAGTGAGCTTGAGAAACAACTAATTTATAGTGGAGAGGAGCAGTGTTACAGCAAGTGCTAAATAACATCTGCTTTTGGGTGCAACAGGGATATAGTGGGACAGCAATAATAGATAAAATGTGTTTTGAGGGATGAGAAATTTGACAGTTTTTATCCTTCTAGTCAGTCATTCCACTGAAGCAATTCCGTATTGGAAAAGGGGCTGAACCCCACTGTTGTATGTCAGTGGTCAGGAAGGAGTAGTGTGGCAGCTGACACCAACACCTCTCCTGTTGCATTCCCACCCCTGAGTGGGTACAGTTTTACTTTGGAGAACAGTTGATCTTCTAGCATAGCATAAAGATTCTGGCCTTAGCATAAAGATTACAGGTCAGAATGTGGCACAAGTTTACATATTGGGAAATGCAATTTCGCTGTGAATTTAATTACTAATCACTAAGTTGGCATTTCTTCTGCTTAGCTCTCACTTGCTGTGCAATCCTTCTGGGGGGTTGTATCAAGATGTTTTTAACACAAGATTGTCAGTAGCACCGGCTTTTCACAGAATTACAGAACATTCTGAATTGCACAGTCCCACAAGGATCATTGAGTCCAGCCCCCAGCCCTGCACAGACACCCCAACAATCCCACCCTGTGCATCCCTGAGAGCGGTGTCCAAACGCTCCTGGAGCTCTGGCAGCCTTGGGGCCGTGCCCGTTCCCCGGGGAGCCTGTTCAGTGCCCCAGCACCCTCTGGGGGAAGAACCTTTCCCTGATACCCAGCCTCACCCTCCCTGACACAGCTCCAGCCGTTCCCTGGGTCCTGTCCCTGGTCCCAGAGAGCAGAGCTCAGAGCCTGCCCCTCCTCTTCCCCTCACAAGAAGCTGGAACTGCGCTGTCTCCCCTCAGTCTCCTCCAGCTGAACAGAGCAAGTGTCCTCAGCTGCTCCTCACACGCTTCCCCTCAAGGCCCTTCACCATCCTGGTGCCCTGCTTTGGACACTCTCTAATGGCTTTATGTCTTTCTTCCATTGTGGCACCCAAAACTTCACACAGTATTCGAGGTGAGGCTGCCCCAGCCCAGAGCAGAGCCGGACATTCCCTCCCTGGCCTGGCCAGCCATGCTGGGCCTGGTGCCCCCAGGACAGGGATGTCCCTCCTGGCTCCAGGGCACTGCTGCCTCATGTCCAACTGGCCATCGACCAGGACCCCCAGGTCCCTTTCCCTGGCACTGCTTTCCAGCCTCTCATTCCCAGTCTGTCTGTACATCCAGGGGTGCCCCATCTCAGATGCAGAATCTGGCACTTCCTCGTGTTGAACTTAAAGTGGTTGGTGACTGCCTAGCCCTCTAATCTGTCCAGGTCTCTCTGCAGGGCCTTTCTGAATGTTTTAGATTCCCATTAAATGCAGCAGTAAGTTTGGCTGCAGAGGAAAATGAAAACTAAAAAATGAATTTGCAACAAGGAGTATCCACATACAAGCAGACGTGCCATTTCATGGATTCTGCTGGTTTAAATCCTGTAGAATGTGGGAAGGTGGCTGTTGCCCTTCCCCTTTGATAGTGACCAGTAGTGGTGGTGTTTCCAATGGGCTAAAGGGTAAATTACAGTGAATATGTATTATGCTTATAAAATGTATTACCCATCATGGTGCTGTGTAGCCACAAAATTACTAAAACCACAAATGTACCAGGCACTATTTTTTTCTTTTGAGCAATCTGTAACTTGGTGGGTGTCTTTTTGGTTTTTTTTCCTTTAAAAGTCTAAAGAGTACAGGACCTGTAAGGAGCACAGCAAAAGAGGCACTGTTAGAACTCCCCTCTTGCAACCTATTCAAACAGGGTTAGTGCCTGATCTCCTTCTGTGCTCCTCAATTTCTGCAAGCAGATTTCTCCCACTGGTTCAGGGCAGTAAGAAATTTTCCCCACCTGTGCATATTGGATTCTGCTGTGTTTAAGTTTAATTTTCCCAGCTCTTAGTTTTGTCTGTGCCTTTTGTTCTGCATTTTTTTAACGGATGAACTGTAGCGAGTGAAAACACAGCAACAGATGTTACATGAGTTTAAGTCACATCGTTATAGTTGCCTTTTTCTATTCCTACATGGAAAGCTTGGGAGCATTTTGTAGCTGAATAAGAGGAACTGCTAGCTTTCTAATATAACACAGTTGTATACTAGAAAGGTCTTTCATACCTGACAGTGAGTCTTTAAAGTACTGAACTGCAAATTCACAATATATTTAGATATAGAAAAGTTTTTTATTTGTTTTTGAGATGTCTGTTCATTTTATCATATTCTTATGTTTATTATACATATATTAGCATATAATTTACTTTATACAGTGTTTTGTTTAATGTGACAGCTTTGCAAGTTAAATGCAAAGAACAATTGCATTTAAAAAAAGAAAATTGTTTTGTTAAAACAGTTGAATGAGGTTTTCTATAAAACTACTCAAGTTATTATCTTCTGCAGTAAAAGCTTTGAACTAGACAGATTTTGTTAAGTTTGCATGGTTTGAAAATGAGATAATTGGTTTGACCTAGGTGGGCTTCTTTGGTACCAGCACTGGTTTTGGGTCTTCTGCACATCTCTACATTTTTTTTTCTCCTGTTGTATTGTCACCAACACATCTTTCTCACCTTTTTGGAGGGTTTTGGAGTAGGGTAAGAGCAGAGGAAGGTAGCCAGCAGTAGGCGTAAGGAAAGAAGCTTTTGGGCCCTTCTGTAGCAACTCTCCTCCCTCTGCATTGATGCAGGAGAGAGGTGGAAAAGAGGCAGCCTTGAGTGGCAAAAGCAACTGCGAGCAGAAGGATCTCTTTTATAGGTAAAGAATTTATTGGGCAAGAAAGAAGCATTATTTACATATGCAAAGTATTGCTGGAATCTTACTTTATGCTTCTGTCAACATCAAAGTTGCGCACAAAGAAAACTGGGGGTTTTGCTGATGTTGAAAATCTCTGATTTTACGTAAGATGGGGAATTTCTAGAGGTCACTTATATGTGCAGTAATTCCCCACATTGGGAATAATAAATAAATGTAGGCTTCCTCTTCCTAGGATTTTTAGTATATCATGGTATTATTTCTGTAGTATCCATTTCTCACTTGCCCTCCCAAGCAGCAGCTGAGTTTCAAAACTTGCTGTTTTATCTCATTAAATTGCTCAAAATGTGATCCTTTCTTTTCCCACTGCAGATTCTGTAAGGAAAACAGGGAAGAACACTTCTCTGTAAGCAGCCTGTATTTTGTAAAAACCTTTTAATAGCATTTAGTATAATTTTTTAAAATTCTGTGAGCTGATCAGCACTTTTTTCTGCTGAGCAATTCAGGCTTGAGATGAAAGGTTTAAACTAGAGTGAGTTTTATACTTGAGTGATTGGAAACATACTTGGGGTTTTTCCCTTAGTGTAATATTTGGTGGGCATTTTCTTTGTCCCTTGTTAGAGGATGTCTTGTGAGTGAGGCCTGTACTAGGGCAAGGATTTGTAATTTTTTCCTACTTTTGATGTATCTCTGTGCTGGAAGCAATTTTTATGCAAGTTAGTGGTGGCTCTTACTTGAAGAACAGGTGAGTGACCTGCAAAAGAAGCTTGTAGGGAGAAATGTTAATGAGCTGGGTTTAAAGCAGTTTTAATTGATTTTTAACTTCAGAATTCCACATGCATAATAGTTGCTGTAGAATGCAATTTTTTCCATAAAAATTGAATCCAAGTACTTAATATTTAGCTGTTTACAGTAGGAATGGAAAAGTAGAAGCATTCTTACTTCCTTTATAGCAAAATCTAACCTAGAAAAAGCTCGAGTGAAGTCTCAGACATCTCAGTTATTTGACAATAATTTTTTCAGTATAAAAAGGAAGTGGTGTTTGTTCCATCTGAGTACGATGCCTTTGGCCAGTATTCAGACCACATTTCACGGGCCTTTCTATACCCTCTGAGAAAACGTATTTTCTTCTCAATAAAAGCCAAATCTGCCTAGGTTTTTATCTCCAGAATTAGGTCTCTAACCAAATCTCCTGTAATGTAACCTGTCTCATTATGCATTAATTACAATGTGTCCCTTTATTTCTACTCTTCTTATCCTCTATAGAGAAATCTCTCCTCTTCCTCCAGCCCCTTCTTTTTGTGGTTTGTTTTGTAATGAATATCATGTAGCTTTTGGTTAAATACAAGGACATATTTTATGTAATTCTGTGGTGTGAAATATTAATTGGTATGTGCTACTTTCTTACAGGAGAATATGTGATTTAGTGATTCTAGTAGATGATCAAAGTGGCATCAGGTTGGTTTCTGTATCAACAAACTGATAAATCACAAGGACAGGAGCTGCACTGAAAATGTACTGAACCCCTAGATGATATGAATCAACTGAATTTTAAAAAAAGCCTAAGGAATGATGGTTACATGTAAGTAAGCCTGATTTACGTACCAAACAATAGGATGAAAACGATGAAAAACAGAATTAGCAGAGTGCTGAAATATGATATGGAGGGTGAGATTCAGCATGGCTTGGCAGAGCATTAAAGTTCTGTAGAGCTTCTTGGAGGAGTCAGGAATGAAGAACATAAAAATCATCCAGTTGGTAGCTGTGTACTGAGAGAGGGGCTGAATTAAGAAGGGGATATTTTACTGATGAAAGACTTGGAAAGAAAATCTCACAGAGGTAAAGTTGCAAAAGGATCTCATGAGACCAAATATATTGTTCCCCAATTTCAGTTGAGGGAGGACCGGTCATATCTCTGATAGTTTTTTGACCTAATCTTCTCTTCTCTTGTTCCTGGCTGTGCCGTCCTGCCCTTCCATGTGTTAGCACAGGTACCCACTTAATGTTATGGTGAACTGCGTCAGGGGATTGATGGGCCCCAACTTAGAGTAAACTTCCATTAAGTCAGAGAATAAAGTTGAGTGAGTGGGTCTTGGTTAAAAACCGTTTGCGTTGTAAGCTGAATCTGCATTAAGGATTGCTGGGATGGTTGTAACAGTGCATTCTGTTTGCTGGGTGCAGGTGATGTATCTGTGGAGTACCTGGAATGGAGGAGTTCATAACTCCAAACCTTGCAGAGCTATGGGGGATACCTGGATTTTTGTTTCTGAGAAACAAAATGCCCAGAATGCCAAATGGCAGATTTGTCTCTCTTGCCCTCATTCACCAAGCAACACAACTGGCATATATGACTGTGCTCTCTTGCCATGGAGAAGTGTGTGTGTGTCTGGGGTTTCAATTTAAGATCCAACTATAGCGAATAATCTTTCTGCCCTTCCTGCATTCAGTATGTATAGGGAGATATGGAGAATAATTCAATGTTTTTATTCAAATATAAGAAACAAGTTTGGTTATGACTGAGCTGAAAAAGCAGGGGGTGAAAAATTATTGTAGCAGCTGTCTTGTCTAGTTTCAACCCAAGGCTCTTTGAAATTACAGAATTCTAAATCCTCATTTACAAACTAAATATGCGCAGTACAAATGTTCATATTTTTAGTGCAAGTCCCTGTAAAGAAACAGATTTTTTTCATTGTACAAAGAAGGTGGATTTTATCTGAGAAAGATGAAGAACTGTGATCCCACCATTTTCTCACTGATTTCCCCACTGGTAGTTTTAATGTAGCTAAATATTCTTTTGTACTAGCTTTCATAACTTTTTTCAGTTCACAGGTGTGTAGAGATCTGCACCTTTCAGCAGGTTCCTAAAGAACTATTTGAAAGGTGTGTCTCTGTGTATGTGAGCTCCTCCCAGGCAATGTTGGCAGCATTGCCAGAGCAGACCTCTGTCAGGCTCCTCAGCCCTGCAGTTACCCAGCATGTGTTCCTGGCTCAGCTTCTTACCTGGCCTCTTGAGAGACACTGTCACAGTTGTTGGTTTGTGGTATTTTTGTTTGTGTGGTTTTTTGAAAGTCTCTCAAAACTGCCAGCTGGTTTTCTTTCCTCTATTTTCATATTTGAAGAACCAAGGTAGGTAGGAAGGCAAGGAATTTTCTTCTCTTCTTTTGTCCATCTCCTGTTACATTAATTATGTTTTAGTTTTCTGTTGGCTTACTTGCTGTCTGAACTTGGCAGGGTCTGGTGTATTATATCTGGAGTGGTTCCCACACAAAGAGCTGGCTGGAGTCTTCCAAAGCACATTTGCATCTTGCTTCCGTCTTGCAGTCAGCAAGGGATGGTGTTAATCGGTAACAGAGAGAGGAAATTGTATCCCTCTCTATTTTTTGGCTTAATCTGGGAAAATTGTTGTTTCAAATGCTGTTTTTTCAAATGCTGCTAAGTTTTGACAAGCTTTATTTCCTGCTTGCTCTAGGAGAAACCAAAAAATGGCTTTTGTTTCCTAACTGTGGAAGGCATGTCATTAGACCTTTTGTGTCTGGAGACAGAAAAGGTTAATTTACAAGTTCAAGGAGCAAGAGACCTTTCCAGCTGCTCAAACAATTAAAATTCTGCCTTTGTGAGTATTCAGCAAAAAAATAGCTGCTTCTTGTTTTTTTAATCAACATCTTTCTCTTTTTCCTGGGCATCTGTGGCCAAAAGGACAGTCATATGCATGAGACTCTACAGTGCATCACTGTGTGTTTGGTTTGACAGCTAAGTCAAACCTTACTTCCTACAGACCCTCAGAAATATCTGTGTGAAAATTAAAAACAATCTCTCATCTGTTTTGTCAGATTGCCCAGCATTTTCTTTAAACTGGAATACCTGAAAACAGAGGCCATGGTAACTAGCTTGAATACTGAGTTTTTTCTTTTCAGTTATGAAATGAGAATATCATGTAGGTTTGTGCTTCCATGTTGGTTTCTTATAAAAGATTTTCAGTGGCTTTTCTAAAGCATTATTTTCAGGGCTTATGAATGCCATCTACAGAATGTTGTTCTAGTTTTTTACTTTGTTCTTGATACTGAGCTAGAGACAAAGCATCAAGTTTTGATCTCTTCATCCCAGCTTTTCTTCATTCCAAAAGTTGAATGTTTGCATTTATCCCTTATTTTAGAAATCGATTCCAAGAAAAGGGAAGTTGTGATAATTTTATTTCTCCTGCTAGATAAGGTCTGATTAGGAGACTAAAGCCAGCTCTAAAGTGGAAATCCTCACATTGCCATCCTTGTTACAGATGGTTTGCTTCATTAGTATCCTGCCTGATGTCCTAGGATAAATGGAGTCATTTGCATGGAAGTGCTATCGCCAGGACAGCATCTCCATCTTAAGGGAACCAGTATAGAGTATACTGGGCAAAATGTTTGTATGCCTTATGAAATATCTGTCCCAGTAGAGCTTTGCCTGGTGTGTATAGTAGACTTACACATGGAATTTTGCACATGGATTTCTCCCACCTGTCAGTCAAGTCTTTTTGCATCCCTGACAAGTGAGCTACGGAGGCTACAGTAATTTATCCACAGTGGCCCCAATGTTCCTGCACAGGTTCCTGCTGTGTGAGCAGTGATGCCATATTGAGGTGTGCCTGTCACAGGTCATTGTGTTCCAGTCACTGGACAGAGACCCCTGTCTGGGTTGGTGCTGATGGTCTGGGCTGTGAAATTCAGTAGCTGAGATCCAAACACCTGTAGAGTTGTGCTTGTCCTCCACCCTCCCCAAGGTGCAAGGGATGGGGATGGAGGGTCAGGGTGGGGACAGTTAAAGAGTCACAGCTGGGCCCACTGGTGCTTGCTTGTCAGGCATTTTCAGCACATCCGGGTCGTTCAGTCATTTACTAGACACACTGATGGCCTTGCAGAAGAGTGAAATAATAAAGGCTTGGTTTTCAGTGTAAGAAATCTTGGTTTGGTTTTGTCCAGTGTACATAGCAATGCTTAAGGCATGTGGTTCAGAGCCAGCCGTGCCTACCCGAAATGGGAAACTGCAGCTCTCTTGGCAACCTGTGGGCTTCTGAACCTAAAATAAGGCTAAAAAGTAAAAGATCCAGTGTGTTAGGATGTTAACAGCTCCCTGCTTAATTCACACCCATTCCTCACATAGCTGCTCTTAGTATGTGGAATAGTGGTGTAAAAGCAACCAAAAAGCTGCAGATAGGGTAATTTGCACAGAAAATGATGTTGACTGCACTGAATATTAACATAAGATATTATTGTAAAGCAGCTCTGAAAATTACATTCAACTAACCCACTCAATCAACTAATACACTTATTTACAGAGATAAGCTATTGTAAAAGAGTACAGTTCTCAGCCAGCTAAGAACATCTTTTCTCTCATGTTTATCTTGATTGTATCCCCAAAGGATATTTCTTCCTCTCTTTTATGAAGGATTATTTCCATATTTAATTTGTATGTACATTTTTTGCTTTTCCTGAAGGACCGAAAATATTTTCTGACTTTTGCAGTCAGTTGAGAAACTTTGTACTAAAACCTTCCTGTCATATTTTAAGTCCCCTTACTTGAAAATCCATTTTCTGTGTCTTTCAATACTGCTGTGTGCTTCTGGATTGCAGTTTTCCTCCCTTTGTGAACTTGCCTCAGGAAGAGTCCCTGTTCAGGTACTTGAAGGGTCACTTGACTCAAATGTCGTTTTCATAAACTCCTGAACACCTCTTCTCAAGTCAAGAGCTATTTTCAATAACCAAAAATATTTACTGTGCACAGTTTTCCTGAACTACTCCAACGCCTCTTGTTTAATTTGGTATTTTTTGGTTAGAGGAGCGCCAGGCCTGTTAGTGCTGGAGCTGGAGCCAGCTGTGTTTCACAGGGTCCACTGCAGAGCTGATGAGCTCTGCAGGGGCTGCTGCAGGCTCTGAAGTTTGGCAGCTCCCTGTAGAGCTCAGAAGTTCTTAGGGCCTGAACCGAGCACAGTTGCAAAGTTGGGGCATTCACTGTGGAGGACCTCACCAAATAATTAGCTGTGCCAATTAAGCAGCTGCTCTTGCCACTGAAAAACATTCAGGAAGGTGAATGTTTGCACATCAGAAATTTGCAAAGCTGATGGGTGCTGGCAATAAATTTCTTTCCTTCTCTGCATACTGTTGGAAATCACTGCTAAATTATAGCATGTAATCTTGGCATTTGTAGTCTGTGAGCTTTTTTTCTCTGGATGTGGGATATTCTGCCATCAGAGTGCCTAGACTTTATGGGCTTTTTGGAAAAGCAGCTCTGTTACTTACTATATTTGTTCATCGTGCAGAATGAACTGTGACGTGCTGTTTCATCCTTTTTGTTTGGTTGGGTTTTTGTTTTGCTATGGCAAAACCTTCTATTTGACACAAATCAAAACTGTGAAGTTACAATATACAGTGCATAGTGATTTTGGGGGCTTTTTAAGGGGAAGTTTTATTGCCTGTATTCACCTTATGCACCAGGATGCAAAAACCAAAAAATGCTAGATTTAAAGAGGTATAGAAAAACATCTGTAGGAAAAAACTATCAAAACTCTTTCTCTATTTGTTCATAATTTTTAATGATAGTGATGCCTTTTCCTGGTCTTAAAATCAAGAGTCAAACACGGTTAGAAAGGGAAAAGGGATTTTACCTTGGTATTTATTTTTAGGATCCTTAGGTGCACACGTCCAGATCAAATGCACCTCCATGCACACTGCAATGCCCCCCCACAAGATCTGGTACAACATTATAGGTCTTGCTAATTAGCATATCTATCAAAGATTCCCCAATGAGAGGCTTGAATGAGCCCCCATCTCCAAGGAACCTTCCCCTGGATGGTTCTATCTTAGTTTACAGAATGTGTTCTGGAGAGGACCTTGGGGTCTGGGGCACACTGATCCCTAGCTACGAAGCTTCTAAAATGTTTAGTCTCCTAGCTGAACAAACAAGTCCAAGAATGTAGGCAAAAAGCACTAGGAATACAGAAGTTGTAAAAAGGTATAACAGGGGTATAAAAGAAAAGGCAAAAAGTCATCATGGCATCAATGGGATAACCTTTAAGATAAATCAACATTCTGGGCTACAGCCAAACAAAAGACCAACTAATTTTTTTATTTAAGTCTAAGAACCTTAGTCTCTTCTGTAAGTGTATGTCAAATACTTGATGTTCCTTAATGCGTTGGAGGGGGGCATGACTCTGTAATATTAAGAATTACAAGCACAGATAAAAAGAAATACACTTTGTTGTTGTTTTGGTTTTTCTTTTAAATTTTTATAACAGCTCACAACCATTTCCAGAGTCTGCTGGTAAAATTAAAATCTATATTCCTGGATTTTAATTGTATAGCAAAAGTGTAACTAGATGATTCAGCGCAAGACATTATTTTTCTCTTAATATTTTGCTCTATCCCATGGGCTTTGGTGGTGGCTTTTTTCAATTGAAATAACTAAATATGTTTGAAGAGGATGGGGAAGAGGAAGAATGGCCCTTACCTTGTCTGCGTGGCTGTCACCAGCTGGAGCATGGCTGGTTCCAAAGATGTTTAATGGAGACATTAAAATTCACAGGCTTTCAAGCAAGGTGGAGGGAAACAAGCATGTGATAGTGAAAAAAACCCAAACTGTTGAAGAAAGTGCACAGAGGTCACTGGAGCTGATTGGAAGTATTACTGAATCTTAAAGCCAGTTCACTGTGTGTGCGTGTTCCTCTGACAAATGAAATAGGGCTGGTTTTGTGAAGTCTGGGAAGCCTTTTCTTTCTTACCAAACTACCCTTACCTGGTTTTGCTTGAGTAATTGCAGCATGCATGAGAGGTGAGAGTGAGACAGAAAAGAATATGAGGCTGTACAGCAGTTAATGAGCTGTTTCAGTCAAAAAAATCAGTCCGGCAGGCTGGTCAGAGCCTTGGAACCTATTAACCTTGATTTGGAAGTCTAAGACTTGACAGCTGGGGCAAAGAAGGGCTGTCTTAAAGAAGTTAAAAGTAAATCTCTCTTTTTCTCTCTTCTTTCTCACATGCTCACAGGTGAAATGCTGCCTGACTTTTTTTAACATTTCTTTTTTCAAATGTGCTTTCTTACTGCATAGCTTGGCCAGGTGCCTTGCTACTGTGCTACCTATCTGGAAATTATTTGGGGTTTATCCTTCTTCCTGATGAAAAACCATTTTATAGGAGGCAATTGTTTATGCATGGAGAAGTCTCATATGTTCTCTTCAGATATTTTTGTGCTCTGTGTTAAGATAAACATGTTGCTCTGTGAAGAATGACTCACTTGGGATCAAATAGGACAATATTTGTGTTAATCAGCTACATTTCTGTCCACAGATATTGCTGCACATTAAAACAAACATGCTGTAGATGTGAATTAAGGGGGAAGATATTACTTGGAATTTCCTGACTCTTTAAAATAAAAATAAAAATAATAATAATAATAATAATAATAAATCTTTGCCAAGAATAACTTCATCTGCAAGTGTTTCTTAAATATGTTGCACATTTGTTTTCCTTTAGAGGATGGGTGGTTAGGCCTCCTCACATGTGGGCACCATATACTGACCTGTTGTGGTTCTGCGATGATCTGAGTTAAAGGCTTCAGGTCTTTCCTAATCTGAATTGTTTTGACTGAGCCAGGCTGAGGAGCACAGATACAAGCAGGTAATGCTGGCAGATGTTATGAGGTTATGAGAAGCAATTTAGGACAGTAGTTTGTTCCAGCTGCAACAACAAAACAGAGCAAGCACCGTGAACACACTTTGGCTGATCTGTTTATATTCTGTGTTACTTCAGTTTAGTTATGCCTTCTGTCAACAACCCACAAAAGTAAATCCACTTTCCACCACCTGCAGAAAAAGGACAAATACTCTCACCCCCTGCTAGTCTCCAGCCAAAATAAAGTGGTTTCCCTTGCTTTGCTTCCATCTTAAATGCAACTGAGTAGCTTCCCTCTCCCCACTGTTTGGTAATGAATGTTTAAAAATTGGTGTATGATACATGTTTTAAAACTTGCTTGTCCAGTCTTAAAAGATTTTACAGAGTGTTTTTCTCAGTTACTGGATGCAAGCTGTGCTTCTAAACGTGTTGACATAGCTGCTTGTCTCAAAATTTCTCTGGAAATAAAAGGAAATGGATTAGTCTTCCATCAAATCCACTCCACAGCATCACACGG
Source organism: Corvus kubaryi (assembly GCF_017639235.1). Lineage (NCBI taxonomy): Eukaryota > Metazoa > Chordata > Aves > Passeriformes > Corvidae > Corvus > Corvus kubaryi. Next base: position 2,174,132 of record NW_024582061.1, on the reverse strand, counting down.
AGCTGTGTCTGCTAGAAGTCTGCACACCTTCTTCTGTTCCCCCCCTGAATTCTGATGCATATTAAAGAAGCTGTTGTACTTTTATGAGAATTTGTAGTATCTTTGCTGTTGAATGTTGAATTTTCAGATGGTTGTCAAGATCTGTTGGATATCTCCAACTTTCTCACTTGACCCAAGGAAAGAAAGAAATATATGGAAGTATAACCTGACATAGTACTGTGGGTTTGTCTTAAGTTGTTTTTCTTCAGCTTTTTGTGAAGTAGCTTTGCTTTGTTTCACAGGGTATGTGCCTCTTACCCAGCAGAGCAGAGCTCCACAGACATTGTCTCTGCTGAACAGAGAGTGCCTTTGTCTTTACTGCAAGTTGTAGTCAGTGTTCCAGTTGTAGATTTATACATGACTGCTTTCTTTTTTTGTCTTTTCTCTTTTCAAATAATTGTAGGTTCATGTACTGGACAGACTGGGGAGAAGTGCCAAAGATAGAAAGAGCTGGGATGGATGGTTCAAGACGCTCCATTATTGTTAACACGGACATATATTGGCCAAATGGACTGACATTGGATTATGAGGAACAGAAACTCTACTGGGCAGATGCTAAACTGAATTTTATCCACAAATCAAATCTGGATGGAAGTCATAGGTAAGAAGTTTTTGGTTTTATGTGTGTAATGTGGGGATTTTCTTAGATGATGCTGCTTAAGCAATATTGTAATCTTGTGTTGCAGCGAATTGTCAGATGAGCACTCAAAGAATTTTAAACAAACCAGTGCTGTCAGAAACCTTTATTCTTTGCCATCCTCACCTTTCCAGCACTGTGAAATGGAATGTATACTTCTCTTCAGGCTACCCTGTAACTCTCCCAAAGACTTTCCTCAACCAGTTCCATAAAAAAATCCTCACATTCTATTCTTAATTGTGTAAGACTATGTAGCAAAATTGTCTCTTTTCGGTAGGTCTTCTGGGTAGTGTTGCTGTGGTATTCAGAAATGCAGAAGATAATATGAGAAAATGGATCATCACATATTAGTATTTCGGTTTCATTAATCCTGGGGGCTGGGAAATTAGTGGAGAACAGTCCTTACAGGAGAGCTATGTTAAAATGACTGTTTTCCTTGAACAGTTTTATAGCAATCGTGATTCTTTTTGATCCAGTCATGGCTACTTCTTAATTAAGGGTATAAACGGTACTTTGTATATATGCATTTATCCCTAATTTAAATTATGACCCTCTTCATTAGATGAGCTTTGACACGTGCTCTTTGCACACACAAATAAATCACAGCTTGTGCCCAAGGTGTCATACGGAGAGATGATTTTTTGTGGGGTTGTTCTTTGCAAATTTTTGTGGTGTTTCAGCTAGTTTAGCTGGGTATGAAATATCCTTTCTTATGCTCTTTGTTCTGGCCTCTTAGGGACTGTCCCACCTTTTACCACAAATGTTAATGTGACATAAAGAAATGAATTCTATTGATAAGTATTGTTGTTGTTCTATTGATAAGTATCTATTGTTGTTTTGTGTGGACTGGTGAGTAGGAATACAGGCAGCATACATGAAACATGTTCACTGTCTTCCTGTGATATTTATTTTGAACTCCATAATTTCTTTGTAATGCTGGTTTGAAAGGTTACATCAGTTCCTCCTAAATTCTGCCTTGTAAGCGATCACAAGTCCATGCAGTATGTTTGTAATGGTGTTTGTTCATGGAAAGTGCCAGGAGTTGGATGCAGTTTTAAATTTGTGTCTTTGGATATAAGTATTATGACTAGCTTGTTTAATTCAAAACGTGGACTCTGGATATCTGTTTTGAAGTAGTCCTTCATTTGCTTCACAAGAAAGAAAACTTAGTACCAAAAAGAGAGAATATTTCATAGTGATACTTTCTTTCAGAAAGGAAGACTGTCACATAAGTTTTCAAGTAATGGAGAGAAAAGGATAAAAATTGTCATATACAGTAGCAACTTGAGTATTTTTTCTTTTATCTGGTGTCTCCAGCCTTTTTGGTTCCAGAGCTACTTCAGTGTTTCCTGCTGGCACTTTTTCTTTTTCAATCTTGTTTTGCTATTGACTTCTTTGCGTTTTATCTCTTGCTGGTGAGCTGTTGCAGTGGTGTAAATATACTTGGGTTTGGTATTCTGTTCTTATTTTCAAGGTGTTTATTCCCTGGTCTGCCGTTGGTTAACCTGGGAGATGAGACTGTGGAGGTGCTGATCTTTCTTGGTGCAAGGGGCTGGCCAGCCTTGTCTGTGACAGCTGTGTCCAACAGCTGCCTCATGGCACAGAAGTGAAGTCACCTGAGTCCCAGTAGTTACCTCATTCCACAGTAAATTCTCTGGAATTAATTAAGCCTGTAATAAAGACCTGTACAGACAAGTAATTTAGATTTTTAGATCTACTAATTCTTTCTTACACAACTATAAAAACCAAAGCAGTCTGATGATTTAGGTTGGGTTTATTTTTCAAATGGATGCATTTCAGTATCAGGAATATGTCGTGACAGTATGCTAATATATTACTATTTGAGGGGCAGAAAGGGAAGTCATCCCTAGAAAGGAAAGTATATATGACTTCCCTTAAGCACTCAGAGGCACAAACCAATTCTAACAGCACCTGTTTTTCCCTAGGCATGTGAGAAAGTTCTGAAGATTCAAAAAATAGTCAACATCTGTATCCAGGCATTTTTGTTTCATTTTTTATTCTTTCCAATTACATCATTAGGAGGAGAAAAAAAGAACTGTAGAACTTAGTCTGTTCTGCAATGGGGTTTTATGGGGTGGTTTTTTTCTGCTGTGACCTCTTAACCTCTGCCTCTATTAAGAAAGATGATCTTCTGGGGCTATCCAAAGTGATTTTTTTTTTGTGTTACTGTCTTTCAGTTATCCAACAAATTCAGCTTTCTCAATGTGATCTTTTACAGCTGTAATGCAGTATTTTGTCTCTTAGTTATTTTGTTCATCTTTTTCAGTAACTGATTCACTAATAATAAAAAAGAAACTACAGTTTCTAATTCTGCAGCCAAAGCAAAAACTTTTTAGATTTTCCTTTTCAGTGGAAAAAATCGCCCCACCAAACCACCCAAAACCCACAAAGCCTTTAGCCTAGCCATCTCCAACCCTTTCAAAAAAAAAAAAGCAACCAACAAAAACCCACACCTACAGTTTTCCACCACCACCTCTTAAGAGGACTATCAGAGTTTTTTCCTTTAGAGTTAAGTGTGGGGGAGAACAAGATCATTATCAAGTGCGTAATCTAACTTAAACCAGACTCTTTGGTTTATTTAGAAACTGCCAGTTCTGGTGATTTTTTATTTCTTGATCTTTAGACCATTCTTCTAAATTGCTGCTTTATATTTCTACTTAGTTGTTTTGAGGGTTTTTGTTGCTAAATTTCTAAATTTCTCTTGATTAGAACAGATTCTTTTATTTTATCCTTGTGAAGTGTTACTAGTTTTTCTGATGCTTTACCGAATGTCAGCATGTCTGGGAAAATATATGCTTCTGCAAGTTGGAGCTATTGAAATGAAAAAGGCAAATGAGTTACTGAAAGATATGTGTCTTCATAAAAATTAGATCTTCTAGATCTGGATAGATCTAACTTAGAAAAGGAAGCAGATGAGTAAAATTTTGAAGGCGTTCTCTCTAGAAATTTGCAATGCATTTCTAAATCTGTAAGAAATCTGAAACTTTTTTTGTTCTTTTATTCCTACAGTCTGAATATTATCTCTCTACAGCTGATACTAAACAAGAATTAAAACTTTTAAGATTTATATCTCAGAGAAGGACTTTGATCTGAATCATAGAATATGCCGAGTTGGACAGACCCACCAGGATCACTGAGTGCAACTCCCGGCCCTGCACAGACACCCCAACAATCCCACCCTGTGCATCCCTGAGAGCGGTGTCCAAACACTCCTGGAGCTCTGGCAGCCTTGGGGCCGTGCCCATTCCCCGGGGAGCCTGTTCAGTGCCCCAGCACCCTCTGGGGGAAGAACCTTTCCCTGATACCCAGCCTCACCCTCCCTGACACAGCTCCAGCCGTTCCCTGGGTCCTGTCCCTGGTCCCAGAGAGCAGAGCTCAGAGCCTGCCCCTCCTCTTCCCCTCACAAGAAGCTGGAACTGCGCTGTCTCCCCTCAGTCTCCTCCAGCTGAACAGAGCAAGTGTCCTCAGCTGCTCCTCACACGCTTCCCCTCAAGGCCCTTCACCATCCTGGTGCCCTGCTTTGGACACTCTCTAATGGCTTTATGTCTTTCTTCCATTGTGGCACCCAAAACTTCACACAGTATTCGAGGTGAGGCTGCCCCAGCCCAGAGCAGAGCCGGACATTCCCTCCCTGGCCTGGCCAGCCATGCTGGGCCTGGTGCCCCCAGGACAGGGATGTCCCTCCTGGCTCCAGGGCACTGCTGCCTCATGTCCAACTGGCCATCGACCGGGACCCCCAGGTCCCTTTCCCTGGCACTGCTTTCCAGCCTCTCATTCCCAGTCTGTCTGTACATCCAGGGGTGCCCCATCCCAGGTACATGACGGACGTGAATCCTTTACTTGTTGCTTGCAGGGGTCTGGAAAGTGAAAGAGTACATTATGCAGGTGGGAGGAATATGCAGAGAGAGAAACAAAGTATAAGCCTTGATTACTGGGGTTTGATGGAGTTTTTGTCACCTCTTCCAATGGGACTGGAATCACAGCCATTAAAACCAGTGTGCAGCATGACAGCTCTGGCAGCAGCACTCAGTTAAATATGTGGTAGAGTCATAAATTCGTGAGAAAACCTCTCGCAAATTTTACAGGGATGATTATGGTTCATTACCTGCTAGCCCTGGGATTTACTAGCCCTAGCTGCTCCACTGTTGGGCTCATTAGAATAAAGACGAAGAGCACAGAAATTGATGACTAATGCCCTTGATTTGCCAGTGAGAGAAAGGAATGAACAGTTTTTCATGTCAGAATGCAATAATTAAAGAACTAAATTGATGCATAGAAGAGATGGTTTTGTTTTTTTGCAGCTCTCGCCCTGCTCTTATCAGAGGGAACAGTTGCTTTTTGTGGGACTAATTAAACAAAACTGAATTGCAGACAGCTCTCCTGTGAGTAGAGTCCCTGAGATAGGTTGGCCTGCTAAGGCAGTTCTTGAATTAATTTCCTCTTCCTTTACCCTGCAGCAGCAGTTCTAATTAATAAGTTAACACATTACTGGCTGAAGGGAAATGCACTTACAAGGTCCCCCAGGAAGTGTTAGTGCTAATGAGATGGTTTTTGAGGCCACTGTAAGAAAACATACTTTCAGCAACTGTCAGAAAGCTGGGAAGCTCTTGCAAGAGGTGAATGTCTTAAGTTTGCACAATTGGAGCATTGATTTTTCTTGTTTCTCTTTTCAAGCATCAGCTCATGTCTGTCTGCCAGATGATTAGTTGCAGATTTGTTGAAACACTAAAAATACTGTATCCCTGCATTTAGAAGAGCGTTTTTTTCCTTATTGGCCTATAATGTGTACAGTACATGACATTATGTACAAGGTATAAAATCTCATGTTCTGTTGATATCTTTCTGTATATTTCTGTGAGATAAAATTGCTTAACAACTTCAAGCAATGAAGAGGAACCAGTCAGTGATGAGAAGCCTGTTTCAATACCTCACCAACACAGGCCAGTGCAGAAGCCAAATAATGCCCTAATTAAAACTGCTAGAGAATCCTGCATAAAGAATTAATTAGATGATTTGGACACAGAGCTAGGGTGAATTTCTTGGTTCTTCCCCAAGGTGCTTCTGAAAAAAAACGCTGGAAAAGTGGAGCTTCAAAACGTCTGTTTGCCTGAAAAATGACCTACAGAATGACTTCATTTTTCAACCATGATTTGATTTCTGATTGACTTTTTCAGAATTTCATTGCAGGTGGGATTTGAAATGTCATGGCTAGACCTGTTTGTTATATATTCTTTCTGGAAACACATGGCAATTGTGGCTTAAAGAAGTGGCAAAAGACAAAATCACTTTGGTCTGAAAAGAGAGCATTATATCCCACAAGTCATGTTTCCTGCCTACTTTCTCAGGTAATTAAAAGCAGGCTTGTCTTCTGATAAGAATATTTGGACAAGCATTCATGGTAAAAATCTAGGCTAGTTTTCTGAGTTTGCTTTGCAAATGTTTTTGTTAGGTTGGCAGGAGAGGAAATCCTGCGAGCTGAGGGAGCCAGAGGTCCCTGCCTTCCTTGTGGCATCCTTTGTGTGGTATTTTATGGGTATATCTTAGTCTTTGATCCTGCTTCATCTGATTCATGCTCTGAGTGCTTTGGCCACTTGCTAACATTTCCAGTTGTCACAAGTCAAAGATGTGTTAATTCCTGCAATTTTGTAAATACTCAAGGCATTAAACACTCTGTCGATGGCAAAAAAGGTTTTGCTTAAAATATTGTAATTTGCTTCGTCCAAACCTCTTATATGCTTTCTTTAATATGATGAGCACTGAAAGCAGACTTTTTTCCCCCCTTTCTGATAGCCTGGGAGATGGTAATAGGTATGGGATCCCCCATAGGGACACTGGAGAAATGGAGTGAAACATAAACGTCAAAAATGCTTGCACCCTGCCCTGGAGACTGAACACAGGCAGCCTCAGGGGTTACCTGAAAGGAGTTTTGCTACTGTGAAACTGGAATGTTAATGGTTTAGAGACATACAGGCCAGAACATCTGAAGTACCCCAGGTTTTCTGCAGGTGTTCTGATCAGTTCTTGAGACTAGAAAACTGTAATGCAGCAAGAATAAAAGGCATTTGGTTAATGGAAAGTGTTTACTTGTTTATTTTTATGGAGAACTGCTGTTATGCTTGGATATAAAACATCTATTAAAATTCTAGGAGGGAAAATAGTAGTTCTTAAGATATTTTAAATTTAAATTATCTTGATTATTGATGGCTTTCTTTTGGTGATCTGAATTATTAAATTTCATAGCTGTAACATAGCTTTGAATGCGAGTATTAGTTGGAAAATAAATAAAGGTAGACTGAGGAAATCCTGGCTGTAATAAAGGATATTAATTTAGTGGGGTTTTGGTCATTTTGCTGTTAATTTTTATTTCAAGTGAGTTTAGTCTTTGTCTGAAATACATATTATACTGAAGCAAGAGCTTTTTTGTCATTGTTAATATAAAACTGGATAGACTGTCTATGAAGTTTTATGTATGTATTCTATTCCAGAGTTCAGTAGTCCCTTTTGTAATTCCTGCTTTAACTGGTTTATTGTTTGTTTCCTTTATCTTCACAAAGTGTTTCACAAGACTCTTTAACAGAATAAGAATAGAAAGGTGAATGTATTTAAATTGGATCTATATTTTCTCCAGACAGTAGAAAACGCTACCATAGCAAGTATTTATTGTAATGGCATCTCTGATTACTGTGATGATAAACAGTTGTATTTGGGAAATCATGATATTCCACACAGAATTTAATTTCTGTGGAAACTGCTTGTTTTCTCTCTCTCTTCTCACCTTCCTTCTCTGCTGTCCCTTTGTGCATTTCCTTCCCAGCCAACTCAACAGAGATGGTGGCATTTTAAATGTCAATCACCACCCAGATTTTTAAGGCAAATTTGCGTGATTATATGCCTGGCACAGGGAAGATTATTAAAGTTAGTGTGTGCTTAGTACCATCTAATATAGAGCCAATTTGCATCTTGCCGAAGCCCTGGAGATGTCTCCTGAATGAATAACATTACTCCTTATCCCCAGCTCTCACTTTCCCATCGTCTCTGGCATCTCTTTCTAAATGAGACTAATGATACAAGGGCAGAAGTCTGAAGGACCCAAGGAGCTTGGTGAAGGATGACAGGATGGAGTGCCTTTTGCTGTTGTATCACTTGTTCCAGTCAAGCCTGGCCTGACAGTGTAGTTGCCACCGAGGACTGTCAGGTCCCATGAGCCCAGCTGCACCTGCAGAGCTGTACCTGGAACCCAGAGCAGGGCCAGAAATGTGGAGACGTGTCTGCTCCCTGACCCTGTGTGGGTCACCACCCTGGAGGTGAGAGGCACCTGCTCCCACCAACTCTGTGCAGCAGCTGAGTACTACGGGTGACACTGTGGTCCCCTTCATCCATCTGGCTGTATTTAATAAATAATTAGTCAAGGCAGAAGTCGGGACCCCTCGTCTCGCTCACCAAAAGCAGAGCTTTGCAGTTCCTTGTGTAGGTCTTGCTGAAGCATAGCTGCTCACAGCAGCCCTCAGAAGGTCATTTCTTACTCCCTCTCTTCTTCCTTTCCCTGTTTTTTAACAGCTGGGCTCTTCAGCTCTTTCCTCCTGCTCCTCATTAGGGTGTGGAGGCTCATTGAGCTCAACTCAAGCCACTGCTTCCATGCTGGCACACATCATATGGCTGCTGTTCAGCAAGGCTGCAAGTGTGGCCTGTGGAGGATATTCCAAGGGGGAAAAAGCCCTGCTGGTTTTGCTGGTTGGAAGTGAGCTATCACCTTGGAATGGCTTGCTGGAAACCAAGATTACAGAGTACATGTTACTGGTAATACTGATCTTAATGAGATGCAAGAAATACACACTTGTGTTTGGGCCCAAAGCCATCTTCATGCATTGCAACTTTATATCTGCTGAGAAAAATAATACTAGTTGAGGAGTAATTGCTTCAAGGCAGTGACTGACAGCACAGTCAAATGAAGGGCTCCTGAATCTCTCCAGATAAGGGCTGGTTTAAATAAGGGTCACAGTTCATCTGATGCATTGTCATATGAATAGATGGTTGTCTGAAAGTTAGGCATGTCTAACAGCAGCTATTGTACTCAAAGATTTATTCCCACTCGTGGTGGGTATGAATCACATGTAAAATTCCTCTGTGTGGGTTTTTGTTGGTTTGTTTGTTTGTTTTATTGGTTGGTTTTGTTTTAAAGTAAGATAGTCAGAATGCTTCATAAAAATGTGGCTTCTCTTGTTGTGGGGATGCTGTCTTTGGTGCAGGTTTGGTTATAGTGAGAGTTTTGGACTTTTATTGCTTCTGTTTCATATGACAAAATGTCATATGTGTCATTTGTGAAATGTCATACAATATGTCATACACAAATACGCAGTCTCCAAGCCTGCTCTAGACTAAAATTCAAATCTGAAGACATTTAGGGTTTGGGGGTAGGGTTGGTTAAAATGTTTGCGGATTTGGAATGCCTTTATTCTTGGTATGGTACTGGAATGTGTTGTGTCATTCTGGCTTCACTGTTTGGCTGGCAGGTTTCAGCTTTAAATTATGTTACAATAGTCTTTTGTAAGGTGCTTAGTTGGTGCATTTAATTAGAAGCAAATATATACCTGACTCCAGACAGAGATAAGAAAGAAAAGATGATATGTCCTACTTTTGAGTGCAAAATACCAAGAAATAGAAGATTTCGTTTGGTGTAGAATTGGAACACTAGAGTGACAAGCAAGGGAATCTGTATCTTTTTCTCATAAGTAGAAAAAAAATAGAAGCTTTAAAGATAATGCATGTTTTTCCAGAAGCTAAGGTGAAAGAGCAGTAATGACTATGGTCTCCTTGTACTCAGTCATTGGTAGAAAACACCTTCAAGCTTCTTGCTTTAATGTACTCTTCTATTTTAACAGCAAATATTTGGAAAATAAGAGTATTTTTGTCATCTGTTAACACACTTCAGCTAGACGTATTTCCAAAAGTGATGCCTATGGTGTGGGGGTGTTTTCTCAGTAAATGTATGGATAATTATTGTCTTCCCTGCACGAAGAAAATTGGGAGGCTGGTGTTCATAGTGTGCCTTTTTCTGAAGGAGTAGCAGGGCTGTGTGTCAATCCCTTATGCCTCCAGTTCAGGAAAGGGATGGTGATCCCCACTGTCCAGCAGGAGCTTGCCTGGGTGGAAACACACTTCCACTTAGGCAATTAAGAAGAAAGGAGGTGGGAAGAAGCACTCATGTAAAAGGTACTTGTGTGGCCCTGCTTTGAGCAGGGTGTTGGTCCAGATGACCTCTGTAGTCCTCTCCATCTTAAATTTTTTCTGTGATTCTGAATAAAATAAAAATAAGAATTGAGCTACTTAATTCCAGTTCTGAGGATCTTAGGTACGGATAATTAGTTTCTACATCACAAGAACCTAGAAAAACTGTCTTCAGTAATGTTTGTGCTGCATTTTTGTGATGGCTAATGAGCATGTCTTTGTATATATACATAAAATATATGGGTATACTCTTTAATTTTGTTTGCGAACCTGGAGTGGCAGTGACCCAGTTTGCTCAGAAATGATACCATTACCATGGCAGAAAATCACTAGAACTCTGTTTAATGGCACTGCTTATAATAAAAACAATAGCTTAATAATTCTCATAATAATGAAAGTAACTTTAAAGGTTTCTTTATAGTGAAAAACTACTTTAGAGTATTTTTTTGATGGTTCAAAAGAGCAAAACTGGAAGAGATGGATGGACAGCTAATTGAGCAGTTTTTCTGAGTCTGAAATCAGCTAAGGCTGAAATTGGTGGACATGGTGTATCAGTAGGTAGCAGTCAGACTTGCATAAAATCAGCTAGCGTTCCCCCGGCTTCATGAGGTGGCAGAGAGCTCTACAGGTATGGACTGTTCAAGAGATGATAAGAAGTATCCACAGATCTAAGTAAGGATTTCAGTTAGCATCTCTTGGACTTCTCAGTATCAGAAGGCAGCCTGAAAATAGTATTCCTGTGTTGTTCCTTCATATCATTCCCAAGAGTGGGGGCAGTATATTAATTTCCCATAAATAAATAAATACAAAGTTCTGATCAACAGTACTCAAACTTCTTTTCACAGAAGCTGTGTTCAGGCAAAACTGTCACATGAGCTGAGTTTGAGCATTCATTTTCTTCCCTGTGCTCTACTAGGCAAGCAGTGGTTAAAGGCTCCCTTCCACATCCCTTTGCTTTGACACTGTTCGGGGACACGTTGTACTGGACTGACTGGAACACGCATTCGATCTTGGCCTGCAGCAAGTACTCCGGGGAGGACCTGCGTGAGATACATTCCAACATCTTCTCTCCCATGGATATCCATGCCTTCAGCCAGAAGAGGCAGCCAAATGGTAAGCTGTCTTGCTTTCTTTTTTTAATTGCAAGTTGGAACTGATTTGCAAAAGTCTTAATTAGTCTTTCTGTATGGTGCTGGGTGGCAATTTTTCCAGTACAGAGAATAGCAAAAGACCAAAAGGGAAACCAGATATTCTCTACATTTTTTGCAGGGATTTTTAAGTGCAAGAAAACCCCCCATCTCTTACTTTTTTTTCTGCCTAAAGACACATTTATGCTGTTGTCGTATTTTTCTGTTTCCTGTGCCATAATGTCAGGGAACACAGTATTTTTATTTGTCGACGTGGTAGTTCCTGAGTGGAAAGTAGTGTTAATTTGGCAGATGATACTAAGCAGGACTAGCTCTGTGTAGTAACCACTGTCTTAACCATTGTTTTAATTTACTGTGTTTGCATTTTGGTTTTACAGTGCATTTTGGTATGCACTCAGCACCAGTATGCTGAATAGTTTTTAAAAATGAGAAGAGCAGAGCTGAAACAAGGTTCTTGTTCAGAGCTAAGTGCTACTTTCCCAAGAAGGGAAACGTTCAACATTCGTGCATTTTGGTACCATAAATACCCCACTACTCAACACTTGGAAATAGTTTTTACTTGTTCTCTGTTTATAATTTCCTCCTTTAATCTGTGTTGCTGCCACTGATTCTACCACTCAAATGCTGTATGTGTCTTAACACATGATATGAGGTCATTGGTTATCAGAAGCATTAATCTGTGTGATTTATGTTTAACAGCTACAAACCCATGTGGAATTAATAATGGTGGCTGCTCCCACTTGTGTTTGATGTCTCCTACCAAGCCCTCTTATCAGTGTGCATGTCCCACTGGTGTGAAACTTCTCGAGAATGGAAAGACCTGCAAAGATGGTAGGCTTTGTTTCAAACAAATCCTTTAGATTAAGCACAAAGTAGCTTTTTGAGGGAAAGGAATTCTTCCAGTTGCACTATATGATGTTAGGGGTGGCAAATTCTGAAACTATGTTTGCTTTTGCAGTACGGATAAAAGTGATTGGAAAATGCCCTCTACATTTTAAAAAACGAAGATTCTCATGACCGAAGGGCAGGTTACTTCCACTTATAAAATTTAAGTTGCAGTTCTGTCTCTGTCACTAACTCTCTGCAGGTTTTGGGGGGCTCTGTTGTTCCCTTTTCTTAGAGAAAAAGATACCTACCTCCTCTGTTGTCTCTAAAATGTTTCTGACATTACTGATCATTAAGTATTTGGCTAATAGGATTGCACAACAACCCCTTAAAATTTTTTTTTTTTTAAGTCTGATGTCCATTTATTATACACACATACACCTGGAATCTCTTTCTGAAAATAATGCCCTGTTTTTAGGGGTGTTGAAAGCCCTAAAACTCAAGACATGATCAAGACCTAGAGCTGCAAGCATTTACCTGAAACTGCTTTTAGTTTCTCATTGTGAACTAATGTACATGATTTTAAATTGTTACATTTTGTAAGTGTAGGTCTTGTGATGTTGTGCTGTGGTTGCTGTAGTACACTAACAGGATCAAAATTAACACTGGGAGATAATTAGCTGGATCATAACTAACCATCTTTCATGCAGATCATCTCTCTAGGACAAAGGTAAATGGAGGAAGAAACAATACAGCAGAGCTTAGTGTAAATAGGCCAAATAAAATGTATACAGAAATAATTTTTTAATTGGAGTTTTATATTTTAAAAATTATTCCAGGCTTGTCAGCTATGTTCAGAGTTTTCTTTAATTTCATGCTATTTCATGCTCTCTGCTGATTATTTTTGTGTGTCTCTGTGAACCTTGTTAAAATAAATTGTTGCTTTTATGTGAAAAACAGCTCCCAATTTAGCCTGGCAGGATTGTTTATAAGAATTTCCCAATACACAAACAAGATGCTTTTCTTCCATTTCCCTCAGTATAAGGAGAAGCTTTAATAATACTGCTGTGGGTTGGTTATATGTAGTCAGAATGTGACATGAATCCATGCGCTTGTTCAAAAATACTTGATATGCACAGATAAACTCCAGTGTGTCAAAGTAAATTACCAAGGGTAAGTAAAGGAATGGTAGTAAAAATCCACCCCAGAACCTTATTAAAAGGATTTCTCATGCAGAGATACTCAGAATCATCAGTTCACTTTTTTCAGCCACTTTTTTCTAACGTCTCAGAATTTATAACTGTTGCTCTTTTGTCCCACTCCCTGAACAGGAGAAACCAAATTTTATGTTCCCAGTCAGCCATAACATGTATTGGGCTTACAGAATATAAACCCCCACTGTATTAGAAATATTGTCCAGTTGTATGCAAAAAACTTTATACAAGAACATTTCTCTTACGCTTGTCAATATCATCTTGCGTTTTAAACCACCATTCTGGTGCTGTGTCTTTTGGGAACATTCTGCCTCTGCCCTTTCAGGCAAAAAAAAAGGGTGGGAAGAGGGGAGAAAATTGAGACTTTTTATTTAGCTTGGTCTTAGAAAGGAGACAGCACATAACCCAGATGAAACAACCTACTCAAATTATTCATCAGGTCCATTGGTTTTGTGCAGCTTTGATCCTGTGCAGGGCTAATTTCTGACATATACATGCAGCAGGTTCAGCATTTAGAGCTGAGCATGCCCCAAAATAGTGTGGGTTTTTTTTTTTTTTTTTTTTTCACTCCTCTGTCCCTGAAGAGAGGTGCAGATCATAGGCTTAGGGCTTTTGCAAGTGACCTACAGCTTTCCAGAGCTCTTCAAGGCACAGATTCCCTAGAATTTCTTCCTGTAGTTGTGAAGGCTGCAATTATTGATTTGGGGGAGGGAGGAGAGCCTGGCACTTGAACAGAGCTGGAGTAGCCATAGACCAGGGTTCAAGATGTAAATCTGGATGTGTCTCTGTGGGGACTTCCTTTCTTAGGCTCCTTGAGGACCCCTGGGAAGTAAATTTGTTTTCTCATTTTCAGGTGTGCAGGGTGGGGGGTTGATTGTAGTTTCTTGGGCTGGTTTTTTCTCCTTATACTTGCCTGTTCTCTATATCTGCTGTGAAAGTAGAGCTGAACCCTGAGAACTGAACATTTTTACCTTGGATAGTTTTAGTACAGCTGTAATGCTGCAGTGCTGATTAAATCTCCGTTTGCAATTAGAATGTGTACATGGCCATGGGAGAGACTGGTGCGTGAGAAGTGAAGAAAGGTGAAAAATTAGGCTGAGTTTCTCTTCTTTAAGATGGTTTTGCCATCTAGCAGTAGACTAAAATCAGACTGGTTCCTAAATCAAATTGTTTCATGATGAAATGAGCCTCTTTGAGGAGAGAGCTTCATTTCACGCTGCGCTGTGGAGAGTACTGGCCTGCGCTGGAAAGATTTTGATGGGTGAATTTTGAGTATGTGTTTGTGGTGTTTGCAGTGCTTTGGCATTGACAGATGATCCTGGCAGCCGAAGGTGAGACTGGCTGACCCTCCCTGAGCAGTTTCCATGACAACCTAGCATTTTTGAATTATCTTGGTTTATAGGAAATCTTTTCCTCCCTTGCCTTTCTCTCAGTGCTAGTTTCTCCATTTTTGGTAGGGTTTTTTTAATCATACCATAGAGGAGTTTTACTATTTCTTGTAAGATCTGTGAATACAATAACACACACACATTCCAATTTTGAAAGACTTCTCCACAGTGTTTCAGGAAGGGGTGGTACCTTAAAATAAAATTATCTCTTTTTCTAGTACCTGATAATACAAATCAAAACAGTGAAGTAAACTGAGATGCAGGCTTGTAGCAAGGTTTTAGTTCCCTCAGTGCCTGGTGAAAGTTTGTAAATCCCTGTCCCTCAAAGAACAGGGAGGCAAAGTAAGTTACCCTTTCTGAGCACCCAGGTGAGACTCAGGTCTTTTACTAGAGAGCTTTTACTTCCTTGTGTCATATTCTTGGTAATTTACTGTTCTTCTGCACAACATACTGAGATTTCTCTTTTTCAGTATTGTGTGTGCTGCTTTTCTGAGTTTGGCTGTGCTGCATTTAAATGATCTTTTGATGGCTGCAAGACAAACCTGAATTTTCTTATAGAAATGAGTTTGTCATTGGAGTTATATTCTTATTAGTGCTTGAAGATCTCTCTGTCCATGTGCTCAGCTTCTCTCTTTGCCTGTAAGGAGTTTTACTTGTGTCTTGCAGTTGCTCCTGCCAATAATGAAATGTGGTTTAAACTGAGAAAACCAGTGATGACTTCAGCTGAGCAAAGAGGTGTGAGTTTCCTCAAGAAGAAAAAGCAGTGCTTCACACTTTGATTTCAGCCTTGCTTTGGCCATTCTGTTCTCTTCCAGGAAAAGGGTCTTTATATTGCCCATGGATGCTCACATCCTATTTCCCTTGCAGGCCTGGAGGCAGGAACCAGGATTTTGCACTTGCTTTTGTAATTTAGGGCTGTCCTCTGCCTAATGTGCTTTGTCAGGAATAGCCAGGATCCCAATTTGACAGACACCTTCATTCTTTAATTTCTTTTAAAGGAAAGAAGAAATACATGATTAATTTCAGATGCATGTTCTTTTGCCTTTTTAGTTTTAAGGCTGAGCTTAGATGAAAAACTTTTTTTGTATTGTCATATCAGGGACTCTTTCACAATAGTGTCTTTAAAACTGGGGAAGAACATTTAGGAATTAAATGTTTTGGTCAAATGTGAAGTATTTCTATTTGGGATGTATTAGTAATCATGATTTCTCAGATACAGGGAATGCATTATATATGTCTTAGGTCTAGCACTTCTTTTGTATGCATTCCTGAGCATGTGTCTGTGTAGCTGAGCAACCACTAATGGCTTTAAAGTTCAATAACTTACAAATGACTGAGGCCTGTATATCATTGAGAAGATGTAATTAATTGTAAAGGTTAGAAGGGCATTGGACTTAAAGCTGTGCCGTTGTTGGATCTGCATGCTTGCTCTGCTTTCCCCTTTCTCCCCCTTCCCTTGTCTTCAGCTAGCACACAGATTTAAATTATTTAGAATTTTAATAGTGAATTTTTGAGGCAAGTATTAGTTCCAGGACTAATGTAATGCACCATCCATGAGCTTGTAATCCCAGATTTCAAAGTGCTTAATAAAAGTAGGCTAAAGCTCTCAAAAGTAAGAGTCTGGAGTAAGGCTTATATGTCCATATTTAGACAAGTAAGGGACTTGGCTTTCAAAAAATTTCAAAACATCTTGAATATCTTGTGTCTTGAGGCACTGCTAAAAAGAATCTTGAGCTTAGTCCACAAGTTGAATGGTTTAGAAAGAGAGGGAAAATTGCTTCAGGTCTGCATATGTGTGCCAAGGTCAGAGTTCTACCTACAGCCTCCATGCATCCTTTGAAAGCATCTAAGCCAGCTGAGGTTTGAGGTGTTTTATATGTTTGTGACTGGTTCCAGTTCTCCTAGTAAGTGCTGATAAACTGAAAAAAAAAAAACCAAGCCAAATACAAAGTTATGCTTGCATGCAACCTGCATTGTCTTTTTCTGCTTTTTTATTCTTCTTTTGAAATACAGTTCTGTACGTACTCGCGATATTCTCTCCCTCATGCTCATCATCAGAGGCTCAATTTTTCTTAGAGAGGCAAGGCAAGAAGTCTGGAGATCCTGCTGTCGTCTTAGCTTTTGCATCATAACTGGTCTTTGGAGTAGAAGTGAACAAAATTGGTTGATTTTGTCATGTCCTGGCAACCTTGAGTACCTTGAGCATCTTCTGAGTGGTTATCAGTGCCTAGCCAGGTAAACTTTGCACAGCTGGTGTTTGCCACAGTTTTGAAACCACCTGGGGTTCTTTTCCCTGGCTGTTATCAAGGCGGTAATGGGATCAGTCTATAAATAAGCCCAGCTCTTGCATTTGTTAGTTTTGCTATTGTCAGGACAAGCCTGAAGGAATTCAGAGTGATCTTTCCCTCAACCTGCCTGGAGGTGTGGTGCTTCTCTGCTGCTCTATTTCTTTTTCCTGAGCGAATGACTGCTGATCTAACTAAGCAGCTGAGGTGTTGGTTTGCAAATGTTTGGGTAATAGCTCTGAAGTAAGCTTTAAACTTTTTATTGCCTGGTTGGAGGGCTGAGGGCTGATGTTTGGTGGAGGGATTGGAATGCTGGCCAAGCCCCCAAATAAAGACCATGACATTCTTAGCTCTGGGTTCCAGAGTACAACAGGAGTTAGCTGAAAGCCAGTCATTTCCCAGTGCTGAATTAAAGCTTAAACACAGTGGGTTGTTTGACTAAACAACAGTGTTGCAGCCTGAAAGCAGGATACTGAAGCTGTTGAAATGGGTCATCTTTGGGAAGAATAGGAAGGTCAATTGGTCAATTTTATGGGTGAGTTCGAGCAAGGGCATGGTAATACTGAACTGAGTCTTTCCGGAGACCTGGCTTTGGTTCTTTGAAGTAACTGTCAACTTCAGTCAGAGCACACAAATTATTTTTAGGGATTATGCCTTACACTTTTTCTATATGTGGTAGATGATCTATATGTTTTGAACTCTGATGTTAGTGCATTTGCTCAACTTTAGGTTTACTTGATAATGCAAAAAAGTTATCATTGTTCGGGGTTTTTAATATGTTTGTCATTGTTTTGTTTAAAAGGCAGGTTGGACGAATGACTGCGAAGTTGCTAAGAAAATGTAGGGATTTCTTTCTTCCTTGAACCTAAATTGTTGGTGTTAGTTATGTACTATTACTTTCTATGACCATAATGCCTCTGTATGCTTAAATCAATGCTGAATTGTTTGTTGTATTTAGTATCAACAAATACAGGTGTACATACAGACTTGTGTGTCAAGATTAGTTGCTTCTTTACAAAAACCTTTCTAACAGGCCTGTTTTCCATTGGCTATGTCACATGCTTTACAGTATTTTGAAGGATACATAGACATGTAACTACAGGTTCCCCCTTCCTGATTAATTAATGTATGAGAGTTACTCACTGGAAGAACAGTTGAGTAGTGTGTACATATATTTCTGACCACAAGGTGTTTCAGGGCAGAGGATCCCAAAGCTGATCTTAGTCCATTCTGGACTACCAATCAGAAACACTTGTAATGATATACTCAACTTCAGTTGTTGAAAGGTGCTGTTTCCTGCAGCACTGTGAAAGTGTCTTACAGGCTTGTAACACATTGAACTTGCTGTAAATGAAGCAATGGCTGTTTTGGCATCTGTCGAAGGATTGGCATGCAGTGAGGTTTCAGCTAGCATTGACATCAATTACTGTCTTTTTTTTTTTTTTTTAAAGTTGGCATTAGACACCAAAATTATTCTTTCATCACCAGCTTGCTTACTTCAGTTGTTGCTCTTTCAATCTTCTAGCTCTTATTTACACCTCTTACACATTAAAATCGAGACATGGACACAATGTGGCTTGGCGATCGCTCATTTTCACTGCATTTTCATGCATTTGTTTTCCTAAACCTTCCCCACCCTCCCCCTCATCCCCCATCAGTCCCTGCCAAAGCCTGTCCTCTCACTCTTTGAGGAGAGCCATTGCACCACACTTTCCCTGCAATTATGCATGCATTTTTCACCTTAGCTCAGGCTTCCTTTGGGCCTGAGCTGCTCTTATCTCCCTAAAACTCCAAACTGATAAACCGGTTTAATTGGAATGGGGTGTGGTGGTTGTTTATCCTTCATTACGTTGAAATCTGGTGACATAGACTAGAAAATGAAATGAAAATTAATTGGATTAGACAGTAAGTGCAACTCATTGGTAGTACCATTAAACATGCTGTGTTGCCTATTTGAAAACATCTCCTGCAGTGCAAGCTGATTTTAGTTATTTATTTTGATTCTGACTGTTGACCCAAAAGCCAGCAAGGCTTTTGTGTGCTTTAGCTCAAAATTGCTTTATAAGACACTGTTATTTATCTTCATGTCTTCAGTAAGCTTGTTCTTAACAAATGTGGGAGAAGGTGGCAGCTCTCCTGGTCTGCATGGTCATTGCACAGTGGTCTGTTCCCAAATCTGACTCCTCCACTAAGAGTTTCTCAGAAGAGGTTTACTTGTGGTGTTCTAAATTACATTTTTTCCATTTATCAGGGGTTGTTGAAACATGCAGCTTGTTTGTCATGGCTGTCCTCTCACCAACAGCAGCAAACAGTCAGTAAAATATCTGCATAATTGATTTCTCATCTAAGAGGTTGCAGGCCATCTGTTGATTTGCATAAAATAGCAGCATAGCTGTTGCATATCTATTCAGTAATTTGGAGGGAACAATATGGACAGAGAACACGTGCAACATGATACATTCTGAGAAAGGAAATGAGTGCTGAATTTTCTCTGTAAACACATCTGACTTGTTAGAAAAATAAGCAGAGACATTGTGAGCAGCTTCACATTTGAAGCCTTGGAATGGAATTCTGTGCTGGTGCCCAGCAGTTTGGTTTGGTCCTGTGAAATCAAGGTAGCTAGACCATGTTGTTGGGAAAGGACACTCAGTTTCTCTATTTACAGGCTTCTTGCACAGTGTTTGCAAGGTGTTTGTGTTTGTCCTGATCCTGCAGGTGCCACTGCATTGCTGCTCCTGGCCCGCCGGACAGACCTGAGGCGCATTTCCTTGGACACCCCCGATTTCACGGACATCGTGCTCCCGCTGGAGGACATCCGCCACGCCATCGCCATCGACTTCGACCCTCTGGAAGGATACATCTACTGGACGGACGACGAAGTGAGGGCCATCCGCCGCTCCTTCCTCGACGGCTCGGGCAGCCAGTTTGTGGTCACCGCTCAGATTGCACACCCTGATGGCATCGCCGTGGACTGGGTGGCCCGGAACCTGTACTGGACGGACACCGGCACGGACCGCATCGAAGTCACCAGGCTTAATGGGACCATGAGGAAAATCTTGATATCAGAAGACCTGGAAGAACCCAGAGCTATTGTACTGGATCCCATGGTTGGGTGAGGAGCTGTTTGTGAGCATTTTTAAAAATATTAGTCATGCAAAGAAGATACCTCTGTCTGCTTCTAGGTAGATAATGGGCTGCGGTGATAAACTTCTGAGCCTTCCAAATGAAAATACTGGGATTCTCTGCAAGTTAAGGCTCCAAGGCACAAGGATTGCTTCTCTGTTTTGACCACCTGGGTAGTCATCTTATGTCTGTGTTGTATTATTTTTAAAAATATTTTTGTGAACTGCGTGGATCTGCTTGTTTATTCTAGCTAATAGCGCTGGTTATATTGTCTTGCTGAGCAGACTGGTACAGGAATTTTGTGTGCTTACATGCCAATTATTTCTCAATGGTTTGGCCATCCTTACGTAGGTAAGGAAATATTTTTGGTTTAGAAATGTAACTTTCTGCATGCTATGTGGTTTTGGGGAAGAGTAGCCCAGAAGAATCTATAAGAATATTTGAGGTTTGGATTAATAAGATTTTGTTTCCTTTGCAGGTACATGTACTGGACTGACTGGGGAGAAATCCCAAAGATTGAGAGGGCAGCACTGGATGGCTCAGACAGAATTGTGCTGGTGAACACCTCGCTTGGCTGGCCAAATGGATTGGCACTGGATTATGCAGAAAGCAAAATATACTGGGGAGACGCCAAAACAGACAAAATAGAGGTTTGTAATTGCACCTGCATTTTTTATTCCGTGAAGTTACAGAATGTTGTTTTGCTTTTTATAAGTGTTCATATTCTGATACAGCTGGGAAAGGATGAGGATATGGTGGTTGAGTTGTGCTTTAAGAAACAACTCTCTCCTTCTCAGCCTTTGGGCAAGTTACTTGCTATATTTCCCTCATTTTTTGTGTAAAATAGAAATTATATCCATGTAGTAGAGCTCTCTTTGTAAGAATGCGTGATAAGGACTTGTTAAATAAGTCAGTTCTTAGGTCATCAGGGGAAAAAGCTTTTTACTGGGATTAATGTTTGTCGTTTAAAAAGTTATCTTTCATTCTTTGCACTGCTCAGTTTAGAGCCTAGCAAAACATATTTTAAAGAAATAAATCTTATTTCACATATAATCGTTTGTACTTCCAGAAATCCTCTATACTTTGCATCTCTCTTGTTTTATTAGAGTTTCAGCAAGGGCATAGATTTTCCTTTCTTTCTGACATGTCCTGTTGAAACTTCTAATTAAAAAAAAAAAAGGCACTTTTTCTTCTCTCCCACACTGAAAATCTCATATTTATTTTGTTGGGTAACATTTATGAAACAAATTTGACATTTATTATCTGTCAGTCTTTGAGAAAATAGTATTGTTTAGTATTTGATCAGTTTGCTGTCAAAAGCTTTTGTTGGAAGCAGAAGACTTGACTGCCATGTAGCACCGTCTGCCTTTGCTATATCCTGGTAGATTTGCCTTCCTTTGATGAATTACAGCTTTCCCTGTTCATTCCTAACCGTCACAAATAACTTTTAGCACTTATTGTATTAGGCACAAACGTATCTTTTCTAGACTTACAAAGTTGTTTTTAGTTACTTGTAACTACAAATAAGTCAAGGTGGAGTCATAGTCATGTGCTGGAAGGTCACATAACTGTTACTTCTCCTTCAGAGCCAAAGTAACTCCAGTCCTGCAAGGTGAGTTGCTTTGAAGCACTCCTTCGGAGAGCCTCAGGGAGCAGTTTTCTTTGTCCTGAAAACAAGATTTATAGTCTGTAATTCACCTAGTATTACACCAGCTCTGAGAAAAGAGGAGAAAATAGTCTTAGGGATGTGTAGAGATTTATTTATAACAGATTGAGCCCTTCAGCTCTGATACTGTCTCAGCCTTGAATGTATTTTGCAAAAGGAAAGTTAGGCATTTTTCACCCTCATGTTTGCCAGAACACTGAGATTCCATATTCATTAATAATGATTCTATTCAGTGCTGGATCAGTTTGTGGCAGAAATTTTCATCTAGATCAGTCATGAGCTCACTGCTGCAATTCTGTCAAACTGGCTAGAACACATCATAGAATGTTTATGCCAACATTACAGTGTCTGTGGCAGGACAGAAGATATCTGATTTGGCACAGAGGTTTTTGGGACAATTTCCATTTCATTGTTCTTAAATCAGTGTAAGCCAGCGGAATGAATTTGTTCCAGGTAGTCACGTAACATCTGTGCAGGGCATCAGAAAAAATTTAATACCCTAAGCTTTCAGAATTACTGGTTATTTTTTCCTATGAGTCTCTAGGTGTTAGAGTTATATTACTGCTGCTGCTTTTCTTAAAAAGTTAATGTTTGTTAACTCTTATCAACGTGCAGTAAATCTTGAAACAGTCTGGCTAAAACCTTTAAAGCAACAGAGAACTTTTCCCACAGTTTTTCTTCGGTGGTTTTGGATTTTAGTTTTGTTTGAGGATGTGGGTTTGTATTTCTTAATTCCTGAAGGTGTTCGTTTAGGCATATGTGACATAGAGCTATCAAGTTTTGTATAAGGTGACCAACACTTCCTACACACACACACCTTTTTTGACAGAAGAAATCAGTCCTTGTAACTAATGTGAGGTGGTGGGTGCAGAACAAACAAAAGCAGATGTGGTAAGTTGTGGAAATGGTTGCAGATGTTAAAAGTTTACATGTGGTACTGGGAAGACTGGGTAAGTTGGTGGAAGCGGATTCCACTGCAATTTAGTGGCAAATAGAATTGCCTCTGAACTACAAATCACTGAACGGTAAATTGCTGTAGAAGGAAGGAGTCTTCTTGAAAAAAGTTCCTGTATGCATTTCCTTTGTTATGCAGTTCTGTGAGTATAAGTGTTGATTATTCTCTGAGAAAGGATACTGGGATGGGTAGACCTTTGGATGGAACCCATACAGCCCCTCTTCTCCTGTGTTGAGGCCATTCTGTCATGTTCTTCCTTAGATGCAATGCTGCTGCTTGCTAACTGCGCTTCAGAGGGGCTAAAAGGGGTTGAAAATCAGTGGCCCTTGGTAGTGATCAGCACATGTTCAATGTGGCTTGTGCAATTAGTAAAGCATGGAAGGGCTCTATAGGATGAAGTGGAGGGTGTCCATCCAAGAGAATGGTTCAGTCTGAAGTAGATTTTTTTTTTTTTATCCACACCTATCATGATTTAGGGATGGTGCTCCCCAGTTTAGTTCTCCCACTGAGACTCTCCAAACCACACACCTCTCACTTCCTCCAACAGGATGGAGAGGAGAATTGGAGGCACAGAAGGCAAAGATCACTGATTGAGATAAGAATAATTTACTGAAAACAGCGATAAGAAAAATAACAGTAACAGCATAATAGTAAAGACAGAAAGAAATTATTCACACAGAATATCCCTGACGACAGACAATAATGGATGGCTCCCTCTTGCCCTGCCACATTTCCTTCATTGAAGGAGCCCCTTCTCCCTGGAAGAGTCCCCTTCCCCCACTCCCAGCAATGACTTGAGGTGATACAGAATAATGTCCAGGTCCTGGCCATGCCTCCTCCTGGCTACTGCAAAAATTAGTTATGTCCTGTCCAGAACCCAGACATTTCCTACCCCTTATTTTATACCATGTACATCATGCCCAGGCCCTACTCCTTCCAACCATATACATACATGTGTATACACACATACACACACACAAGTACAGCTCTCATTTCTGTAGTCAGTGGCCATCTCCCCCAAGATGTCTGTTGAGTTCATTTAGTCCATGGCTATGGGTTCTGTCCATCCCAAGTGTCTCCCAGAGCAGGAGGACTGGTGTGATGTTGGCTGGTTGCAAGTTACATAGCAGCTCATGACTGGTGTATCTGGAGCAGTCCATCCTCATTGTCCATGGGAGTTATGGCATGCAGTGGCAGTGTCATTCAGCAACCAGTGTTATACAATTCAGCATCACAGACTGTTCTCACCCAAAAATCAAATCTCCCTCAGGTGCCCATTGTATTTCCCCATCCCTCTGCATCACCCACCAAGTGCACCCCAGTCTTTGAGCAAAAACAATGCCACGGATGGGTTTGCCTTTGCTGGAGGCAGGACTGATCCAAATTGTCTTCCCTAACACATTCCTCATCGGCACCACAAGGACTTCATCCCCTTCTACAGTATGTGGAGGTTTTGTTTGGGCAGGGCCAGCTCGACTGGTAGAGCCTCTGGTGTTAACTAGCGAGGTGGCCTTTGCTAAATGTAGATCCCTATCTTAATCTGTGATAACTAAAATATTCCTAACGTTTCAAGTCTTTCCATTTGCTCACACTGCCTACTCTCCAATGGCAACCAGGAATCTTGAGGAGATTTGCTACACTTTCCATGCCTTCACCATCCATTTTTTATATCGGTGTAATAGAAGATGCTTTGGCCTTCAGCAAATGTTCTACACTTACATGTGAAGAAAGGACACTGGCATAAGTGCAACAAAGAAGGGTGTTTGTGACAGGATCCAAAGATGAAACTTGGAACTGGACGTAAAGGCATCAGAATAAATGCCTGGTTCCTGCTTTGCTTCCTGTGTTTATATGTAGTTGAAAAGGGGAGGGTAAAAGCAGGAGAAGCACATTTGTGTACTTGCCTCTATTGCCTTTAAGTAGTTTTTCATACATGATTTTACATACTTAGTGCTTTTATCATTCTTTTCGCCTTTGCATGTGGGATTCCTCAGAACCGTTATTTAATTGCACTGCTACCAAACTGAATGTAATTCTTGCAAGCCACATTTCTGGTTTGTTTGTGCTACATATGAGTTTTTACTATTTATTTTTTACCCACCGATTCATGCTATGCTGTTCTGGAGCCCCCAGACGATAATAAAGCATCAGCAGGGGTTAATGGAGTCTGGTAGGGGGTACAGCAGGGAGCTTTTGTTCCCATTTTATCTGGCAGCCTGCAGCAGGCAGAAGCAGGCTGTGGCTCAACAGCTTCGTCATTTATCTCGGTCAGGTTTCACTGCTGATAAACTTCTATTGAAATGGATGGCTGCTATTGTGCTTACCAGTGGGGAAGATTTCTCATTGACTTGCTACAGGTTTAAAGCCTTTTCCTGCCGTGCTATGAGGTTAAAAATGTATGATCTGCTCTGTTGAATTGATCTTGTGTTTTCCTGCTCTAGTGAATATTTGTGTTCTTGGCACGTACACTACCTGTTTTAAGGCATAGGTTGGTTTTTTAAATGGTCAGCAAAGCTGGTATTGATAAAGCAATTATAAATGGCTGCATGCATGTGTGGCTGTGTGTGTTGAGGGGAAGTCATGATGATATGGCTGATTTTTCCTAGTTTTTCGGTCTTTGCTTCTTTTTTCTTTATTCATCCTCTCCTGTTCTCCATTCTCGGAGCCAGAGATGACACCCACTAACACCTACTAGTGGTGAGAGTAAAGAAAGGATCTGCCTCCTGCTCAGATCTCCAACCATTATCTAGTGATTTTTGAGTGCAGCTCTAACTTGAAGTGTTTGTGCATTCCCAAATCTATTAGCCGTGCCTGGCATTACTGTCTGTAATCCTCATGATTAGTATGGAAAGTATTACATCCTGCTGTTTTTCAGCTTAAGTACGCACAAGCGTTCAGAACCTAGCCTTGCTGGACAACAGAAAGCAGATGCTGCTAAGACTTTTTAGAGCACAGAAATCTTGAACAGAGAAGACATTTTTGTCTTTGACCTAGGAGCTAATAGTTTGGCATCTAGAGAATGCTCCAATTCATATTCTAATCCTGAAATTGCAGGGCTACATTTTCCTCCGATGACAACTCCCTCAATTTTACTGCCACCCTAAGAAGGAAATTTTGTTTTCTGAGTGTACACCATTTATTTTCTGACTGAGAATTTTTGTCTCATACATTAGTCTTTGTACTGTGAAATGCTGATGACTTGCAAGCCTGGTTACTGATCCTACCTCGTCCACCCTACTTGAAGCACAGGTTTGAAAATTGAGAAGCAGAATGCATTGTATTCCTAGCTCTGAACACAGCTGCTTTTGTGTAGTTGCATTAAACTTCTGCAGGTGTGTATATAGTATATATCAAGTATATAGTCTATTTCAAGTATAGTTGAAACAAATACTTGAAGTTGCTTTGCTGTTTACTTTTGGTTTGGATAGTTGTGGCATTCGGGAATTTCATTCAAGAAAAAAACAAGTATGTGCTGTAGAGGGTAGGGACAGATCCCTGTACTCCATCCCAGTTTCAGAAATTTAAAGCTTACTTTGTCAGGGTATTTCCAACTATTTCTTAACACCTGCTAAGCCTGTATTAAGAAAAAATAGATAGTTTTGAAATTAGTAGTAGAGTAAGAATTTATTTTTTTTAAAAAATAAACAGTATTAGTTTATACTTGGTATAATTTTCATTTGAGAGGTTTCTTTTGAACTTCTGAATGAATCTAAAGAAGAATTAAATTTTGTGATACTGACCAAGATAGTAAAACTGTATTACAAAGCAAACAAGTGACAGCCACAGACAACACATTAGTAAGGTCTCTTGGCTGTCGAAGAGCTGGATACAAGAATTTGAGTGGTCTCTTACCATGGACTCTAAATGCTGAGT
Source organism: Corvus kubaryi (assembly GCF_017639235.1). Lineage (NCBI taxonomy): Eukaryota > Metazoa > Chordata > Aves > Passeriformes > Corvidae > Corvus > Corvus kubaryi. The sequence continues at coordinate 2,147,733 of NW_024582061.1, read as the reverse complement.
CAGAACCTCCTGGCATTGTAAGCTTGTTACGATTAAAAACAAAAATTCTTTTTTTTTTGCTTTGGCTTTTGAACATGGTGCTACAGAATTGTCACTTAGAGATGTACCTTTTCACAGAATCATGGAGTTGTAAGGGTTGGAAGAGACCTCTAGAGATCATCTAGTCAACCCCCAGCTGTTATAATGCAAAAATAAAAAAGAAGAAACATTTAGAACATCCATGCTAGTTTCAAATCAGGAGCATTAAAAGTTACCTTTTTATTACTTTTGATAAATTGAGACTACCTAAACGAAATTCAGATCTGAAAAGTGTGATTTTTGAGACCTTACATTACAAGCCACTTGTGCAGAGGAGTTCTCCAAGAAGTCCTGAGGGATCTGCTGTTGACAGGCTGTCTTGCTTCCTGGGACAGGGATGGGTTCCCAGCACCTTGTAACACAAAGAGGCTACTGAGGGAAGCTTTTGGAAGTCCTGCTCAAGAGTAACCTGACTCTGATCTGAGTACTAAACATGGTATTTTTCTAAGAAGTGAAACTACTGCCCTAAAAATTATGTGGAGAAGACTTTGACATTCAGTTTTCAAATGGTTCTTGTGTCATAGATCTACAGTTCATCCTGAAATCCGTAGTGGGTTTCATCTCATGAGATGTAGATACATTCAGCTCAGTTAAATTCCCTTATGTTGCCTTTATAAAAAATGTTGGAAATCAGCACTTCCACACTGTAAATGTTTAGAATTGATTAAATGAGTCCTACTCTAAAAGCCCCTCTTTTTTTCTGTTACCTCTAAAGAGAGCCCAGAACGGCCGTGTCAGAGCCAGGTGCCCACACTCGAGACACATTTGAGCAGAAAGTTGTGCTGACTGCTCACACTGGGAATTCAGAGATGTTTCTTACAACCTTTGCTAAAAGATGAGCAGTCCTGGTTTGCCACTGATAGCGCTGAAAGCCTCGTTGTCCCCATGGCCCAGCGTGGAGCTGATTGGAGTATAACTGTTGGATCTACATTCATATGTCATACATGCTTCCCAGATTTTTCACACTGGAGTTAGGAAATTGTATTTTGGTTTACGCAGGTGTCTCACCTAGAAAGTAACATGCCTCTACTAGTAGCCAGTATTGGTTACCTAAGGGAAAACACAGAAATCCCTCAAACCAACACAGCCAGGGCCATCAGCTCACCTGAGTCTGACATACTTAAAATATTTCATGGCAAGCTGGGGAGCAATGTGAAGAGATATTGAGAGATACTGAGCTGTCATCTGTGTTTCTGATTCAGCTGAGTACTGTTTGTCAGTCCACTATTATCCCTTACTCTCCAAAATTCTGGCTTTTTTTTTTTTTTTTTTCCTCCTGTTCACAAGCTAAGTTGCATTACAGTAAAAAACCTTGTACTGATCTTGGACCTGAGCTGCTTTGGAAGTATTCACCTGACCTTGCAATCCTTCTCAATAATGATTGAGCTTTCTTCACACAGGTTTCTTCCTTTGCTGTGAGGTTTTGTAGTCTTAACCTGAACATCTCTTCTGGTCCCATGCATGATCTTGTAGCGTGGCAAAGAGTCTGTGGAAAAAGGTGGAAAACCAGGCTCTTGGACGTGCAAGACCCTTGGAATTTAAGTGATTTAGCAAATAGGAGCAGTTGAATCAACTTTAAAACTTACTGCCACCAAAGGTGAAAAGTATCTCGTAACTGGCTGAGTCTCTCACTGGACTATTCCCTGAACCACTTGGACTTGGTAAAACAGCAGAAAACTTTCCACATGTTTTCTCTCTATAAAAAAGGCAATTATAGTCACTTATGAAGGAGTCTGGAACACATCGGGTTGGGTAGAGAACAAATGAAAATTAAGTTTCTGGGGCAAGGCACTGAAAGAAAAAACCTTGGGAAAGAAGAGCACAGAGGCTTTTGCCCATATACAAGGGCATCAGGAGCTGTTATGCCAAACTTAATCTTGTAAAACTGTCCCCCCCAAACCCACTGTGAGGGTTCGGGTTAGTCTTGGCTAGTCTGGTTTACATTCTGCAAAGTGGTGTGTGTAGCTGCCCACAGGTCTTAGTTGCTAAACAGTAAGTTGCAAAATGCAGTCATTAGTTTCCTTTGTTGCCCCCACAGCCTATGCCCAGGTAACAGAACACTCCCTGACTGCTGCCACTCCACCCTATGGATTACATACCAAAATTAATCTCCGTAGCAAAGCATTTTTAGTCACCTGTTTTACCACTGAATCTTCTCAGAAGAGCTTCTTTTTTCCTTGTGAAAATCTCTCTTCTCATCTTACTCATCAATTTGACTCATTTTTTTGTCTTAGCCTGTTCTTTACAAATGCAAGGGGTTTTTTCTGTTGCATGAGATTGCCTAGGAGATGTCATATGTGATTGTCACAATGGTTCTAAAATCCTTTCCTTGCCTACTTGTCACTTTATCTGACCTGAGCCATTTCATTAAAAACTGAACCAATTGTTTCTAAAATTAAATTCCATTGCAGAGAAAACGTTTCTGCTGTTGGCATTGATCAGTGAGCTAAGAAAGTTGTTCTGTTGTGAAAGAAATGAGCTTATAGCAGTGTCTGTAGCCTGATAGAAAGGATATTTATGAAGTTAATCTCTATACTGTTTGTACATACTTATCTTCACAGCAGTCCTATTAGAAATATTATCCATGCTCAGAAAAAATATATTTTGAATTCTGTGGAAAAATTGTTAGAGCTCTAAAAGAAACTGAGGGTGTTGAGGAACTGTTAAATTAGAAATTGTTAAAGGCTATTATAAAACAATTAACAATAAGAAATTTATGGAGTTGTCTGGAGGCATTTGGCTTCTGAAGCAAATCCAAAGGGTTCCAGGGATCCTTTCTGCTGATTCCTCAGGATTTCACTGCAATGAAGAGAGGACTTCCCATTTCATTCCTTAATGTTTTAGAATTGAGGGGGAATGCTGTTAACAGTAAGTAAATGACACTGACAGAGTAATTTCTTCAAACTTGGTTGAAAGTTTCAGTTCTTCACATAAAGAGGGTATAGTTGATCAAGACTTTTTTTAGAGGGAAGACTAATAAAACTGGAAATTTAGACAAGATATCTCTTTGTTTCTCTCTTAGAGTAGCTGTTTTGTAGTAAATACATGTATTAATTATATGATACTGCTGCAGCCATAACAGTAAAATCATCCTGAAATCCATAGTGCGTTTCATCTCATGAGATGTAGATACATTCAGCTCAGTTTTATGTTGCTTAGAAAAGTAAGTTGAAAATACATTGTTCTCAAACCCAGTTTAAAAAAAATGCAAATATAATGATTAGAAGGCATTCTAGCTGTCTTTTAGAGTTATTTTGAAGAGATGCTGCCCAAGTTTCTTTTTTTTTCTTGAACCAAATAAATCTAGTGAGTGTAGTGTTGGTTTTCACTTTCCTTGTAAAGAAAGATTCAGGTACATTTAGGTAGACAATGAACAGACTGATTCACGCTGCCATGAACTGAGTTGTTATTTGTTGCATCAAACACCATGTGTAAGTATCTACCTCTGGATAATCAGGGCTGAAGTAGCTAAGCCTTGAGTGTGAGTATTCCTAAATTATTTCAGGTCTAATGCAAGCCTTGCTCAATTATGTTATGTTGGAATATCTGGGATATTTGTTTTGAATTCAGTATTTCAGGGTGTTTTACAGTAATGCTTCCTTGCAATCATCTTAAGTAGATCAGTGTTAATGATCAAACTCATGAGAAATTCACCTTTTTACCTCATTGTTTTAAGTTGTATCTATTCCTGTGGTGCATTAGCATGACCCATGTTGAAATTGTGAAGGTGGTAATGCTTCCTGATGATTTTCTGCTGTTTTAAACTATTGGGAGAAACCCAAGTTGTCATTGGAATGAGGTAAAAATTGAAGGTCTGCTCAGGAAGAGTTTACCTTTTATTTTGGTGACATTTGCTTCTTAGAAACCTGTGCCAAATGTCTGGGGTTGTGTGCATGCTGTAAGATAAACCGTGACTATATATCCAGAGTATATTTCAACATATTCCAAGGAAACAACAAGCTAGTGTGTTCTGCACTTGCGGGACACATGACATGCAAAGCATTGCCACGGGGTCAGAAGGCTTTCAAATTCCTTATCCTTCCAGAAGAAAGATGAATGCTACAATTGCGTCCTTCCTGTGACTCAGTGAGGGGAACTGCTTTCCAGCTGTGGTGCTTGATAAAAATTTTGTAGAGCTTGGGCAGCGATGGCAGTAGAACTTGAGCAGAGCAGTTGAGGTCCTGCATATTAAGTGGGGTCTCCTGGCCTCTCTGAGGATCAATAAGATGGTGCTGGTAAAGATGCTGAAGTTCAGGAACCACTTATGGCTAAGGTAACTGTCATTTGTCCAAAAACAGACTGTTGATTTTAAAAATTGGAGCTTAGGTTCAAGTATCTGAAATTAGAGGAGCTTATGGATTTTACTGGAAGAGTTGTTTGTTTTAGGGGGAGTTGGGTTTTTGTTTTACTGATGTGTGTCTGTGAAAGAAATAATATTCTGGCAACATCTTGTAGTGTAGCTGGGGACTTAACAGTCCATCACAGAGGCCTATTCCATGCTCATAAGTAATATATTTTTGAAGGTAGTGTTACCAGGTGTTGTTTATAAATTTTCATTGATTGTTGACTTCCTCTGCTCCTGTCAGCCAGAGAAAGAGCTTAGCATGCATGATATTTAACCTGTTCCCCGATCATTTACCACCACATCCAAAAGTGGACCTGGGAAGTTACAGGTCTGTTAGTCTTATTGCAGCCCCTGGAAAGAGTTCTCCTAGAAACCCGTGAGCCAAAGGAAGCAGGTAATGGGGAAAAGCCAATGCAGGTTTACTGAGGGCAAGTCATGCCAGTGTGCTGCTGTACAGTGAAGGCAAACAGGATCCTGGGGTGCATCCATGGGGACATTGATCATCCCACTCAGTGCTTGTCAGGCCATACCCAGCTGTGTCCAGCTCTGGTCCCCAGAATTCAACAGAGATGCAGGGAGAGTGGAGAGGGCCTAAGGGAATGAGAACCTGCCCTGTGAGGACAGACAGAAGGGGTTTGGCCTTTTCTTCATGGAGAAGAGAGTGCTCATACTCTTCCAGTACTGAGGGAGGAAGGAGGTTCTCCAAGCATATGGAGCCACATGGAGAGGACAGGGGCAACTGCTGCAAGGTGCACTGAGGGAGGTTTCATCTTAATACAAGAAAGAAATACTTTACTGAGGTGTGGAGTCCCTCCCCATTACTAGAAGTTTTCTTGATCTAACTGGACAAGATGCTGGATAATCTCATCTAGGCTTCTTTCCCGCAAAAAATTGGACCAGATGATCTTTCAGGGATTCTTCCAGCCTGGGCTGGTCTATGATTCTGTGGTTCTATACTGAAAATTCAACTGTGCTTATGAGTTAAGATGAAAGGTAAGAGTTTGCACTCTGTCACCTTCATCTCAGTCTTGACACCTTGTAGGACTGGGCTCTTATGTTTGGTATTGATCTAAGTATAGCCCGATAGGGACAGACGCTTTCAGTGATGAGCATCTCCTCAGGGCTGTGCACATGAACCAGTGCACATCTGCTTAGTCTCTGCTGCCACCGGCCTTGGTGCACTGGACCTGAGGGGACTGCTTGTCTGCACAGTTCTGCCAGGGTCCCAGCACAAGCTCTAAGCAGTTTCATAAATGAGATAGATTTAATGATGGAACTCTAGACTTAGAGCAATCAAGTGACAAGTTTAAACTACCGTACATTCAAATCCCATATTATCAAAAAGGTAAATTCACTGCATTAGCCTATCTATCACAGTGATTACTGGTATTAGGAGTGAATTGAATGCATGGTATCTGATAACAAAAAAGACCCTCAGAATATGTCACTGTGCATTCCAGTCTGTAACTTTAAATTAGAAGTAATGCTTCAAAGTTGTTATTGTTCCTACAGATCACTAAGTACAGCATTTTAAAATGTGACTACATTTTCAGCAGTAATTCACTTAGTTTGAATAAGCTGTATTTTCGTGAGGCTATAGGTTTGGATTCATTATTGTTTTAGGATAAACAAAGCCCTTATTCTACAAGCAGGATATCTGGTATTTTTTCTGAGGCTGTTCAATTTTTGCACTTTTAAAATTTTTTTTCATGGAACTACTCAGTCTTTCAGTAAAGGTGGTGTTTGTGGTTCCACCACATCTGTTTCCTGTTGTAGCCTATATTCTCAGTGTGATTTGCAGTATTCAGAATGGCCTCAGAATGTGAAACTCCCACCACATTGTGGTTAAAAGCAGCATAAACCTCTGGAGTCACTGCCTCGTAGCAGCAGAAGGTGGGTTTCTTTTATGTGGGATTCTGTGGGGATGCATTTCACTGTGAGGAGCTGGGGAAGGGGAAGAAATCCGTAAAGGAGCATGGGCTGGGACTTGGTTGTTGTCTGAGTTTCAGTATGTGAAAAGATGATGCTGAAATCCCTTGAAATTGGTTGATAAGTGATTGTTCCTTTTTTCTTTATTCTCCTTGTGCGTATCATCCCTACATCCCTTGCCACTTCCCTTCTGCCTTACACCAGACTGTTTGATTCTGTAGCCAATGGATGTAGTTCTGTTGAAATCACCTAACATGCAGCCAAAGTCAGTGCAGACAACATGGTGCCATGGAAATACATATATATATATATATATGTGGTGGTAGCTGGCTGCTAGTGGGCAGATGTTTATATTAGGCAACATTGTACAGATGTGGTCAGGTGAAACTGCAGCAGGAGCAGAGTGGCAGGTATATGTAAGTACTTTCAGAAAGGTGCGTGTTTTGTCTAGGAGATGTAAAACTGTCTTTCAAAGTAGCCTTTATGTGTCAAAGCAAAAACTAATTAAAAGCAGATACGTAATCCTTAAGTCCTCCTCTTTTCCTGACTCTTCAGTATAGGGGTAAGCTTATTTGAACAGCTCTCACTTTAAAGTTTGCCAGAGAAAGTTCATCTCACACCACACACCTTCCAACTAATTCTCTTTGCTGGTAGTTAAGCACTCCATTAAATAGAGGATTTTCTTTCTTTTACAAATACAAGGCAAAAAATGTAATTGCTAAAAATGCTACTTTGTGATGGTGATGTTTTATTGCTTGTAACTGTGTGGTTTTAGTTGGTTCACTTTGTAACAAGTTCATTTTGTGTATCTTCTTGGTCTGCTTAGCAAGCACTAATTAGTTGCAAACACATGGCTTATCTCTGCAGTTTAAGGGGGAGGGGGAAACAAGTCACCACAGACAAGTCATCTATTTTTGAGATGCATGTGCATTAGTGCATTTGTAGAAGCATGCTGTATACTCTGCTAGACTGAAGGGTTTTGGTAAGCTATTTCCATAAAGTAACTATGACCTTTCTTTAAAAGTAAATCCAGAGCTTATTCCTACGAACCAGCAAATATGCAGAGCCCCATTTGATTTTTCTGTAGGAAATGTGCACATAAAGATTCGGTTCCCATTTTAATATACTGAGACTAAGCGCCAAAATGTTGGGAAGTTTATGACAAGGAATAATTTTAAGGAGAAATTGAATTATTGTGAAGGTTATAGCATTTCTTCCACTTTTTTTTTGGGCATTTTTAAGTGTTTTATTAATGTGTACATTATACTGTATGCTGGGAAAGGTGTGTGCTTCAGTTCTGTTTCTCCGTTCCTTTCCTCTCTCCTCATATGTGCCTGGGTAGGAGTTGCTCCAAACTAGCCTTTACATTTCTCATTATCTGGGAAGATACTCTGGCCACCAACTACCATCAGTCTAGTCTGAGTTACTAAGCCAGTTGATCCTGAAGGTTGTCATTGCATAAGTCTTTGGGTTTGAGCCGTAGGGAGGACAGGAAGTCATATAGATTTGTTTGTGGCTATCTTAGTTTCATAAGTGAGAGAGATTTGAAAACAGTGGTTTAATAAATCACTCCTTTTCCAGTCCTTTACTTAGAACATCCCTGGATGGTGGGAAGGATGTTTTAATGTTTCAGGGATTAGTATGCTACCTTGGATTTTGTGAATCACATTGTTTCGGAAAGCTTTTATATTAAGGTTGGTTGGGGGTTTTTTCTGGTTTTGGAAGAGTGGTATACATGCTGTAAACTTAAGCTGTAACCTTGAAACAAGTAGAAATACTTCAGAAGGATTTTTTTTCTGAAAAAGTGAGGCACTGAATCATTCCTAGGCTTCTCTTAAAACACGGGACTCTTTACTCCTGTCAGTATGGTATTTTACAATTTTATAATAATACTTGGCATTCATAGGGCACTTGATCACTTGAACATGCATACATATGTTTAATTAATCCTTTCAGTGCCTCACTGAGGAAGTTAGGTATTACTCCTTTCTAGCAGTGGAGGAAAATGACACAGTAAATTCAAGTGTCTTGATCAAAGGCATGCAATTATTTACAGACTACTGCTGTTCCTTGTAGTAAAAAAATTACTGTACTTAATTTTGAAGAATGGAAAACTGGTTCCGTATTCAGACTGGGGAATATAAATATATTCTGTAGATCTTCTTTACTCTTTGCCTCCCAGTATTTGTGTGGGGTCTCCTCTTAATGCTCTCTGTAATCTGGGCAAAGCGCACTTGGGAGGGACTGTGAACTGGAAGATGCTGAACCAGATCTCCTTGGCCATTACAAACTTGTCTTCATTTGTGTAAAACACAGTGGCTCCTCTGTAAAACTAAACCAAAACTCATGTCAGAAATGAGAGAGTTGTAACAGGAGTAAGTATTATTACGTAATAATAGTTCCCAAAGCAAAGGTAACGAGTCTTGTGTCATAATTTCACATTACAATCTGCTTATGAGACTAGCCTTCTAAATAAGGCTTTTAATAAACACTGTTAATAAACAGTGTCTTCTTTTTTTATTAGGGCGCTGTGTAACATTGATAGCATTATAATGGATAGGAGATTATTTTTTGATTTGAAGTCTAAGCATAGAGCAGCTAGTTTGTTCGTCTGCCAAATAGTGGCAGATTTATTCTGTATACCAAAGTTTGTGTTTGTATCATTCATAGGTCATGAATGCTGATGGAACTGGTAGGAGAGTCCTGGTGGAGGACAAGCTGCCTCATATATTTGGATTCACTCTGTTGGAAGACTACATTTACTGGACAGACTGGCAAAGGCGCAGCATTGAGCGTGTGCACAAGCGCACGGCAGAGAGAGAGATCATCATCGATCAGCTGCCCGATCTGATGGGCCTGAAAGCCACCAACGTGCACCAGATCATCGGTGAGTGGTCTGCTAGTCAGGCAAGGGAGAACAAGATAGAAAATGCCAGCAGTGCTGTTCTGCAGAGTTTTAGAAGTGGGCAGAATCCAGTCCTATTGCACGATAACTGCAGGCTGCAGCTTGATGGGGTGGGTTAGGTCTTCTCTGAGTTCTGTAGCTTGGAAGAATAGCAAGCTGAACGTGTGCTCCCAGTGTGCAAAAGCGCAGAATGAGCCAGTTTTAGTCTGTTCAGTACTTTTTATGTTAACACTAGAAAATTATCTCTAGAAGTATCTAGAAGTACTTCCTGCCCTGTAGTGTCTGTGGTTTAAAAAAGCAGCATCTAGCTTTAAATTGCCTATCCTAAGCTATCCAAGCACTGGTAGCAGTGTAATTGTAGCATCAGAGAACTCAGCACAGTACCTGAGTATCCTGCTATGTGGATAAGGCTTGCAGCTTCTTGCTGTCATCTCTGGATTGTACTGCAGGAAACTAGTCAAATGTAGTTGAGATGTATCTTTGTGTGGCTGATGCCCCAAGGTACATGGCTTTAAATGCAGCCCTCTTTCCATCTGTTTGGCCAGTTGAACTCCTTTGTACCAAGCCTCCCTTGGGAGTTCAATTTCCAGCATGTGGAGGTACATGAGTGAGTATTGCAAAGAGCTGCTTCACTTGCATCTTGGAGAGAAGAGACTATTGAATGGATGTGGAAATAGCTCTGCAAGTTTTTTTACGTGCAGGAGTGCAAGGGGGTATGTAGCTGGAACAGTGTACTGTAAAAGGCAGCAGAACATACACTTACCATGCATTCAGTGCTTGTGCTGTGAATTGGGATCATCAGTAGCTGCTGAAGCCCAGATCCCTTTCCCTAATGCTGGGTTTGTTTCATGGCATAAGGAGAGCAATCACTGGCTTTTCCAGCCAAGGAGAGTAAGGACTGTCTAAAGGATTACAGGAAATGAATGAAAAATAATTTGATCAGAGAATACAAGGAGAAAAACTGCATGTATACTTGGAGAACTCATAGTGTTGCTGATGCATGTGAGGACTAGCTTCACCTTTCACTGCAGTCAGTTTGCAATGCTTGCTTTTCCTCTTGCTGCCTGCTTAGGTACAAACCCCTGTGCAGAAGACAACGGCGGCTGCAGCCACCTGTGTCTGTACCGACCACAAGGCCTTCGCTGCGCCTGCCCCATCGGCCTGGAGCTCATCAGTGACATGAGGACCTGCATCGTGCCAGAAGCTTTCCTGCTCTTTTCTAGGAGAGCAGACATCAGACGCATCTCTCTAGAAACCAACAATAACAATGTTGCTATTCCACTCACTGGAGTCAAGGAAGCCTCTGCTCTGGATTTTGATGTGACAGACAATCGCATTTACTGGACTGACATTTCTTTAAAGGTACAGATTTAGTCCATATTGGCTATCAAGCTGTTACAAGCTTCTTGAGATGCTTAAGAGTAGTTGATGAATGGGGTTTACAAATTTCAAGGGATATGTAGAAGAGTTTAGTTTTTAATTACATTTTCTGCAACTTACTTGAGACCTGTGCCAACAATAATTCATGGACTTTTGCAACTGAAGAATTACAGTAGTTAAAAACACAGAGTTTGAGCGAGTCTGCAAGAGGTGACTTGGCTGAACTCCCTAGGCATGGTATTCTTTTGAGCTGTGTAAGTAATACAGGTGAAATCTGAGATATAGACTTCCCTGCTGTGTGCTGTCACAAACTGGCATAATTAGCAGGTTGTGTTCAAACTAAGAAGTAAACAAAAATCGTGGGTTTTGTTAGCTTCTGGTTGGTTGTGAATATGAGGAGTGTGTGCAGATAGGAATATTGAGGACATAGAAAGGTATCCCATGTTTGCCAAAAGAATTCTGTACTATTCCAACATTAGTCCTTTACTTTCAGGCTTATCATGGAATGCCTAAGCTCTAATATATTATTGAAATGGAATTCTGGCTGTATCTGCTATGACAGGCTGATCCTGATGGCAAAGAGTTAAAAGAAGTCTTTTGAATAAAAGTCCAAGAAGAGATCGTGCCTAGTGAAGTTAGATTCAGCCATCAGTACTGAAGCGCTTAAGCTACTGAGCTCATCAGTCGTTTGGTTGTTTACTTCTATTTGCTGTTCTGTCCTGCACTTTTTTTTAAATAACACTTTAAATAGGGTTCCATGCTATAACATTGATGCTTTTGTGTAGTCCTGGGAGAGCCAAAATATTTCCCCCTCGAAGCTGGCACTGAGTTATTAAGGTCACTTTGTCATGTAGATGCTTAATTCAACCAGCCTAGTTATCCCATTTATTTCCCCAGTGAAATGCTATTGTAATTGACACAGAATACATTCACAGAGCACAGTAAATCATTACTTCTGAATAGCGGCATTGTTTGCTTTGCAAATAAGTAGCATATTGTAAGATCCTCTTTCCTATGAGATGTCTGAAATCTGAAAGTGTTTAAAATCCAACAAAGAAAACAAGCAGCCCAGTGACAGACTGGTAAAATTTCTAATTTGCCTGTGTATCTTTGTATCCCTGCAGACCATCAGCAGAGCGTTCATGAATGGCAGCGCGCTGGAACACGTTGTGGAGTTCGGCTTGGATTATCCTGAGGGCATGGCTGTGGACTGGCTGGGGAAGAACTTGTACTGGGCTGACACTGGCACAAACCGGATCGAGGTGTCCAAGCTGGACGGGCAGCACCGCCAGGTGCTCGTGTGGAAAGATCTCGACAGTCCCCGGGCACTGGCACTGGACCCTGCTGAGGGGTAACTTGCTGATTTAATTCTGTGTTTATGAACAGTGAAAAACAACATTGTGATGCTTCCTCTAGGGCATGGTAGTTAAGCACTGCCTATAAACCCTGAGAGAACTGAGCTGGGGAATACAACCTGGTAATTTAGAGAAATATGCTCTTAATGTCCTGAATAATCATTAAAAGTACCAAAAACAAGAATAAAAATCAGAGCAGCTCATTAGAAAGGAGTTTATATTTAGTTTTTTAATTAGCCACAGAATCAAAGTAGTTTTAGGTTTATGGACCTCATTAATCAGAAAAGGACTATAGCATTGAAAGGAATATATTTATAGTTTTAAAAATTAGGATTATTTTTATTACAAGTTAGGGTCCAATAAAGGTATTAAGTGACTTAATTTGAGGGTGAGGGAGTGAAGTTTGTAGTCTGAGCATAAGGAAGATGTTTGTTTCTTCAGGTAAGGAAACTTTTTAGTTTGCATGGACAAGGGAAGAGGGACAGAGGAGTGGAAACAATTATATTCACCTCTGCCCCAAATTAAAGACTTCCTGAGAAGAAACTTCTCAGTTGGATTGAAGTGTAACAGCAAAAGTAGGGCAATAAACAGGGAGGGAGGGGACGGAACGGGGCAAGCTAACTATTCAGCTTCTGAAACAGCTCTTCTACCATGAAATGCTCACTTGACAATAACTAATTACTGCAAAAACTTTTTGAGGTTACACCAATAATTGCGTTATTTTTCAAATGAGGGAACTTCATTTACAGGGGTTATGACATTATCACAGTTTCCAGTGACACTGTGAGGGCTACAGCAGTGCAGAGAACTTGGAACACATTCCTTCTGCTTTATTTCAACCAGGCGGTGGCAATGGTCACCTCCAGTGGGATCCTAGATTGGATTCAGCCCTGATGTGCCAGGGGTTGCCTGGATGAGAATTCAACACCAGATTCTTAGATCCAGTTACTCATTTGTAACAAAAGGCTGCTGTGGATAATTCTAGTTTTACACTCGAAGTAGGTTTTTCCCAAGGAGTATTGTCATTCAGTGCTTTGCCTCTTCACCACAGAGCAGAAAAAAAATTACTTGGGTCAGAATGCCTGTTTTTCCTTTTTCCTTACAGCAGTAGTATAGCTGTATACATTTGTATACCTTACAGTATAGTTGTACTTCAAATGGAAGTTTTCAAGGCATTGCTGCCATGTGGGCAATTCCGGCACTTGGCTCCGTTCTGTGTCCAACTTGCAAAAAATGCACAAAATACTTGCAAAAATTCTAAGAAAATTTGGTGTCTAAAGAATAGCTCCCTCTTGATCATCAGTTTTTGAAGCAACCTTTTCTATTTGTGCAGTTGGTTGGAATTGAAAGACTTCCCAGGGGGTTGTTACTAGGGTTATTAAAACGCACAGGTGTAAATATTGGATAGCTGTGTCTCACTTGTTTATAGAACAGTATCAGCTTTATACTGTGGAAGAAGTGACTAGCTAGCCATCAAATATATAATATACAAATAAACATCCTACTCTACTGTGCAGTGCCTAAAGAAAATGTAAACATGTGCAAGTCTGTCCTTCTTCCAGATGAGGCATAAGCTGGCATGTGAGTATGTAATAGCTTGTATTTTTGCTCCAGTGGAAATGCCATACAGTTTTGTGGTCTTGGCTGAGTTGTAACACACTTGTTACATGGTTGGTTAACTTAGTTGTGTGGAAATGAGCAGTGGCACCTATTAACAAAAGTACCCTGCAGATCTACCTCTTTGTGTTCCTTCATTTGAGAGACAACTGACTAGAAACAGAAGATAAGTGCTCTGGAAAAATACCCTGCTAAATAACCAGGTATAAATGAAGGTGTCCAACTGCCAACCTCTGCCTCTTAAATGACATGCATGGATTAGTTACTAGTGAAGTGCTGTCACACAGAACTTGCTGATGAAAATCTGTGTCCAAGTAGAAAAAAATAATGTTGGAAGCATTTTGAGGAAATTTGACTCACTTCCTTGCCTGTACTTTGAAAAAAAAATACATTTAGCATAATGGGGATTAATAAATGCTTGAACTTACAGCTCTTCTTTTTCTCTTATTCTTTCTAAGGATTTTTGTTTTGTATTTCTTCTTGAGTTCTCTTGGATTGAATGCAACTATTTTTCTTTCTTCTTTTAATCAGGTTCATGTACTGGACTGAGTGGGGTGGCAAGCCAAAGATTGACAGAGCTGCTATGGATGGCAGTGAGAGGACCACGCTGGTCCCAAATGTGGGACGTGCTAATGGCCTGACCATTGACTATGCCAAGAGGCGGCTGTACTGGACCGACCTGGACACCAACCTGATAGAGTCCTCCAACATGTTGGGTGAGCCCCAGAGCCCTGGGCAGCCTCCTGAGGGCAATGCTGCTTTTTTGCAGCTCCCTCGTGGCAAATTGTTGCTTAAATAATGCAAAGATACACATCATAAGACAAAAATAAAATTTTCCAACCTCTCACACCTTTAATGTTTGCTTCTGTAATTCATGTTTATATAACACTATGGTTAGCAAGGCCTCGATTTTCTTGTAGGTGATTGGGTTGCTCAGAAAGTTAAAATTACACAAGGTGTACATATTTCCAGTTATATGTAGGACAAAGATGTCAACTTACAGTGTTTTGGAGGATCTTGTTTTGCTACTCTGAAGAGCACTAGAAAATACATAATAAAGGTAGAAAGAAAGCCAACAAGAGGATAACAACAGCTTATTCAACATGTAATTTAATACAGTTTGGTTTTAAATCTTTGTTAGTGTCCTCAGGCATTTTTTCCCCCCTGTATTCTGCATGTTAAGGACCTTTTCCTGGGTAGTACTTATCAGCAGGAGAGTTCTCTAGTGCTGGGGTCTGTAATGATTTTATAAACTGGTCATTGCAGCTTATAATGGAGGTGGAATATTTTATTCTTTCACTGTCCTAGAGTACTGTGTGGAGGACTAAGGCCCTCTCAGATTTGAACAGTATCTTGTTTTAACTTCTCAGCACCCACAGGAGTGAACTGCCTTGTTGTATGCTAAATTATTCGGGTTATCATGAACAACAGCCAGTATTTAAGCATTAATAATTAGCCAGTATTTAAGGCTAAAGGAGTTAGTCTGCTTTAAACAGTATGCTTGCAGTAGTGGAACAAAGCTAGAAAAAGATCGAAACAGGAAAATGCAATTATGGGAATTACGTGTGATAGTAAAGCTGTTTTTCTTCAGCTTCTCATGTATTTTGGTGTGTTGTGGAGGCCTGCTCCATGTTTCCCTGTGAAATGTGGGACTGGACACAGCATTAGAGCTTCCTTTTCCTTGTGTCTGCAGCTGGTGACAGCAGAGTGTGGGGTTGTGCATCCTTGACTTCTCTGTGCAAAGAGGGAATAACTTCTTGCTTCATAATCTGCTGTTCATTTTGTGTGACTACACAGCAGGAGGTGCCATGGTAATGAAGTGGTTGATAAAACACTGTTGAAATAATTTCCCCCTGCCGTGTCCTGCTCCTTAAGATCTCTTAACATTTCCATGGTATACACAATTAGCTGTTTCCTATCCTGGCTTTCTGGCTGCTCTTTCCTGTTGTGACGTTCCAGAGACAGGTTAGTTTAGCCTTGTATATTTAATTTTTCTCATAATGCAATGCAGAATTTCATTAAGCTCATAACAATTTTCTTTTTGTAAGCAGTGGGAAAAGTGTGGTAAAAGAGATGCTGAACTGGAAATACAGTATCAGCATCCTGCATTAAATTGAGAGTAATCCTGTCCGTTTTGGGGAGGAGGGAAAGGACAGAATCTTTCTGAGAACCCTGATAATTTTCGAAATTGAAACTTTTCTTCAGTAAGCTACATTTTTTTCTGTGAATGGCAAGCAGGATTAGCACATTTCTGTGATAGGCTCTGAGATTCCTTTTGACTACTGTACATTACTTTGTAATTTACTCTTATAATGATGAAATAGTAACTTTAAAGTAATTGTGTGGTAACCTTTCTGGGCAGGGGACATGTTCAACAGCATATTGCTTGTGCCCATATAACTCTGCTTTTTCTCACCCTTCCCTTTGGACACAGGCCTTGACCGTGAGATCATAGCTGATGATTTGCCTCACCCCTTTGGCCTGACCCAGTACCAGGATTACATTTACTGGACAGACTGGAGCCGGCGCAGCATCGAGCGAGCCAACAAGACCAGTGGCCAGAACCGAACCATCATCCAGGGGCACTTGGATTACGTTATGGACATCCTGGTTTTCCACTCCTCCAGGCAGGCGGGCTGGAACGAGTGTGCCTCCAGCAATGGTCACTGCTCTCACCTGTGCCTGGCAGTCCCCGTGGGAGGGTTTGTCTGTGGCTGTCCAGCTCATTATTCCTTGAACTCCGACAACAGGACCTGCAGTGGTAAGCCATAAGGAATGCAAAGGAAATGCAGGGTGTGTTTAGTAACCGATGCAAGCATTGTACTTGGAGAAGAGTTTTACAGTTTTCCAGTAGTAAAATCTTACTGAGTTTTAAGACAACATAGGATGTTGAAAGCAAAAAGAAAAAAAAAAAATAGTGTTGCAACTTAACAGCATCACAATTACATAAGAGGAATGGCTGTTAGTGAACTTTTCCAGTGGCTCAGCTACATCTGTGTAAACATGAAGGCTAAAAATGTTTTGGTTCTGTGTCAGACCCTCTTCAAGTGCTTGCTTGCTTGTTTATTTATCTGCTTATATATTTCTAGTTTTGCCTGACATAAATGATATGTGATACTTTAATCGGCATTCTGGACTTTGTGCAGCTTTTAGCTGGTCAGGATTTCATTCTGTAATAGCTGTGTTTGCTGGCTGATGAGATGCTGGGGTGGGCCAGTCTCAGACCTCTACAAGTGCTTTTCCTCAGTGAGGGTGGGCTGGGCTCCGTGGCCTTCCCAGCAGTCTGGTTCTTGATCTCAGTGCAGCCATTTTTCTTTATTGTTGTGCAGAATACAAACCTCAAGGCCCCTCAGGCTGTGTGTAATTAGTTTCTAACCAAATAATTTATCCATCTCTCAATAACTGGCTGCCAGTGAAGCTCTCATAATTTGGCAGCAGCTCTGGATGACTGATTTCCACTGGTGTCATTCACCGTGGGTAAAGAGATTCATGGTAGAGAGAGGCAGATTGTATCTCATCCACATTATGCATGAGTAGAGACATCCAGCTGTTGTCTTGAAGCCAAAAGCTGAGCAGATTGTTCCACAAATGCCACCTCATGGCATTTTTTGAAAACCATGCTTTTCAAAAAACTGTGCTTTCCTACTCCCCACATGTTCTGCACTTCTCTCCTTTTTTATTACAATGGCCCTTTGCATGACAGCTGGGTTCTTCCACCCTGGTGCTCTCATGTGTTTGTGCAAGTTAGAGGCACGGCTGGAACCTCTCTGATAGTGACTGTGATTTTCTAGGTGGAGGAATTTGACTTCCAGTGGAGAAAAAGTAGCAGAATGATCAAGTTCATGTTTTTCTTGTGAAAATGCTCCTGGAAACAGAGCATGGAGCAAAATATAGGAAATAGGTTGTGAGCAAATAGAGCCATTTCCGCTTGGTACAGTTCAGGACTCTTTGTGTGGTATTAGGAGTTTTCCTCTGCCGTATTCAAACCTGGGAACTTTCCAGCTTCTCATTTGTATGTAACTGGAGATTGAGGCCTCTCTGCATATAATTTAATTCTTTTTTTTTCGACACTATAATTGGAGCATGAATTGTTGTAACTTTCTTTTGCCTGTATTACTTGCTTATGTACCTCCTGAACATTATTAGTCCAAGCCCTGTCTAGAGGTCCTCCCTTCTGGAATACCCTGCTCATGCATGCATAGGTTCTTTTAATTATGGGAAGGATGTACTGCTCTGGTGAGATCTCTTGAGACCTACCACGTGTCATGAATTTGGAAGGCAGGATTACACAGGAGACATACTCATTGCACTCCATTTGCCTGCTGCCAAAAATACAGTTAAAATATGTGACTGTTGGGAAGGAGAATGATGAAAACTGGAAAGGGATTTCTGAAATTGGTACTGTTTCAGAGATGGGGAGTCTCAAGGGGAGAAATTCTGCTGTTGCTTTTCATAATGAGCCATCAATTCCAAGTTGTAAAGCCAGGAAGTCTTGGGTGTCTTTGGGGAAAAGTAGAAATAATTTTAGGTGCTTATATGTTTACCTGCACTTCTACCTTAATTTTTTTCCCTTTCCATTTCTATCATAAATTCTTGGTAAGAATTCTGATGTTTCTGAATCCATTATTTTGCTGTACACATTCATATAAACTTGTCTTCGCTTTATTTTTTTTGTGCTTTCTTCTACAATTCAGAGCTAAGTAGAAGGCAGCTTAAATTATTGGAGAAATGCTTGGAGGGAAAATACAGGTTTTTCAGAAAGCAAAAATACCTTGCAATTAGGCCTGATTGTTATAGGATGTGAGGACTGAGTGTTGGTTTCCAAGGAAACTCCTCCCTGACTTTTTCTTTTTCCAGCAGTCAGAATAGCTGTTCAAAGTGTATGCTAAAATAACAAAGCAAGGTGATGATGTTCTCTAGGAGACTTTTGCTTCCTCCCCTTTCCCAGATGCTGCCTTACCTGTTTTACAGGCTGGGAAATGAGTGCAGTGTCCCACTGCTAATCTCTCTTCAGACTTGGGCTGTAGAGAATTGATTGTACAAACTTCAGGGAGGCTTCAAGCTGCATTTCTGGCAATTGGCTCTTGTGCCATCTTGCACAGCAGTGGCTTCAGGTAGAGCATTATTGAAAAGAACCCTCTGAAAAAGGAAAATGCTTTCACTACCTTCTCTGATTTCTGACCCAGTTATGTAATACAGAGATAATTTTTTTTTCAGTGATGTATTAAATGCTTTGTGCACTTACTGTAAGTTACAGCTGGTAAACTACAGCTGTATGGGGTGAAGAAATCTTACTTTCTGCTGTTTGAAGGTATTTCTAATTAAAAAAACATTTGTCCAGGAAATTCTTGCTGGGCAGAATATCAGATTTATTTTTCTCATTGCAGGTTGTCATTTCCAGGTAACCAGCTAGAAATAGTAAAGATATATAGATTTGAGAAGAGCAAATACATTTTTCTCCAAAAACACAGCCTCGCACACAGTTAAGAATTTTTCATGTGAATTAGTTGCTTCATTCCAGTACAGGCAGAAAGAGGGTTTGTGGGAACAGGACTGAACCACTGTCAGTCTCTTTTCCCTGAAACATCTAAATAAGGAACCAGTGCTGGCTTTTTCTCACCTTCCTCTGCAAGTAGAAGTGCACCTAGCGAAGGGTTCAACTTCAAAATAGTGGAGCTGCATTTCCCTGAGACCCCTTCAGAAAGAAAATGGACATTTCTTTGAGAGGCATAATTGACAATTCTTCTTTGAGATGCTTTTGACAGAATTATTTGCATTCACTAGTCCCACCACTTAAAAAATCTTATCTTTTCCTATCACATCCAGACCTTTATAGAAAAAGAGGTCATTTGAAAGGCTTTTCATACTCATCAGAGGTTGGGATTTTATGTTTTGGTTTGATTTTTTGTTTGGTTTTGGCAAAGGAAGAGGGGAAAAAGGGAATGTAATAAATGTCTGTTATGGATTATAGTTGTTATTCTTAAACATAAAAATGCCCAATGTTATTGCCACATGTAACCCTTTCAACCCCTTTTCTTTTTTTAACCCATCCAGCTCCTACCACCTTTCTGTTGTTCAGTCAGAAGAACGCGATTAATCGCATGGTGATAGATGAGCAGCAGAGCCCAGATATCATACTCCCCATCCACAGTCTCCGCAATGTCCGAGCCATTGATTACGACCCCCTGGATAAGCAGCTGTACTGGATCGACTCTCGGCAGAACATCATCCGCAAGGCACAGGAAGATGGCAGCCAGGTATCCTGAGGGGATGGAACTGCTGAACATTTGGCATGCTTGTGCCAAACAGTGACTGATTGTATGTGGATAGTTTTGATGCACAGACTTCCCCGTAGGTTACTGACCCTTGGCAAAACAAGTGGCATCTGGAGTTTTCTGGAGTCCTCAGTCAGTAAATCTGGGAGGTGCAGCAATAAATAAAACATGGAAAACCAAGGCCAACTTGAAGATACTGTTGTTCCCAGCACATTATTTGCTTAACACTGTCTTTTGTCAGGGAGCTGTTGGAAGCCCTTATTTGAGATATGAAACGTGGAAGGGATGGCTCTTGGGAAAAATGGGGGACATGAGCAGGGTGCCGGGGTAGATCCTCTGAAACACGGAGGCTGGAACTATGTGAGCACACGGCTGTGTCTGGAGCCTCCCAGGTTCTTAAGCAGATAGGAAGAGAGTTGTTGTAAACCACTGGGGCACAGAGTGAGGAGGTTGAACCTGTAAAAGATGTAGCAGGCTTGGGAAAATGTATTTGACTGGGGAATACAGAAAAAGTAGAGTAGGGTAGAAGGCAAAAGGTAGTACAGGCTGTGGTGGTTCAACCCTGGCTGGAGGCCAGACACCCACCAAAACCACCCTGTCACTCACCTCAGCTGCACAGGGGAGAGAAGATACAGCAAAAAGCTCATGAGTTGGGATAAGGACAGGGAGAGATCACTCATGGGCAAAACAGACTCAACTTAGAGAAATTAACTGAGTTTATTACCAATCCAACTCAGAGTAAGACAGTGAGATCTAAAATTTTGAAAACACCTTCCCACAACCCCTCCTTTCTTCCCAAGCTTAACTTTATTCCCAGTTCTCTCCGTCCTCCCTGCCAGCATCACAGGGAGATTGGAATGGTTACAGTCTGTTCATCACACCTTGTTCTGCCCCTGTTTCCTCCTCATGGAGAGGAGTCTTTTCCCTGTTACAGTGTGGGGTCACTCCCACAGGAGACAGGTTTCCATTAATTTCTCCCTCCAATGTGAGTCCTTCCCACAGGCTACATTTCTTCATGAACTGCTCCGGTGTGGGTCCCTCCCATGGGGTGCAGTCCCTCGGGAACAGGCTGCTGCAGCCTGGGTCCCCCACAGGGTCACAAGTCCTGCCAGGAGACCTGCTCCAGTGTGCGCTCCTCCTTCCATGGGTTTCCTGTGCATGGGGTCACAGCCTCCTTTGGGCATCCCGCTGCTCCAGCAAGGGCTCCTCCACATGCTATAGGGACACAGGAGAATTCTGGAGCAGCTCCTACACCTCCTTCCTCACTGCCTTTGGTGTCTGCAGGGCTGTTCCCCTCACGTATTCTCACTCCACTCTTCTCTGACTGCAATTGCTTCTGCCCAATAACTTTTTTTTCCTCTTGAATACATTATCAGAGAGGTGTTACCACCATTCCTGATTGGCCCAGCCTTGGCCGGCAGTGGGGCCATTCTGGATTTGGAGGCATTGGCTCTGCTGGGCATGGGGGAAGCTTCCAGCAGCTTCTTAGAGAACCCACCTCTGTAGCCCCCCACCCAAAACCTGGCCATACAAACCCAATATGCAGGTTTAGTGAGGTTAAATGGGCCCAGTGACTTCTTATTAAATTTTGCATTTTAAAATAGATCTTTTCTTCCTGATTTTTTGAATGTGGGAGGAGCAAGAGACTTAAGATGTGCAACACAACACAAGAGAGATGCTATATTCAGCTGAATTTTAAGAGTGTGGTTTTTGGTGGTGGGTGTGGTGGTAGTTGGATCCTGCTGTATGCCCTTCAGCCTTAACTCTTAATTTCGCAGTGCTTTTAATTTTGAAATATCTAAATAATATCCTAAACTAGTCAAAGTCACCATGTTTTTGCCAGCTTCAGCAGAATAAACAAATATAAGACTTATAGGCACACCACTTTATAGAGGTGACAAGCCAAATAAAGTTAGGCAAATTTTCTGGTGAAGTTTAATCTGGGGATGAGAGGGTAGAGGCTGCTCACCTCATAAGCATGTCTTCGAAAACATTTATGTAGGCCATGTTTAATGATTTATTAATCCTCTTCAGAATTTTAGAAAAGTTCGTGAAAGATGTTGATGAGGTTCTTTCTAAAGGTAATAATAATTAAAAAAGAAGAAAAAGTCATGTCAATTCCAGAAGTCTAGACCAGTAGAAGGCAAGACCTTGAACTAGTAAGGTGTTAGCCAGAAATGTTCTGAAGTCAGTGTTGTACACTAGCTGATGTCCTTTCCATCTTTGGCAGAGCTGCCTTCCCATTTATTATCCACCCTCATGTCCTCCAAGTGAGATGGCAGCAATGGTGGAGAAGAATGAGACAAGCATTTCAAGTGCTGTCTGGCTTCACTTTGTTTTATTCTCTGCTCAGCTGCAGCTTTGGGAATTAGTGGTGGTACATTTCTGTTGTAGAGTGTTAAATGTGCTGCATTTACGTCTGTCCAAACTGAACTCTTGAGTTGTCAAAAAAGTAGAGGAAATACAGAAGCTGACCCTGGACCTTCAACACAGAGACAATTTGGACTTGCTGGTCAAACTTGCAAAGTCTTAGGAGCTGCAGTCAGCTTGTGTGATTGCCATTACCGCAAACCATCAGGACTAAGTGTCTCTATCTTATCAAAGGTGTTGGTGTGGCAACAGAACCAGGGTCTTTCCTTACTTCGTGGTAATATTTTGGCTGTCTCCTTTTTCTAAGCAGTAGTTAGACATGGTACATCCATATCAAATAAAGTTATTCACATTAGATTAAGATTAAATCTTCTGCTGTGTGTTGTTTCTCTTTCCTTTGCAGAGCCTCACTGTTGTGACAAGTCCAGTTCCCAATCAGAACCTGGATATGCAGCCCTACGACCTGAGCATTGACATCTACAGCCGCTACATCTACTGGACCTGTGAGGCTACCAACGTCATCAACGTGACACGCCTGGATGGGAGACCCATGGGAGTGGTGCTCAAGGGGGATCAGGATAGGCCCAGAGCCATTGTGGTGAATCCAGAGAAAGGGTATGTGGGGAAATTCAGGCCCAAGGTTTTAAGAATCAAGTTGTTTTCTTGCTGCAGCTTGTTTTCTGTTTGTCAGAATGAAAAACAACTTTGACATTTGTTAAGATGTCTTGGATTATAGCAAAAATGTGGAAAGATCAAATAAATTTTTTTCCTCTAATCACTCCTGTTCCAGATACATGTATTTCACCAACCTCCAGGAGAGGTCTCCTAAAATTGAGAGAGCAGCATTGGATGGAACTGAGCGAGAAGTCCTTTTTTTCAGCGGTTTGAGCAAGCCCATCGCCTTAGCCATTGACAGCCAGCTGGGCAAGTTGTTCTGGGCTGACTCAGATCTGCGCAGAATTGAAAGCAGTGACCTTTCAGGTAGAGTAGCACCTTAATTCAGTGATTCATTTGTGTGGTGTGGGTGTGGGGGAATGCAGAGAAAGGTGTCATCTTTTCCTTCCTACTATAAACAGTCTGTACTATGATTCTAATCTCTCCCTGAATTCCCAGCCAGGGAATGTGCATGATTCATGCAGCGTCTTTACAGTTTCATGACTCTGTGTTTTGCATTATTAATTGCTACACATGCTATTTACTTCAGTTTCTCACTGCAAAACCTTCGTGTGGTTTCCCAAAGTTAGTTGACAAATAAATTGCAGCAGTTTTGAAAAGAGGAGAGAAAGGGTTGTTTTTAAAGGCATTGCTTTTGGTGCAGTAATCTGTCAATCAGAGGAAAGTTCCCTGTTAGTGGAAAAATGTCTCCTGCAGAGTTAAAGCAGCAGGTGTCCAGGTTACTTATGTATCTGTCATTTGGGGTGAAAAGATGTGAGAAGGATAGAGCAGATCTAACCTCTTTCTGTCCTCAGAAGACAAAAAACTCACTCTTCCAGATATGGGATTCTCTTTGCCTGCTCCCTGAGATTGGTTATGCTGCTTGTCTGACCTCCTCTGTGAGTTGATTTAGCCCACTTAACAATAACCTAAGAACATTATACAGAAGAAGACAAATAGAGAATAGTGTTCTGTTGGCTTGGAAAGCTGAATTGGTTCAGGAAAGAGTCCAGCAAGCAACCAGAAGGGGAGCAAGAGAAGAGGGTAAAATCATATGGTCCAGATTGTGTGAGAAAGGCAAATGTCTTTCATGTACTAGCATGATCCATCAAACTGCTGGATCAGCTCAGCTGCCTCTTGTAGCATCAGTACTAATTCGTGATACAGACTGGGCTGGATGTTGTTGCTGGAAGTGAGAGTTGAATACTTAACAAGAGTTATGACAATTTGCACTAATGTTTGTGGTAATGTCTTCCACTTATGACATGGTACCTTCATTCAAAGTAGCAGCATGTAACCCTATTGACACCACTCTGATTTTCAGCCTTTTGTTAAGTTCCTAGAATAAGCTTTTGTTTTGGAAAATGTTTTTCCTAGATGGTTGGAATTAAAGCTCAGAAAGACAGTAATTTTTTTCAGTGGTGTGTCACTGGAGGATTCAGGATCACTAATGAACTGTGATATCCTGATTGTTTACTGTTTCAAAATGCAAGACATAACCTGACTTAGTGAATTATTAAAGAACAAAAAAGAAGTGCTGTGGTGTTACTTGGTACATTCCAAGTTGTCCCAGATCGAGGGTTTGCATGAGTAGAGTAAGAGGCAGGAGAATATTACACGTGCTTTATTTCTCTCTTTGTCTGTTATCTTCCTGAAATTAGGACACCAGAGAAGGAGATGGGTCTAAATTCTAACTCAGTCTAGGTTTAATGATTCTGCTTTATTTTTTTCCTTAAAGATGTGGCTGTTGGATCACCAATGTTGTGTAGTAAAAGCTCACCACATTTTGAAGAGCATGAAGAATAACCGTTCCAAAACCTCTCTTGCTTTTTGGCATTTGCAACACAAATAGAGTGCTATAATCACCACAATAAATTGCTAACTGCTGAGATGCATTCCTGTGCTTAGGAATGCTGATTAATAAGCTCTTTTGACCAGCAGAGTAATTTTTCTGCATGTTAGTTTCTTAAAAACATTCAGTCTCTTGCTCTGTTAATTCTGTAGATGCCAGTACCCATAAAGACAAGGACAGCTAGAATGCCTTTTATGTGATGTAGTCCTTCTTTTCCTCCCTGTCCTTCAGGCATGCAGTTAGGACTTGGTTATTCTGCCCAAATGGGAGATCTATTGAAGTTAACCAGATTCTTCACATGATTAAGGGGTTGTTTATGAAAAGATGACTGGAATTAGCTCCCTACCATGGAAACTATTTGGAAATTAGTTCTTCTATTCCAGAATAATTAGTGTGATTTGGAAATGTCTATTGATTCTGGAATTAAGTCATTTTTATTTGGAAATAGAATGAGCTATGGGTGTGTCCTGATTTTTGTATTTATTTGGTTGGTTTTAAGTGTTTTTGTAAAAGGTATTGCTGGAAAGGGGATGGTGATGCCAGGAGACAAAACTCCTCTTAATTATGTCTCCCTTTCATCTGACATTGCCAATAAAGGAGACTAGCACCCTGATGAGTCAGCTTCAGGTTTCATTGCTGGTTTATGGGAGAAGGGATTTTAGTGTCTCAGTTTAGTCAGAAATAGTCAGTCACACTTGGTCACAAATATTAAAAAGAAAGATTAAGACATTAAGGGAGTGAAACTATTAAGCATCAGAGCTTTAGGAACATACGGCAAAGTGCCATGCTGATTGATGTGGGCATGGCAGAGCATGTACAGACTCCACTGGGGTAGGTGAAGGTCTTAGGTTTTGTATTCCTTCCTGTCATCTTTGCATTTTGCCCTATTCCCAGCTTAACGTTATTCGTCAAGGTGCAGGTTTCTGTTTCTTACCTTTTCCCTACAGTATTAGTCATGTTATTGCGGTTTAATAGATGGTTGCAGTTCTTTAGGTTGACTTACATCACTCAGTCTGTTAATTTCTACATCAGTCTGCGTATAACCTCCTTCAGAATTCATCAACATCTTTTCTTAATCAGATCATTGCGAGTGTTGCTCCAAAGTGGTGGGGAGAGCCCAGCCTAGCTGATTTGAATTTCCATGTTTTGCTTCAGGTTTTACCACTTGGTAAATGTTTGGAAGGTTACTTAACTTCTGAGCTCTCTGTGCATTTAGTGAAAAGGAGATAAATACATTCTTCATAGCTGAATTTGTGTCTAAGTCATCATCACTGACATACCATTGATTAAATTCTCAACAAGCAAAAAAGGCCTTCTTGCTACTAAACAAAGCGGAGAGGGATAGAATTTATTCAAAGTATAAAATAGTGAAGTGCATGTGTCTTTTGTCCTGTTAGGTTTTCATGTGTGGGTATGTTAGAGACGTGGTAGATTTTTTTTCCCCTGGTATTCAGTTATTCCAGTATATTTTTACAGAACAAAAATATAAAAACTTACTGGAAATCATTCTATGGATGAACAATGAAAAGCTCGTTTGCTGTAGTAAAAGTTGAAAAATAAGCACAGCAGTGAGCTCAGGCATCAGAAGTATCAGGATTTAGAGGCAGATTTTCAAGCTTTAGCTTGACTTGTGTGATACTGTTTCAGCTTCTCAAAATTGAAGCAGATTCTGTGTGTTCACAAGTAATTTTGTGCTCAGAATCTGATAAACTCACAGACATTTGACTGTTAATGAACCCTCAGGTTTTGACTAACATTTTTCTTCTGTGTGTTACAAAGTCTTCACTGTCTTCGGACAAACTTTAGTGATACCTTTAAAAGAACTGTTGACCGTGTTCTGTTTGTGTGGAGAGTTAACCATGAAAAGTGACAGTCGCTCTTGACTGTATTTAATGCCAGAAAATCTAGCATAAAAATCAACAACCGCTATTCAGAGGTCTAAAGCTTCTTGTCTGCTCCTGGTGATTGCTAAAGGAACTCAGGAAAGTAAGTCCTTGCTGGGAAGAAAGGAGCATTCCCAATCTAGCACTAATATCTTAGTGAAGGCAGCATAGCTGAAAAGAAAAGAACATGAGGAAGTCAGAAGTGTTAATCTCATAATTCATGTGAGAAGCCCTAATTACCCTGCTTTCACTTGGATTTTATCTTGTACGGGTTAGCTGAAGCCAATAATCCATCTTCTTATTCCCTGTTGTATGGCAAGACAAAGCAATTAATCTCTCCAAAAAGGGAAAGAAGAATGAAAAGAACTACCAATTTCCATCATATTGATAAGAGACTGGAAAGGCTCATGAGAGATGAGCCCCCAACTCCAGGTGCTTCTTAAGTACACTAGATGTGTTTTAGCACAAAAGCTCTCTTCTTGGTAAAAGCAGAAAAAAAAGTTGATCACCTGTCTGCAAAATGCATTAGTCTTGGATCAGAGGACCCAGGATTGCTTGGATTGCTTGGGGTTTTATGGTAGGCTTACCCAGTAGCATAAAAGTAGTGAAAAATAATGGTGTGAGTCGTGTAGGAGATGTTTCTGATAGTCTTTCAATTTTTTCTAGTTGAACCAAAGCACTCTCTCCCTTCTGCAGGTGCTAACCGGATTGTTTTGGAAGACTCCAATATCTTGCAGCCTGTGGGACTAACTGTATTTGAGAACTGGCTGTACTGGATTGACAGGCAGCAGCAGATGATTGAAAAGATTGATATGACCGGTCGAGAAGGACGTACAAAGGTCCAGGCTCGTATTGCGCAACTCAGTGACATCCATGCTGTGAAGGAACTCAACCTGCAGGAGTACAGTGAGTGCAATCCCTGCCTGCAGGTGCAAACAGGGCCTGCGAGACTTGAGCCAAGAGACACGAGCCTGTTGTGCCTTGTTGCTGATCAACATCAGTGCAGATGGAAGGGGCCAGAAGTTAGTACTGGTGCTGTTAGGTTGTTTCCTTCAGGCAGTTGGCAGTGGACTGGAAATCTATCGTAACCCCAGCTTCGTGTTTTGTTGCTGATGACAACTTGATTGGTAGTCCCATCCAGGCACCTGGCATTTGAGTGTCTCTAGGCACAGTGGAAACATCCTGTTACCCTTAGCAGAAGACTTTCTGGATCATGCTAGTGCATTGCTATTGGGTGTTCATTGTTTAGGCAAGCAGAGCTCTCAGGGCCTGTCACTAGCTGTAAGTGTTTCAGTGGACTGCCTGCCTTGAAGGCAGACTGAACAATTCTTGGTGGTGGTATTTCATACTGAAAGTGAATGGCAGAAGAGCAATGTTGCATTGCACAAAGGAAGTGTGTATTAAATAGCAATTTGTGTTGATCATGGCTACACTTTTAGAAGTTTTTGCTTACTGGGCCTTTCCCCACACAGACATGCTTGAAATGATGGGAGGTGGATGGTTAAACCAGTGGAGTTGCTGTCATCCTGGAGGAAATAGGCCTGGTTGGTAGGCTGTGGTGCATGCCTTGGAGAAATATGTAGAAAAATGTCTGGGGATGTTTAATTAAAACATCAGTGCAGACTATTACTAGTTTTGTGTGCTATTAATCTCAGTAAATCTGTCAGGAGTTCCAAGAGAAGTATGTTGTCCTTATTAAACATTAAAATGAAGAGACATATTTATCTAGAGCATGTTAATTTGAGTTTGAGAGACAGCGTGGAAACTTCAGAATTCATAAATTAGAAAACTTTACTTTTTTAATGGTCTTTGGTAGAGAAAATGAAGTATGGAATCCAAGACATCTTTTTGTATTACTAATGCTACTCTTCACTGCAGAGAACTAATGCTGCCTCTCACAAGAAGCAAAATGCTTTGAGTACTGTTTTAGTACAAATTCTGACAGTAGTTTCAGATCTTGGAGAGTTACCAATGTGTGTTACAATTATAGATGTGTGTAAAGGGAGAAATATGCACAACAAAATACAACTTTTACAGAGATTTTTCAGTAATCCTCTCCCCAGGGGCTAGAGGGGAATGAAGAAATGACTGAAAGGTCATAAAATAGGTGGGGATTTCTTACCAATCTCTGTCTTTCTTATTTTTAAAATCCTAGGACAACATCCTTGCTCTCAAGATAATGGTGGCTGCTCCCACATTTGCATTGTGAAGGGGGACGGCACCACACGCTGCTCTTGCCCCGTGCACCTGGTGCTGCTGCAGGATGAACTGTCCTGTGGAGGTGAGTCCTTCCCAAGTTCTGTGTCACTTGGCTCTCAGCTTCGGGCTTGGGGAGGGTCTCCATCCTCAGGGGTGGCTTCTGAGCCAAAGGAATGTGACAGTGCACCAGGTGCTGTTACACACCTGTACAGACTCATCTCTTTCCCTCCACCCTCCAGCTAAATCTGCAACTATTGAGAAGGAGTAAGGGAAGAGGAAAAAATCTCTAACTGTTGAATAAGGATTTCTGTTCACCCTTTCTACTTAAGACTACTGAATTATTTCAACTCGATTCTTTAATTGTATGATTTTTATTACTTTTTGCTGTCACTCCCCACGTTCTCCCTTTTCAGGCAGTGGTAGATTCTCACATTCTGGCACATTGCACTGTCTGTGCTGTTTTGTTCTTCTCTGTTGTTGTCCCCAAGCTCACCCTGTGCGTGTCTTTCTGAACTGCAGTCCCAGAAGGGCAAGTTGCCTCCTTCCATGGCGATATGGCCACTGTAGCCCACACCCTGGTGTCTCCAGGGGTGGGGTTGGAATGGGGGAGAGGACAGGCACTTTGGTGCTTGGATCTCTTTATGCCACCAGACTGAATGGATTTATTATGCAATCATCTCGCCATCGAGGCGACGTGTGGTCTCACAATGGAACAAGAGCTAACATAATCCAGATATTTTCTCAGAGCAAGTTTAATAGCAGGCCAAAAAGCTGGGGGAGGAAAGGGGGATTAAAAAAAGGGAAAAAAATCCACACTTACTTACTGCCCGAGATTAACA
Organism: Corvus kubaryi; assembly: GCF_017639235.1. Classification (NCBI taxonomy): domain Eukaryota; kingdom Metazoa; phylum Chordata; class Aves; order Passeriformes; family Corvidae; genus Corvus; species Corvus kubaryi. Next base: position 2,118,052 of record NW_024582061.1, on the reverse strand, counting down.
GTTAGTGTAGTAAATGTTAAGTAACAGCTAACAGATGTGTTGAGGTAGTGGAACTTGACTAGATGGAGCAGTTTTTAGTTTTAAAAGAATTTTGACTGAACAGAGCTGTCAAGGGCACATAACTAGACACTGACTCACAGTGCATCCATCTGCAGCACATTACATCCTTTTAACATCTTCTATGCAATGACTGTCAAACATTAAAAAGAGAGTAAGCAATTGGCTGTGTGTACAGTGGTGTTGTAGGAAAGGGGGAGTAGAAGAGTATGATGACTTTGATTTGAAGACTTACTAAGAGAAGGGTGTAAGAGCCTTAAGTGGGAAGGGAAGAAAATAATTGTGTTTTGAGTGTGCACGTTTCTCTGTTCTTCTTGTTCTTCATCTGTCAAGCTCCTGTTGATGTGAGCCTGCATCAGTCACACGGGGCTCAAGGTCTGCACAAGTGGCTGTGGAAGTTACCTTATGATGTGGCATGTTGTTCATCAGCTGCTTTGATAGAGGAAAGCAGCTGAGCTCTTGTCCTTACCTGTCCCAATCTGCTGTTTGTTCACCTGGATTTTTAACTTCTGTTTGTTTGCTTGATTTTCAAAGAACCACCAACATGCTCCCCTCAGCAGTTCACCTGTTTCACAGGTGAGATTGACTGCATCCCGGTGGCCTGGCGCTGTGATGGGTTCACTGAGTGTGAAGACCACAGTGACGAGAAGAACTGCCCGGTGTGCTCTGACAGCCAGTTCCAGTGTGAGAGTGGACAGTGCATAGACAGTGCCCTGCGCTGCAACGGGGAAGCAAATTGTCAGGACAACTCGGACGAGAAGAACTGCGAAGGTGCGGAGGATACTGCCAAGTGTGATGGAAATATACCTGTCATAGGGACACTGGGATAAGTACCAGTGTTACTGCTGAGTAGGATTTGAAAAGATCCAAGGTTCTGCTAGTTTTTAAACTGGTCTGTTAAATGGAAATTGTTTTATAACTCCATGCTTTTGGTTCTCTACCTGTGAAGTGGAAATTAGGAGTGATCTCTGTCAAATAGCTTAAATGCTGTTTGTGAAAAGTACTGTCAAAAATGGCATGATTTTAAGCTCTAAAAACCTAGGATTTGGGAGTGAACTACAGAGTGGAGCAAATCCTTGTCATAGCTTTTTGTGTACCTTGTACTGAGTAAAGGTTTTGGGATTGTTTATTTTACAATACCTGAACAAAATGAGCTTTTCTGAGTAGGCAGGAGTGAGAGACAGATGATATTTCTGGAGACTACTTCTTCCCATAGAGCACAGCAAAAGTGAGTATTTAAGCCATTATTACAGAGGGAAGTGCTGTTGCCAGCACAATGAGAATTAAGTTCATTTTGGAAAGGACAGGTTTTGCTGGTGGAATCTGAACTGCCCCACCATTACACAACATGAAATGTGAGCAAACTTACCCTCTCCCTACTGCAGACATAGTGAAGAGTTGCAGGGACAACTTATAAGCTTGAAAGGATGCTTCTTCTTTATATCCTTTCAGTGCATGTTCCTTCTTTGTGGAGACTGTTGAAATGTCTTTAAATCAAGGCTAAAGTTCTTTCTGAAAGATGTGCTCCATCTCAAACAAAAACATAGAGCTGAAACTCCTGTGTGCTGAAAGGTGATTGTTAGCCAGCTGAGATGCTGACATCTGAAAATGTGTTGTGCAAGTTAACTTCGCAGCTGTCATCCAGCAACTGGAGATGTCAGACTGGGGCTGTTTATCACCTTCAAAGTGGCCCTGTTGCTGAGAGTATTCAAGTTGATTACAAATCAGAAAAGCCTTTAGTTTAACTTCTTAATTCAGCTGAAGACAAAAAGTATTTCTGGATTTATGAGAAACAGGAGGTAGGAATATGTGTAAACATCAGCAGCCGGCACCTTGCCTGCAGCACCTTTTATTTTTTCAGTGTACTGGCAAAGCTTCAGTTTTGTATTCTGTCCTTCATTTCAGTTTAAAAATATAATATCAAGTGAAATATATTATCTCATGATTGAGGAGTTGTCTGGTTTACAGGAAGAGCACAAGGACATTTAGAAACCACATTTATCTTTCTTAAATAATTTTATTATCATGGTTTGGCAGATTTCTTTTTCATAACTTAATTCTTCTCTCTTACATTACAGTAAATGCTTAGGGTTGGAGATTCCTATAGTAATACTGCAATAACCATGTCCTGGGATAAGTGCCTGTCTTCTCAATGGCCTCTGAGTTATTTTAGATGAAGTCACTTCATCTTGTAGTGTTCTTACTGTAAGCAGGCAGTAAGGCCCCGGTGCCAGGGTGCACTATCCTCAACAGAACACTGAGTCACTTGCTCTGCGTGGTTCATGTGAGGGACTTTGTATGCCACTGGCTACTTCCAGAAATGAAGCTTGCAGCACTCCAAGCTCTCCCAAGATACTCTTGATTGTATGCTTTGGTGTCTTTATTTCTTAATGATTTTCAAGAGAAGGTTTTGATGCTGACTGTTGGTGTGGGGGTTCTTTGCAGTGCTGTGTTTAACGGATCAGTTCCGCTGTGCCAGTGGGCAGTGCATTGGGAAAAGCAAGAAGTGTGATCACAACCTGGACTGCAGTGACAGCTCTGATGAGCAAGGATGCTGTAAGTGTACTGCCTGAGAATGAAGATTCGGTTGCAGCATCCCAAATTTGTTTCTCACCTTTCCTATGAGTTAGATTTTATTCTGCCAAGCACACTGAATTAGTTGTTCCCAGAATTAATGCTTCTCCTCATAACTGCTGTCATGCAATTAATCCGCAATGTGGTGGAATAGGAATAACAGCAATAATTAGTATTCTGTACAAGTAGTTTCTGAGGCAGAGAATGCCAGTTATTTTTCTTCTTACCTCTTTAAAATTTTAAAATAAGTAAAAGGTTTGTTTTACTATAATGTTAGCATGCTGAGTTGGTGGAATGTTAAAAAAAATCTGTTGGCATGAGGCTTTCATATATAACTTCTCTGCTTCATGATTTTCTCATCCAGAGAATTAATAGCAGGTGCTTTTAGAATCAGAGGAGCACTCTGTTTATAGAGTAAACCTTCTAAAATTTCCCTTTTTATCTTGAAAAGATGTAATTCTGAGCTTGATTTCTGATTTGTAACATATGATATTCCCTACCTTGAAATCTCCAGGGCTCTACAAGAAAACTACTGCCTTTAAAATTCCAAATTGAAAGTTCATTTTCACTGTTGGTGCTTTAAAAGAAATTGCAAATACGGATATCTTGTCTTGTGTTAGAGATCCATATAACACAGCTGGCACACACATAACTTGAAAATGCAAAGCCAGAGTTGGACCCTTGATCTTAAGAAGGAGTAATAGGAGATGTTCTGTCATGCTACCAAGTTACTAGTGACATTATCACAAAGCTTATGTAGTTCCCTTTATTAGAGTTTATATGTTCTCCAGTTTTGTAACAGGTTGGAAAATTGGCCCACCCAGAATAAGATGGCAGTTGTCACCATCCCTCTTTCACTATGATCAGAAGTCTGTTTACTTATCTCTGTAGACTGTGACAAGCTGGTTCAGGTGTGGGTTTGGTGTTCAGGAAGAAGAAAATGTGTTGAGGAAAAAACTTTCAGTAATGCGTAAGATGTAAAACACTGACTAGAACAGGAAAATACTTTAAAGTCTGCCTTTCTTGTCAAATTCATGAGCACAGGCAGGGGGTTGTCAGTTATTCCCAGAAATGTCATTGCTTGGAATTGGTATTGTGGGGAAAGAGACTCATTTCGACTGTTGAATAATTGTTTTGGGTACAGATTCCTCATAAGATGGCACCTCTCAGGCTGATGCTCAGCTGTATCTGTAACCATAAGGGTGGGTCAGATGTGGAATAGTTTAGGAAGTTTAATAAATAGCAGCAAACCCAAAACTCATCACTGCTGAACAGTCAGGGTGATGCACCATAAGTGATTGTTACACTGCTGAGAAAAGGGAGTGCCAGTCTGTTACACTGAGGGATAGCTGAGGTGTGACATGAAAAGCAGTTGTTGTCATCCTCAGTGACAGGAAAAGCAGAAGAGGAGTCCCCTGCACAGTGTCATCTGGAGTCGTGGTTGCAGGTCTTGTTCATCACGTTCAAAGGAGAGCTCTGCTTGTCAGCCTGAAGCAAGAGCAGGGCCTGGTTCATCACTCCCCCTGCACATGCATGTACTGCTCATTTCCTGTTATTTGTGATCCGAAAAACCTCATGGCATGTTTGGAGGTCATCTTGGAGGCTGCTGGTAGCCCATATGGACACTCAGAGCCTTTGAACAGACCTGTCCTAGGACCAATTTTTTCCTCCCATGTATTAGTTTGAAAGTTGTTGTCTGCCTACAGAAGAGGAGGAAAGTGAAAAGATGCAAGAAAAACTGATGTTGGACTAAACTTATATGGTCCAATTTTTCTTTTGCCTGTTAGACACAACGGAGGAACCTGCACCACAGCCCAACAACACCATAGGCTCCATCATTGGTGTGATCCTTACAGTCTTCGTGGTGGGAGCAATGTACTTCATCTGCCAGAGAGTGCTGTGCCCACGCATGAAGGGGGATGGGGAAACCATGACCAATGATTATGTGGTGCACGGGCCAGCCTCGGTGCCTCTGGGCTATGTGCCTCACCCCAGCTCTCTGTCAGGGTCTCTCCCTGGTAAGTAAAGGCGGTGATCCTTGTCTTTGGCACCCCACAGCTGTACTTGAGGATACTGTGCATCGATGTTCAGCAAATGTCTGCTCCAGATGCACAGTTCTTGGAAGCTGTGGGAAGCCAGGACTGCCAAGGCTTGCTGCCATCCTTCTTTAGAATAATGAACTGCTATTTTACCCGTGCTGTTCACGAGCATTTAGGTACTTAGCAGAACCTAAGCTCAAATAAATGCACTCACTGTCCATTTTCTTCTTTTGCTACTAAGAATCCCCTTTTTGGGCTATTGTAGCACCAGCAAAGTGTCACAAAAGTACAGGGTAAAGTTACACAGAGTTATATTCATGAGACTTCAAACATCATGTAATCATTCTTGGTAGGTTTGTAGACTGAGTTTGTATGCTTGTGAGACTTCTTTCCAAGTCTGTAATGACCAGCAATAACTGTGGTCTCAGTTTATTTTACCTAACGCTGAATTTTCCAGTCCAAGCACATGATGCTACTACTGTTTAAAAAGTCAAACTTAACCACTACATTGCACTTCATTTCATTAATATGCATTGCTTCTGTATGTATTGATTAAATATGTACTGTAACTTGTGGCTTGTAGATCCAGCAGGTTCCTATCAGAATATAATTTGGTTTTAATACCAAGATAATTAATTTTGGGTTTGCAAGTTGTGCTTATATTGCTGTTGTCCTCCAGATTATTTTTTTAAGCTTCCTTTCGTCTGTGAATTGAGGAAGAATTGAATACTGACATACATCTTTGTTCTTCAGGTATGTCTCGAGGTAAATCTGTCATCAGCTCCCTCAGCATTATGGGAGGGAGCAGTGGCCCACCCTATGACAGGGCCCACGTTACTGGAGCCTCCTCCAGTAGTTCTTCAAGTACCAAAGGCACTTACTTTCCTCCAGTAAGTCATTCTATTATTCATAACCCTTTAATAACTTTCAGGGAAGTGACAGTGTCTTTCTAAAGGTTAATCAATTGACAGATTAATGTTTTGATTTAGAATTCTAGCCTAATAAACTTGTTTGAATATGGAGTAAGTGATTTTGAAAGGGAAGAGGATTGTCTTTTTCCAAAATGGTCTAGAAATTTTAATTTTAAAAAGTTGTGAGAGAGCTCAGTGCCAGGAAAAAAGATGTTAGATTAAATGTCAGGGGAGATGAAAAAAATCCCTGTAGATGTTGAGCAGCTCTGGCAGAGAGATCTCCTTTCATTATACTCTGCCATGTGCCTCTGAAGGTAAAACTAAGGTTGATTCTGTATAGACCTTTCAAGGAATTAAAATGAAGCTTTGTGTCATGTGTCTTAAAAGTGACAGATAAATAAGTAAACAAGTGTTTTGCAGCTCCATAACATGCCTCCATCACAAATGGGTAGTGTGCTGCACTAGCTGCTGTGTAACAGTTGGTACCAGCCCTAGAGGGCTCCCTGTCTCTTCACTTCCAACATCTGTGGTGGTTGGTTTGGATATTCTTGCGGAGCTCACCAAGCCACCCCTAGTGTTAGAGAGTCCCATGCGTGGTCAGTGAAGGCTGGAATCTTCAACTGTCTGTTTTCAGTTCTGAGAATCAACCAATTTAAATCAGGCTTTAAATCAGCTTTAAATTAATCCAAATGCATGGAGTAAGAACATGCCTGCATAGGGAAGGAATGCTTGCCTTGGCCAGCATGCTGCAAGTATTACAAGCAGAGCAATACTTGGGGACTGCAGCCTGCAGGAGCAGAGATCTGCCAGTTTGCCTCAGGCAGTGGTATCCCTAGTGACAATCTAGTATTGAACAGCTGGCTGCAACTTCACTTTTCAGCACTGGCTATGTCAAAATAGCCACAGCAGTCAGCATTTTTTGAGAAGAGCTTAGTAGTAGCTAATAGGAATGGCAGCAAATGGCATTTCCAGGGTCTGCTAAAGAACTGAGGAATAAACAGAGGAAAAATCGTGTTTGTTGGAAGGGCTATGGGGCTATGCATGCAGTTCTTTACTTAAGGTTCCTATTAGACAGTACTAAAAAGAAAAATTATAAACCGGTGTTTTCTCAAGTTTCCTTTGTATCTTTCCTTTTTAACAGTGGCTTTTTTCCTTTCTTACACCTTAGATTTTGAACCCGCCACCATCACCAGCTACTGAACGTTCACACTATACCATGGAATTTGGTTATTCTTCAAACAGCCCATCCACTCATAGATCCTACAGGTAATTACTATTACAGTATCTTCTGTCAGGATCAAAGCAGTTAGTGTAGAAAATGCAGAATAAAGGCAGCCTCTGCTCCGTAAGAATTACAATCAAAGGCCCTAATTCTGCAAGCACTAAACTAGTGCTTAAATGGGCTCACATGTATCATGTCACTGCTGCCTGGGTAGAAGTGCAGCACTGTTTGAGGTAAATCATACAACTAAGTGGGTAGTGGTACATCCCTCGGGTATATTCCTTACGGGCAATGACAGCACTCATCACAAAGCTAGCTACATGCCAAAAGAAATGCAGTACCATGAGTATTCCGAGCCAAAAAAACTTACCCGGAGTGAACCCTGCCCTTTTTTAGGCTTCTGCCATAAATAATTTGTTATGTGAGTATCAGAAATTAGAAGCAAACACTCTGTGGAGGAAAGGTTGGCAGTATAAAGGCCAGAAGTAAGGTCAGAAGTAACACTGTGGTCTAGATAAAGCACAGAATTTCAAGTTCAACATATTAAGGGTTAATGTCTGGAAAAGACTGCTAACCTTTTGCTTATTTACTCTTGACTAGTATTTATGGGCATGCATTTTCTCTGTTTGAATGTATCCTTCTTACTTTCCCTGTAAGAATGCTGATGGTTTGTTATTTTATAACAAGTTACCAAAAAATAGAGGAACAGACCCCTACTACCCAAGGGTGTAAAGGGTCCCCTCCCAAATCACCAGTAGATATGGTCAGTGAGAAGAGAGTGCTGTATTTGTCTGAAAGATGTGCCTCCCTAACGCTGAGCCTTTGGGGGCTTTGGATAATGAGGTCTCTGGGGCTGAACAGACATCTCTTCTCCATTAGCAGCAGATATGGCCTCTGTTGTGCAGAAGGTCAGACCAAATGTTTATAATGATCCCTTGCAGCCATATGAAAAATCTTTTTAAATTATAAGTAATTTTCTAATGAAAGAAACCCAAATTCTGGCACCACCATGGGCCATGCTGATCACTGGTTAGCTGATGTGACTTTTAGTATTATAAATGATATTAGGGATGTAGCATAGGTTTCAATGTTTTCCAAATGCTCCCCCACCCAAAAATAAACGCTGGTCTTGCTGCTTCTGATCTTGCTTCTTTCCTAATATTTTGACTTGACTATAGAGGAACTGCATCCCCATGTGTCCCCAACCACTTACTGTGATGCTGGGAGTTGTAGCTACCATGCATTTCCCTTTCTAATTTGTTTCCTTGAAACTATCTTGGGCTCGTTTTAAAAGATGTTTTGTGGTAGCAGCGTTTGAGAATTTCATCCCAGTTACTTCTCTAAGGAATGCTTCTCCTGAGTGCTATGAATGTGCCAGGTAATTTTCAGTCCTCCTGTCTAGCCTTGGAAGTTAGTATCTAGAAACTGCATAATGGAAACAGAATTATCTTCTCCGTAATTGCAACACAGGTATTACACAGACACTTGCACACTGGTGCCCTTCCTGCCCCGCTGTCTTAGGAGCAACTTTTTCTACCTCAATTAAGTCCTTAGGGAGCCTGTTGTGTGAGAGACTGTTCTCAGCCACTGCTCCTTTCTGTGGCACAACAAAAGCTCTTGCAGGTGCTCTTTGCATCTCTGAGCAGGCAGTGTTGGGGTCACTGGAAACACCTGGAGACTGAGAAACACTTAGCACACAGCAAGCCTGGGTTCTCCAGTGATCTTGGAATCACAGAATGCAGTGGGTGGGAAGGGACATCAGCCCATCCAGTTCCACCCCCTGCCATGGGCAGGGACCCGTTCCACTAGACCAGGTTACTCCACGCCCTGTCCAGCCTGGCCTGGAACACTTCCAAGGATGGGGCACCCACAACATTATGGATTAATTTAACCCAAATGCGATAATAGAATGCCTTCACAAAACAGGGCACACTATCCAATTCCAGCAGTTTTGAGCACAAACTGAATTTTCTATGAGTAAAGCAGCACATCAGAAATTTGTGACGAGTTGCTTAGAGCTAAAATTAGTTAGTTTTATGAGTTAGATAATTAATAAAGAAACTGGCATCCCTTCCACCTGTTGCTGTGATGTGCCTGACGCTGTAGCAGGAAGGGGAGCCTTCTGCAGGGAAGTTAGGAGAGGAGATGCTGTGCACCACTTCAGAGGTTGACCTGCTTTCTGTTTCCACCTTGGCTTATCCCCCTTGGAAAGGGGGAAGAATGACCCTTTCCCCCTCCGTCTCCCCGCTGCAGCTACCGGCCCTACAGCTACCGGCACTTCGCGCCGCCCACGACGCCCTGCAGCACGGACATGTGCGACAGCGACTACGCCCCGAGCCGCCGGCTCCCCGCGGCCGCCGCCAAGGGCTACACCAGCGACCTCAACTACGACTCGGAGCCGGTGCCGCCGCCGCCCACGCCGCGCAGCCAGTACCTGTCGGCCGAGGAGAACTGCGAGAGCTGCCCGCCGTCCCCGTACACCGAGCGCAGCTACTCGCACCACCTGTACCCGCCGCCGCCGTCCCCCTGCACCGACTCCTCCTGAGGGGCAGCCCCCCGCCCCGCGCCCTCCGCTCTGCGCTGTAAATACAAAAGGTTCTGCTGGGGACGGGGGGAGGGAGCTCTCGGCCGAGGATGGGGGAGGACAGTGTACAGTTAAATGTGGGGCGGAGGAACACTGAAGATATTTGTACAGAAGAATTAAAAAAAAAAAAAAAGGATATTTATATATTTTCTTAAACAGCAGCTGCTGCTTGTGCCATAAGAAGAAAAATTTTTGTATAAAAGAACCCAGACGTTTGTACAAAAAGTTTTTATTTTTGCAAATGGAACACAAAAACATGCCTTAATCCAGTGAAGTGACTGAGCACATAAGGAAATGGAAGGACTGGGATATGTTACTTGTCCAGCGAGGTGATATGTGGGTTTTGTCAATACCAAAAATGTTTAAAGTAATTAATAATAAAGAAGTCCGTCTCAGAGCAGCATACCATAGATACTTGGAAGTAGCCAAATAACCTCTATGTTAACTGCAGAGGGCCAGCAACTAAAGTTAAACTTGAAAACGCAGTCAGGACAGATATTAACCTTACACAAAGGGCTTTGTTTTCTACAGGAATACAGCAATCGTAGCAGTGAATCCAGAAAAACAATCACACACTTTTTAAAATGAGTACACCTCTGGTTTCCCTTAATGCATTTAACAAATGAGAGCATTTAGAGCTCTCTCCCTGCTTCTGGAATTGCAGTGATTTTTGTTGGGTGTATTTTAAAGTTTGTTTTTTAATCCCGGTTAGGTTTTCTTATCTCTTCTTCATCCTTTCTTCCTGCCTGTGTCACTTAAATTAATGATACTCCTATTTGAAGTACTGCTAGAACTGGGCTGCTGTAAATGCCAGGTTTTCTCCTAATTAGCCTTGTCATGCAATGATTATCATGCTATACATTACCCTCCTCATTTTGCCAGCATGGTAGGACTCTGTTTTGTACCAGGTCAGTACGATTCTCACATCATTGACAAGGGTAATATGCATATACCTGAATGATTTTTAGTCCCTTAAAAAAGAAAATCTTATTTTGACCTAGTGCCCACAAAATGTCAAATATTTTTATACCACATATAATAGAGACAGCGTATTTATAAACTATAAATTTAACCATGGATTGTTAGTTTTACTGTAAATTAATAATATATCCTTGCAGTACTTTCAGTGTATATTGATATCACAGTATACAAATCATATATATAAATATATATACTATTTTTTCCTAGTAAGGAAGCATTTAACTTTCAGTGGAGCAACTGTCCATAAGAAAAATAGATGTTTTGATCATTGGAAGGGGTTCCCCTGCTGTATTAACTGCTCGTGTTTTCTTTGTGTTAGGTAAAGCCAGTTTTTCTCAGTATGATTTTGACATACCTCCTCTTTTGCGTGGTGTGAGTTTAAGTATTAACCGCTGTGAATGTCAAATTTTAAGATATTCTTAACCAAACCATTTTATATTCACATCTCTATTTTTGTATATTGTCATATTTAGCCCCTTCTCCCAGCAGCCTCACCGTGGTGGTTTTGACAGGGAGACTATTTAATCAAGTGAAAACATTATTTGTGTAGGTTAAGGGGCAACCTAGGATATTGTTAACTCCTCTTGGACGCTAGTGCAGTGCTTTGAATTTGTTTTGTTGCAGCAGAGCTCACAGTACACCTGATCTTAGATGGCATTGTGCATTTGCACCTTCTGTTGACATCACATCCCCTGAAGGTGCTCTTCACAGACTGGCCCTCTGAGTCTTCTCTCTCAAAACAAAGGTCCTGGGGACCTCCTGCCTCCTCACCTTTGGGTATGGAATGGGGATAGCAACTTTCCAGAGGCGCCTTTTGGGTTTTATTGTTCTCTGTTGCTTCTTTCTCAGCCAGTTTCAGCTAAAAGAGAAGTTCATCTGAAAACATGGCATGGGCTTGCAATTGATGCTGTTGACAAAATTAGTGACAAGTTGTTCTTGCTAGCTGCCACTCATCTGGAGTACTGGATCCTCATTTGGTTTCAGCTCCAAGGAAAACGGCATCATTGGGATTCCATCTGAAATAAAGGGTCTTTCCTACTAGTCCAGGAAACCTGAGGAAACTTTAAAAAGCCTTGGCGATCTCCAGGCTGTTGCTGTTGATCTCTGAAGATGGTGTACTAAGGGTTTTTTTGCCCAGCTTCATTCTAAGTTTCTAGGAATTGTAGTAGCTGTTCTTCTGGCTCTTCCTTGCTGGTGGAGAAGCTTCCTTGTGTTGTCCAGCAGGATGGATGTTGAGGAGGGTGTTGTGAGCTATAAGGGAACTTGAAACCCTATATATGAAGGGGGGGAGGGCGGGTGTGTCGGGGTGGGGGGTGAGGCTGGCACACCGATGAGAATTAGAATTTCTCTGTTGTTTACATTTTTTCATGTGCAGCATTCCGTGTGGGGTTCACATGTGGAAACTTGCACTAATGAACTCAGAAGAATATTGTATTGTTGTATCTCAGTCCAAGTGCTTGTACTGCAATGGCAATGGTCTCTTCTTGCAAAATACTTTTCTCAGTGTGCCAATTTCTGTTTGAAAAATTCCAGGATGGTTGAGCTTAAGGAGTGGTATCCTCTTTCTGGTGCAGCCCCTTGGAGGGAGCTTCCTGCAGGTAAATTTGTGTGTTAATTGCAGCAAAGATTTGTTTAGAAGAAAGACATTCTCTGCATATGGATCGTGCTGCCTCCTGTGCTGATTTACATCCACATAACCCAACTGAAGTCAATGGGGTGGACATAGAATTCCGTGTAGGATTTCATCAAGTCTTTCTGATACAGATGTTTCAGTTTGTGCATCAAATATTTTGGGTGATCTGCCTCTGGGAGGTTCATGAGAGGGTAATTGGACAGGCTGGGGTTTTCCACTGAGAATGCCCAGCATAGAGAACAGACTGTTCCTCGTCTGAGCAGGAAGCTATCATCTGATTTCGCAAATACATGTATTTTCTCAGTAAATCTGGAGTAAAATTTTGAAAGAGGTGGTGGTCTGTGAAGCTCCTCTTGGGCAGATCTCCAAATTACAAAAGCAGTGATGCAACCAGTACCCACACCTGACACATTCCCAGTGGATAAACCCTAGACTGAACACTGAGACTCTCTTTGTTCCCCTATGCTACTGAGCCAGCTGTGGTTCATATTCTCCTTCCCTCAGTGAGGATCATCTTTTCTCCTGCTTCTCCAATTGACTGAGGTGTTGGGACCATAGATAACACAGACACACCCATTCAGGAGATTGCTGAAGTGGGTTCTCACCGATGGCAGTGAAAATTGCTCCTTGTCCTTCAAGTTAAGCACAAAGGTCCTTATCCTACAGCATCAGGTACAGTAGGACACTAACACAGGGACGAAGGGTGTACTGTTTCCTCTCTGTAGACACTTGGGGAGTGTTCTTAGCTGGCTGTCTGGTGATGGGAATAGCTGGCATGCCCAGTCTGGAAAGAAACAGTCCACTATAGCTAAAAAACAAGACAGGACATTACAGCATAATTTGTTGGTAACTGACCTTTGGATGTTTAAATGGCAGCATTAATGAGACCTAAGCCTGCCTTTTAAAGTTACACCTGCCATGTCATGCTGCGTGCAATTCATACCTTCCTAAGGAGCACTCCTCATTTCCCCACTGCTTTTGGATACCAAGATATTTCTTAGGAAATAACTTGGATTCAATAAATGGAACACTCACACGGTATTTGCATTTGAAATAAAGAATGGTTTCCATGAATATAAATTCATGCAACCTGTGCACATACATTAAATGAAATATTTACAGTAGTGCACAATACGTAAGTGAGCCATTTGATATCAAAGGATTCATTTTGCTGTGAGTTGAAACTTTCTGCATTGTAAATTCTGGATTTCTGCCACAGTATTTCCCTCCCCACGTGCATGTACAAGTGTGTGTGCAGGTACCCATATCTTTGATAATGGGCACTTACCAAAGCTGATTATTTTCTCTTGTGCATACAGATGCAGCCTCCCTGCCTCCCAGAGTGCTACTGCTGAATGTTGCCCTGCTGTGTCTCACCTACCCTGAGCTCCTTTTGGCCAGGCTGTACGACAGACAGCAGAACACCTGACTATTGAACACTCTGTCAGGCCAGGCAGGAGAGGAAGCACAGTTTTTGTACTGTTCCCCTACTCTTGGAGTCCATTTTGCAGATGAGTAAAGCTCCTCTGTGTTTTGTAGGGACATGGAAAGCAGTCTGCTGCAGCCCTAGCGTAATGATGAAGAAAATTGCACCCAAACTGCTTGACATGGCAGGTGCTATGGTCAGCTGCAAGTGAAGGTGCATGTGGAAAATCCCTGTCATTCCTGTTTAGTACACTAATGGGCCTTGATGGTGTTCTGGTCTCCAGCTCTGCATTGCTTCTCTATTTATTACAGCCCATTCTCTAGAGATGGCTTCATTGGCAAGTCCTAAATACAGTTTAAGCTTTAAAGTAGTTAAAGCTGTGCTAAGATGAAGAAAAGGCCCCTGTCTTGCATATTATTTCCATTCCTGATTGCTTGGCAAATCTCAGATTAATTGATTAGCACCATTCTGGGGGGATCTGCTTGAACTACAGAACTCCCTGGTCACACATGCTGTTGGATCAGATGACTTCTTCAATTCTCTTAAGAAGTAATCAATCACTTTCTTTTCCTGACCGTTTTGCCTTGAGCATGTTTGTCACACAATATTGTCAGTGACAGAATCTGCTTCTGAACATGTACTGTGCATGTAGCAGATTACTTATTAGTTCTGCAACAGAAAAATAACTGGCTCATGGAGTGCAAAAATAATTTGAGCATTGCTATTCAGAAATTGCTTTCTTAGCAATGAGATTTTTTAAATTGCATTTTGGTGTTGGTATGGCTTGAAAATTAACCTTTAACTTAATTGGCAGGTGACAGAGAAACCTTGCAAATAAGTTAGGAATGAACTAACAGTCTGAAAAGGGCTGCAAAACAGTCCATCTCTTTCTAAAAGAAGTCAAAATACAGTAGTGATCCAAAATTTTCTTTCTTCTCCATCTTTAAAAAGGGAAGGGATGTGTAGCATTTATTGGGACTGGGTGATTCACACCAGAACTGTGCAGGGCAGGGTAAGTAAAGTGTCCATCCTTCATTCAGGACACAGATTGTCCTAGTGGAGGGCAGGGTGATTGTTACAAACTCTAGAAAGCAGTCGTGTTCCCCTCTTTAAATGAACCAGGAGCAGCTTTGAAGTCCTGATTAAAATGGCTATAGCCTTAAGCCATGCAGGGAAGAGTCAGCGAGGGAAAAGGGAAGTGTTTTTTGTAAGAGGATACCACCAGGCTTAAGCTGAACTAGCCTTGTTTGCAAGTGAAGGATCTGGTGCTGCTTTCAGATTTTAACTCTTCGTTTTGTTTTTGGTTTGTTTTGTTTGTTCTTTTTGTAAGCTTTAATCACTGTTTGTCATTGTCTTAAAGCCAGCTGGTGTCTCTTGTTCATCAACTTCGGTACGATGGTGCTTTGCAAGGATGTATTTATATTATAATGGCCAACATTTGGCCAGCCCTATTCACTCATTCACTAACTTTTTTTTTTGTAAAATAAAGTGCTTTACTTGTACAATGTATATAAACCTTGTACAAAAATCCTTTCCAATTATTACCGAGTTGTAACAAATGAAATGTTGATTTTTATAATAAAACTAAGAGTGAAAAAGGAGAGGTATGTTTCATTTTATTTCAGTATCTGGAGGACAAGCAATTAAAGGTACAACGTGCTCTCCATGAAAGTCAGAATGGGCTGAGTTTTCCGATGCTGTAGAAGGCCCTGCAGACACATGGATTTGCAGTGCAACTGGCTATATTTTAAAGCTTCAAGTCTCAGTTATTGATCCCTTAGATTGGTTTACAGGATAATACCAACCAGAATCTTTTACCAAATGACTGTTTCAGACACTGCTCATTCTTGAAATCTCTATTGAAATGTTTGCAAAGAGGGAAGTGTTTAACTTCAAAATGTAAAAGAAATTCCCCCAAGCCCTCTTCCTATTGCTGTAACAAGTAATTGGAGAGGAACCAGTTCTGAATTTATAAGCTCACCACAGGAATTTCCCACTCCACTTGCATCCACTGGTCATGGAAAAAAATACATGGCTTTGTATTAGTGTGGATCTGGCTGTACTGAGACTGCAGCTCTGGTTTTTCTGCATGGAAGCATGGACAAGCCATGTACCACTTGCCATGTCAGTAAGTCAGGGTCTGCATTTATCAATCTCACAGAGCGTTGTAAAAATACATCCCGTTCACACTCAGCCAGGCTGCTGTGCTTACTTTGTTTCAAGGTGTTACATTTATTTTGCCTTGGAAAACAAGCGGTTAGTTTGGAGCTGCAGGGGGCTGCGTTTTTCTCTGAAAATGCCGGTTTGGAATTGTTGCTGGGCTGCAAAAGGCTCAACAGCCCTTCCTTTTGTTTTCATTTAAACCATGGTGGCTACCTTTAGTCTGTGCAGCTGTAATATGGTAGAAGTTTGTGTACAGCATTCATGTTCTCTTGGATTCCCTGAGACTTGGACTTTTCCAGATATGGCTTAAGCATCAGAGTGCATCAGAGTGCATTTGTTCCTCAAAGTGCATATTAGAGAGGGGGTATGGACAGGCACAAAAAGAGCAGGATCAGCCCTCTCCATGAGCAACTTGAGTTAAACCTTGGGGAGAAAAACCGAAACTCTTTAGAGGGAGAGTGTAGCTCAGGAAACAGAACTTACTCCTTGTCAGTTGTCTTACCTGTGCCAGGTAAGGTCTCCAGCAGTGGCAGAGCTGCTGAAATCGTGTTTGCCAGGCAGCATGGGGCTGCAGGCATAGTAAGGAGCACTGGAGTACTTCCCATCATTTAAAAACGTATTCCCTGCCTGTCTGAGAAAAGACCTCTTGGAAATCTGAAAAGAATTTGTGATTGGGAGCTGCTGGTCCTCCCTCCTTGCACCCTCTGAGGCACAATGAAACTGCTCAGTGGGGAAGGTCTGAAGCTCGGGTTCTGTGGCTTGGTGTGGCACAGCAGTGACCTCACCCCAGCTCTGCTCCCACAGCAAGACACCTTTACAAGACTCCAAGGGGAATGAGTACCCTGCAGTAACCACCAGGTTGGCTTCTCTGAGGACATGTGAAGAACATCCTTTGGGTCTGAGGAGATGGAGGAATTTCACCTGGTAAGTGTTTTCTGCTTGTTAGTGTTACCAAGATCCCTAGCCCTGTCTCCTTCCAAGAAACCAATAACCTTACCTTGCAGAGCACTGGGCTGGAGAGGGACAGCTGAGGGAGGGACCCTCCACCAAGTGCCCCCAGCACTGCCCTGAGAAATGGGTTTCAACCACGGATGATCCCTGCTGGTGACTGAATACAGGCTACTGCTGGCTCCTGCAGAGCTGGGAGCATCCAGCTGTCCCAGGGGACAGGCCCAGGACCTTCACCTGCAGCTCAGGTGCTCTGAGAGCTGCTCTGGCTTCCTGGGCCAGGTGTCCATGCAGGTGAAGAGCAGCAGGGAAATGTTGCACATCAGAGATGCACAGAGAGGACTGTGGGGAGAAGAGAGGTGCAGAGAGGTTGTGCTGGTTGTGCTCTGGGCTCCTTATCTTTCTTCAATGATGTGCATGGAGGGGAATTAGAAACATGCATAAAGTAAGATGAATAAAGGACACAGGGCATATGGTAGGAAGGATCCTGGAAGTCAGTGGCAATAAAAAGAAAGGATAATATTACAGGTGCCTCCTGGAAGTCACTCAGCACACAGCAACTATGCCTCAGAACACACCTGGTTGGCATGACAGGGATCCCAGGGGAATAATCTGGCAAGGATGGAGAAAAGGAACCATGCTGGGCAGTTCAGGATGAAGAGCCAGAGGAGTCCGGTAGAAAAGCAGGGAGTCCTGTTGTCTGCACCGTGTCTGTGCTTGGAATGAAAGAATTGTTATGGGGCCTGACTCCTGTGGGGCCAGAGAAGATCAGTTCAGGAGGGACCAGAGGAAATGGTTTAAGAGGCCGCTCCTGCCATCCCACCCACAGGCCCAGCAGTCTAGCGGGGAGACAAGCTGCTTTCTGCCCAGGGCTTCTTTGACTTGGCTCCCAAGGAGGCAGCCAGGCCACTTTTGCCTGGAAGAGAAGAGCAGCAGGATGGAAATCAGCACTGTAGCTTGATGGGGCAGGAAATGTGTCTGCACGAAGCGCTTCCAGAGGCTGTGAGGGCTTTCCAGCGGGGACAGTCCCTCTCAGGCACAGCCCTGACTGGTTATCAGCACTGAGGGGCTGTTGTGCCAGCAAGAGTGACCAGCTGCCAGTGTTTGGGGCCAGCCAGAGGGGAAGCAGGCAAGCTGGAAGAGGAGATGGCATCAGGAATTATCTGAGACCCCCCAGCAAAGCCCCTCCTTCTCCCAGAATTCCCCTGTGAGCTGCACCTGTGTACAGCCTCTTTCCTGCCTTGCACCTCCCCTGCCTCTCTAATGAACACCAGACCTTGGCCTCCGAGGGCATTCCATGAGCTTTTGTGGCTCCTTCCTTAGCAGAGGCGCATTGTCCTCGCTGTGGAATCACACTCATGGGAATGTTGCTGACACTGATTCTGCTTCAGGTGGGGAGTGAGCAGCAGGGGAGTCCTTCTGATAAAGATCCAGATTTTAGGCAAATGTCTCCTGTGCTGAAAAGTCAAGGAAGAAATCAGCATAACATGACACCCACTGTGGACAGGAGGAGAGTTTGGAAATGAATTTTTTATTTTAATGGATCATGATGCAATAGATGCTTTAAAAATAGAAATCCATTGGTGCATCTTTCCTAACTTTGTGTTTTTCAGGCATGCTCTGTTTGCTGTAGACAGAGTGATTCCTCCCTAAATGCCACTGTATTCTTTCCATACTGCAAATGTTTTGAGAAACCCTGTGGCTGCAGCATTGCTGTGCAGATGGCCTAATGTGGGCTGATGTTCTGAAGCACAGCTGTGAGGGATTCATTATTTGATGGAAAAAACCAATTTCAGATGCTTCTAATAAAAAAATGTTCCACCAGCAGCACTAATAAGGAAGGTCGATTTTTTTTTAAAAATTCACTTCTCTCTCTTACCTTCCAATGTGATATCCACAAGTCTACTCCACTCTGTGTTGCAACTTGAGTAGTGGAATAGGAAAGACATATTCCCCCAAATTTTGAGAAGGGAAGGGAAGGGGATACCAATTGTCTCCTTCACTGGCATTCCTCTGTCTCCCAAAGAGATCCAAAAAATGCTTAGAAGTCAAAAGTCAGACAGAAGCACAGGCTTGTCATAAAGCTGGAATTTGATTTTGGCAAATAGCAGGTAAGGAAAAATTGCAGGTCTCTCTGTCAGAACAGGGCACGTGGGAACAGGTGGGAAAGGGAGAGATGGGGGTTCTGTTGTTTAGGATACTTGGCTCCTTCAACCACATGGATATTTTTTTCTCTTCTCATTTAATGCTTGTACTGTCCTTCAGCTTTGGATGGCTCCAAAATGAGGACCAAAAAGACAAGAGATGTAACCATCGTGTCCCAATTGTTCATTTCTTTGAGTTAATTTTATGTTGCTAATAAAACTTCTGTCTTTCCATGAGTGTAAAAGACAGTGGGTAAAGCACCTGTAGAGCTGGGAGGGGTTGGCAATTCAGATCCATCATTTACTGTGGGATTTCTCCAACACCTTTTTCCAGTGGACCTGGCACCTGTCATTGTGCACGATTAACTGCAGTTGCTGCCAGCAGGTACTTGGTGATTTCTTGGTGGATTTGGTCTCCAGCATATGCTGGAAGCCAACTGTAAGTCACTAAAAAGATTGTTTCAGAGAAAAGGATTTGGGGTGAGCTTTGTTCTTTGGTTTTGTTTTTGGCAAGATGATCTTCTCTATTGCACAGTTGTGTGAGACCAGTTCATATTTGAAATGATCCCTGGCCTATTCCTGTGGTATTCTGTGACATGGAAGAGTTGGTGAAAAACAAAGAGCACTGCAAGCGAAGATTGCATTACATATGAAGATCCCTCCCCTATGCCCAAAGGTACTTTGCTACTTGAAAGTCTAAAAGTTCTTAGAAGGAATTGAATTTCACATGCAGCATCAAGAGAAGAACGTTCCTCTGAATGTTCCTTCTGCATTGCTACTGTGATAGTTTTATAGTTAATGATTTCTACTTTGGTTCCTTCCAGACGGAAAAGGTTCAGTGATCTGATGTTCAGTGATCTTTTACTTCTTTGTGGGCTTTAAATGTATTTTATATATTATATATATTTATATACCTAGAAGTGCTCAATACCTTATTTGTAATTACAGCCATCTCCACTGTTTTCATTGCAATTTTTTCAGGAAAAATCACAGATACTGGATTTTTGGTTTTATGTAGTTTTCATTTCAGAGTGTGCACAAGAAACTGACATCCCATCCTTCTAGGGAGCAGCTACAGCAAAATACTCAGCTCTGTGATAGCTGTGAGAGCACCAATCTTCACCCATCCTTGGGCTGCTAGAAAGAGGGACCCTGAGGCCAGAAGGTAATTAGTCGAGTTACTTAAAGGTGAGATGCTTGATAATGTCCCTACTGAATCCTCATGAATAAACTGCAAACTCACATGCATATAGTATTAACAAATTTGTTCCCAGACTGTTTCCAGTTTCATCCTTGTTTTGCTTGAGCCACTACCTATAGATAAAATGATATGATCCCTTCCAACCCGTTCTTTTGAAAACCCCTAGTATTTAATGCTGGCAATTAGGATGTTCTGCAGGTTTCTCTGCTCCTTTTCCTTGTGTGAGAGGCCCTGGTGAACGATTCCATGCAGGTGTGTCTGTGCATCTTCCTGTGCTTTGTCCTGCACTCTGTCCCAGCAGGAGAGGAGGTGGCAGCCTCAACCCACTTCTTTTCCCCAAAGCTGAGGTACAAAACACAGGGTGGTGGTAGGGTGCTGAGGGGAAAGGAAAGTCACCCCAGGCCCTCACACTTAGAGCAAAATACACTCTCTGAATCTTAAGATCTTTTCCAAAGGCAGAAAGTAAAAAGAAAACTTAGCCTTCAAAGTGATTGTGAGTCACACCCCTTTCAAAGCTTTTCCATGGATTTCTTTAAGTTTCTTTCCAGTGTGTATTCCAAACATTTTTGTGGGGATGATAAATCTTTCCTGTTTCACATTTTATCTTGGTCCATCAAACTGGCCCTCATTTTGGTTTTTCTTCTGGCACTAAGGGCTAATTTCTTTACCTGAATGCAGACACTGCATCCAACATGACAGGCGCTACCACTAAAAAATGGGATAATGTCTTTCCTCCTTGCTTTAATTGAGAGCAGAGGGGTGACCTCAGCCCTGAACTCTGCCCTTATTAGGACTTTCGCACATCGCTTCACACTAAGGCACAACAGAGCACATGCAAGCTCTTGGGGGACAGAAATCCATTTCCAGGCAGGTCCTAGGATCTAGTATATATTCTGTGGTCTGTTAGATATCCAGGCTGGGTTTCAGGCTTGGAGTTGGGTCTTTAAACCTTCAACGTTTGGGGTTTGCACCTTGTGTCCCTTCATGACTAAATTTAGGACTTTGTGTGCTCAGGTCCCCATCACTTAAGCCAGCACAGGACCTCTGGTGTTCAGCAACCCTCGGGTTACTTTGCGAACTGGGAGGGTTCAGCAATAGGTACCCTGGACTGGCCACAGGGAAAGTGTAACAAATGAAGCCCCACTCTCCCAAAGTGGGACACAGAAGGTGCAAACCAGGAGGCAGCAGTGGCTGAAGGGATGTGGGACAGGGCGTGCAGAGGTGGTGAATGCTCCTCTCTGGAGCTGGGCTGTCCCTCTGTGGGCACTGCCTGGGGAAAAGGCACACAGCAATCCCCTGTCCATACAGTGTAGCTGTGCTGTGTGTATTTCTTGTAATCATCTCTACAGAGAAGCATTTTGCTGAGTCTCCAGCTCCTGGAAGGAGAGGCGTCGGAGAGCTCAGCTTCCTGTAAAATGCCTTGGCTCTCCCACTTCTGGAGTGAAGGTAACCACGGGATCTGCATTTATCTGAAAGGATAAAATACAGAAGGCAAACATGACACCCAACCTCCACAACAATTTTGAAAACCTCAGAACACCACCTGAGGGAGGGGTTACTCTTTCTGTGTTTTCCCAGGAGAGCTTGAGGTGCTCTCTTGGGGCTTTGGATGCTGGGGTTGGCCAGGCAAAGCACAGGACACGGCTGCCACCACCAGCCCTGCATGGCTGTGCCAGGGCTGCTCAGTGTCAAGGGCACCCTCCTTTTCTCTGCTGCTTAGCATGGTGGTAATGCCTGAAGCAATTCCTGCCCCACAAAAGATCTTTGTAATCTGTAGGAGAAAGTTTCACAAAGGATGTCTGGACTTCAGGAGGCTCTCTTGAAAGCTGTTTCTTGCATAGGCAAAGTTACAGCATTTCAGGGAGTGGGTATCCAGAGCCAGCCCTACAGCTGCCAGCTCCAGCTGTAGGCATACCTGAAGCCGCTTTCTGTTCAAGTTACAAAGCATTTTATACTTTTCTTTGCAGAGTATCTTAACACATAACATCCAATAAGCACCATACACAATACCTTTACATTTGCCTATAGCCTATCATAGCTACTACCATCACCATATTATAGTCATTATTATCCAATCACAAGAGTAAGTAAGTTACAATTTAAGCTTACAGTGGAACCTCTTTTCTTCTTGCTACATCGACATTTCTTGTTTGCCTGCCATATCTCTCTTTTTGGTAAAGACATGTTTTCTATTTACTTATGCTCTTCTTGAGAGTTATTTACTTGGTGAAAAACATGTCTTTGTTTGTAGTCATATACCTTTGTCCTAATCATAAAAATCTCCTTCCAAGTCATCTCCAACCTTTGCCTTCAGCAAAACATCTTTTACTCTGTATCAAAACTTGCTTTCATTTCTATCTCATTCTCAGTTTCTACATTCAGAGATCTTTCTGCCAAGCCTACATATCTGTGAAACTTTCTTATCAGACTTTCATCCTCTCCAACAGTAACCGAGGTGCTTACAGGAAGGCACCTTTCCCAAGACCCAAACTCACACAAATTTGATGAAAAACAACCCCAACAAACCCAAGCCAGCTGAAGCCAGACACACAGCTACCTTAAATACAGAGCGTGCAGGTGCTTCTCCTGTATCCCTGGATGGCAAAAGCTTTTTGATATGTTTCTCTTGAAGTGTTTGGGGAAGTCTGCCTTCTGGACTCCCTTGCACTTATCATATTGGTTTGGAGGAAGACAGAACTCTGTTCTGTACCTGATAGGCAGTAGTCTTCCAAATTAAAATGCTTAGGAAAAACCCTGAGATAGAAAAGGTGCTTTGATTTGTTGTTTTGTCTGATGGCCAGCAGCAGTTATTTCAATGTAAACAGTAAAAATGAGAGAGACAGTTCATACCCCTACCTCTGACTGGTCCTAGAACTGTCACCCAAAAGATTCTAATTTCACTACAGGCACTTACATTGAATACATAGGCACTGCTGGCAGCACCAAGGACTTCCTTCAGGCCTTGCTTGACAAAAATAGTCCCACACTTGCCTGCATTTCTGCCACAGACACGAGCAGAAAGCTCAGTCTGAGCAGTGATTTGCTCCTTGGTGCAGGCTGTCCTCTTGCCTGGGGAGCAAACAGGACCAATCCAGCTGATGCTTCCAGCTGCATGAATTCTCTCCCTAAAGTGACGAGCAGCATCTCTGTATTCCTCTCACATCACCTGACCTTGCATGCAACTGGGCACACACTTTCTTTTTTTTGCCTTATCTCCAAAGGAAGATCCCTGCTTAGCCAAGCTGCCCTGCTGCCTTGCCTGTCTGACTTCTGACATTTTGGAATTGCCTGTTCCTGTGCCCTTGGGAGGTGGTGTTTAACAAGTGACCAGCACTGATGGACCCCAGCACCTGCACACTTTCCCAGGGGACTTTACTCGCTGGTTCCCTGCACAGCCTGAAGCCTGCTCTCCTCATGTCCAGGGCTGGGATTTTGCTGGCACTTTTCCTCCTGTCAACAGAGCTTTTAAACTTGATGGCCAAGACAGCCCCAATCCCCTCTTTGCTCACGAGACGCTCTCTGTTGACAAGCAGCAGATCAAGGATATCTTTCCAAGTCAGCTCCCTGTTTCATAAAGTTGCCATCCAGGTTTTTTAGGAATCTTCTGGACCTGTTTGTGCCAGCTGTGTAATGCTCACAGTTTATTTCTGGCAAGTTGAAGTCCCCCATAGGGACAAGGGCAGTTGATATGGAAGTGTCCCTTGGTTCCTCAAAGAATAATTTGTTAGAGTCATCATCCTGGCTGGGAGGTCCAGAGTAGATTTCCACAGTGACATTCACATTATTTGTTTGCCCCTTAATTCATATGTGGAGGCTTTCAACTCTGCCATTGCCAACTGTGAGCTCCAGATATTCCAACCCTTCTGTTACATCCAGTGCCACATCCCCCCTCTCCTGCCCTGCTTATCCCTCCTGAAGAGCCTGGAGCCATCCAATGGGGCACTCCAGCCACAGTGAGGCATCAGGCACTCCTGGCAGCCTGAGACCTGGAGAGCTGCATCTGCCACCAGAAGGTTTTTTCTGTCTGGAGGGCTCTGACACGGCCAGAGCAGTGACTCCAGGAGCTGCAGGGAAATGAGCTCTGCAGAGTGTCAGAACCACACCTGAGACAGGGCACACGAGTAAGACTGGGGCTGAAAAGTGACCTCTTTGTGCCCTCCTTCACCAGCTCCTGGGTCTGTTTGCTATCTCTGTTGTCTGCTCCAGGATGGTGGAAGAGGAGCACTTCCTTCTCACCCTGACCATGCAAACTGACCCAGCCCAGGTGCAGGTGTTTCCCTTCAGCCCTGCTCTCATGTACAGAGGAGCAGAGTGGGCTACGTGGGAGTGGAGACTCTTCTCGTGCCAGGGGAAGAAAAGGCCGGGTTTCCTCTCCCAGCTCTTCCAGCTGGATCCTTTCCTCCTGGATGACCCTGACTCACTGACAGTTCTCATGGAGAAAAGCAGAACCACCACAGGTCACCAGAGTTCATTAAGCAGCACAGCCAGTCCCTCCCGTACAACCTAACCAGATAGGTGTCGCCTGTGCAAGAGAAGTGAACTGTTTTAAACTGTATGGATGGTGTGGGAAGCTGGTTTTGCACACAAACCCACCCGGCAGGACCTCTGTGCACGGTACAGTGGATGCATTGCAATCCAGTTGCCCCTAGGATGGAAAGCAGTAACTCATGGGCTGAAGGATTATGTCCTCTTATTTAACCTTAACTAAATGGGGCACAACATAGTGAAGGCAGAGTTGCACTAGGATGCCAAGGAAAACATCCCTAGTGGCAACAGATGTCACTGATGTGAAACAGAGCAGCACATGCTGTAGGAAAAGGCCTAGGCTGACACAGGTCCTTCAGAAGAGAAGCTGTCTGCTGGTCTGGGCCTGTCCAGAAATATTCCCCACATTCCAAACTGTGAGGTTTCCACAGGCTCAGCCTCTAGAAGAGAAGTGATGCACTGCTTGGCTTTCAGCACCAGCAGAAGTGGTAAGTCACCTATTTATGACCTGCACTAGACTAAATTAGCAATCACTGTGCAGCAAAGATCTGCTAGCAAAAACGGAATACCAGATCTGCTTGCTGATGATTTTAGGGCAGTCTGTCACCTGCTGGATCACCTCCACCATTCACTGGCTGGATTAGAGCTCTAAAATCCCAGGGCAGTTCCTTCCCTTTTCGGTACCACAAAATATTTGATACCTGAAAGTACAGTGTTTGGTATCTAAATTGATGATAGATATACCCACTTAATCCATATATAACTGAGACCCAGAGAATCTTTTGCTGGATTATAGACAAACATTATGCAAAGAAACTGAGTTCAGACAAGAAAAGGTTTTTTTATTACCTTCCATGGCTATTGCACCTGGGTGCCTGCTGATTTCCATTCTTTCTTCTCCCAGTGGCTAGAGTCATCCTGCCAGAGCAAGGACGTGCCTTCCGAGCACAGCATTTCCCTTAAAAACACAGAAGTTCACTTCTTTTATTTAATATTCTCAGTCTTTCATCAAAACATGTGTTCATAAGCTTTCACTAAGAAGGGCACTGCACTTCCAATAAAAAACAATGCCTGTTGTGCATCCTTATGAGAACAACGTTCAAACAAGTCAGTCTGCTTTTTGTCATGATTTAGGAATGGTACTTCCCAACGCAGTGCTCCCACTAAGACTCTGCTGCTAACATATATATTTCATATGGCATTGCACTTTTCCCCCAAACTCACGTTAAGCATTAATTAGGCAAGGCCAGTAAAATGACACAGTAATGCTCTTGTAGCCTGTGGGCCAAAATTATGATTTTGTTACCTGTATAACTAACCCCTAGCACACTTCCATTTTAAGAGGGATTTTCACCATGCTGGTGATCCTCCATTTCCAAAATAAGCTTGTACATGAAACTGCAAGCTAGGAGGGGCCTGGTGCATTTGAAACAGCCAAAGGGGGGAACACTTGCATTTATCTGTGGCAGAGAAATAGTTTTAGGAGATGCAGAGGGATTTCTGACTGGGAGGAGAACAAAAGCACTTGAGGCTGCACCTTCATCTGAAGCTGTTGCATGGATAAGCTCATCCTGGTGCTTTTCCTGCCAAGGGAGGAATTTACCAGTAGGAACAGAAATATGGGCAGAGTGAACTTTGGATTTTCCAGGGAACAGCATCTTGGAGTTCACATACACATTGCAGGCTTATAGAAGGCTTTTTGTTCGTGTTCACTGAAGCTTCCTGTTTCCTTCCTGCTTTCCTTGGACCAGCTGACCTCAGAGCAAGAATAGCAGATGGAAATCTTGCATATTAAGGATTATTAACGATCTGTCATGCCCTGGACTGCAAAAACTTCAATTTTCGTTTTCTTTTCAAACATACCCCATATCCTGATGCAGAATATATTTGCTCCAACACAAAAAGGAGGGCAGGGGGTGGCGGGAAAGGGAAGTGGTATTTGAGGCCCAGTAAAGGGAAAGGCAGCCTGAAGGGAACAGGAGAAAAAGAACTAAACAACCACAGCTTTAAAGGTGAACTTTTGTATTTTATAGAAACAGTCCAAAAGAGAGAAGACTGAGCAAAACCAAACAATGTCAACTCTGCCCCATTTTATCTATCCTGCTCCCATAGAAATGATTGCCTTGTTGTTCTGTGTCATATCACAACAGAAAAGGGAAAAAAATGGCCATTTTCCACTTGGCCTTTATGTTGACCTTATAGCCAGAGCCCTGCATAACTTTTGAAATATACTGGCAAAGAAAAACTTTCATTTGGTTTGATTTGATTTGATTTGATTGATGCAGCATCATGACCCATGGAGCAATGTCCTCCTCTGACACACAGCCACTCACCCAACCTGCTACTTCCATGATCTTCTGCCACTTTCCACCTCAGAATATACTACCCTTGATATAGCCATTCTGACCATAATTTTAAACTGAAAATCAAAACAAAACACCTTGATTCTTTTAAATTCCTGGTGGTGTTTAGGGAATAGTGTGGCAATCTGTGTTTGCAAATTGCCAGCCCTGGCTGCACACAGGAAAATCTCTAGCCAGCTTTCTTCTTTGGCTGGAGCTCTGGTTTCCTAAAGCCTCTGGGTGGAGGGACCTGACTTTGTCCATTATGGAGCAATATAAGAACAGAGATATTTCTAAACATGTTACAGCCAGCCTGGGTGGATGTGGGTGTAAGGGAAGGTGTGATCTGACTCCTTTCATTTCCGTAGTAGCTTTTTCAAACAAACAGAACTGGAAACTGTCCTAGAGCAGGTGAGATGGATGTAAAGGGGAAACTCTCATAGAGACAATACAATACAATTTTTAATGTGCTGTAATTATTTTTGCTTCGTTGTGCTTATCTATTTTCCTCCTTTCTCACAAGGAAACTTATTTCAAGAGCCTTTCCTGAAAGAGGATAGAAGAGCAAACATTCTGAATAACGGCAGTATTATTTCCCCCTTTTCCAGGATGTTCACATTTGGTTTCTCTTCGGTTTCTCAGTCTCTTCATGATGTTTCTCACATTAAGACTAAAACTAGTTTTTCTATCTTGATTTTTATGATATGTACTGAGCCAAGAGTATAAGAAGATTCCCCTTAAAAATGGGAAGAGACTGTGAGCTCTGCTGAGAGGAAATACTTGTTTCCAGGAGGGAAAAATAAATCAAAGAGGAAAAGAACTTCTTTTGAGAGATGGAAAGGCTTGGGTTAGGGCTTTTCCTCACTAGCAACAACAGTGCCGGGGGCTTCCAAGCGCCTTCCTAAGCTGGGCACAGCGGGACCGACTCCAGGCGGGTCAGCGGTGCCTCCGCGCATCATCTGCCGACAAATGCCAGCACCTGGTGCCCCGCAGAGCAGCTGCCGCGCTCACCGCGGGCGTTCGGGCTGCTCAGCAACAGCTCACGGAGGACGGCACGCCGGGAGCAGCGCCTTCGGCCGCCCCGCCCGCAGCGCTGCCCGGGGAGCGCCGGCGCCAATACAGCCCCAACACAGCCCCGGCCCAGCCCCAACACAGCCTGGCCCCAGCCCCAACCCGCCCCCAACACAGCCACAGCCCCGGCCCCAACACAGCCCCGGCCCCAACCACGGCTCCGGCCCCAACCCCGGCCCCAGCCCCAGCCCCGGCCCCAACCCCAACACAGCCCCGGCCCCGGCCCCGGCCCCGGCCCCAACCCCAACACAGCCCCGGCCTCGGTCCCGGCCCCAACCCAGCACGGCCCCGGCCCCAACCCCAACACAGCCCCGGCCTCGGTCCCGGCTCCAGACCCGGCTCCGGCCCCAACCCCGGCCCCAACACGGGCCCGGCCTGGCCCCGGCC
This sequence comes from Corvus kubaryi, assembly GCF_017639235.1. NCBI lineage: Eukaryota > Metazoa > Chordata > Aves > Passeriformes > Corvidae > Corvus > Corvus kubaryi. Next base: position 2,089,884 of record NW_024582061.1, on the reverse strand, counting down.
GGAGAAAAGGCGTCGGGCAGCGACACCCGGTGGGGGAAGCGGCTGCAGGCCCGGGAGAGCCGCCCTCCCTCGGCAATGAACCGGGCACCCCGGGACGAGCACTCCGGGACGGGCTGATGGCTCCGCTGGAGAACCACGAGACCGAGCCGCTGTGAAGGGCTCTGGCTCTTCGGCCTGGCAAGAGTCCGCCTGCCCGCGCTGAGGTTTGTGTGCGTGAAACACAGACTGAGCTCCAGGGAAGACTGAGGCACCGAAAGCCGGCTGAGTGTCCCTCCTGGCACTTGTCACTGTGCCAAACCAGAAACGAAATGTGCAAGGGGAGATCACACAAAGATACACTGGGCATTGAAGTGTGTTTCTGAGCAGTGCTGCTACCCTTGCTTCCTTAGTTTAGATGGAAAACAACTTTGTTACCAAATGATGGAGCTTTTCCAAATTGTTTTTTCTCATCTTCTCGCTGTGTATTGCAATGGGGTGAGTGGTGTGGCACGGCGAGGTTGGGGGTCAGAGGCACTACTGTCCTTCTTCTCCTCTTTTTACGCTCTGGCATTCCCCACTCTTCCCCAGGGCTTGGCACTGATGCTCCGGCCACAGACGTGGCGTGACTGGGTAACACCAGGTGGGATGCCGGGGAAAGGCACGGTAGGAGCCTTTACCGAGGAGGAAGGTTTTCCCTGCTGTGCTCGGGGGTTACATCTCACTCAGGCCCTCACTCTTTGTGCTGCAGCTCTGCTAATTCAGACCCTGACTCCTCATGACAGTCTTGGCTGTGCCTGGTTAGGATCACCAAGCCAGCTCTGCCCGCCTAGCACAGGTACTGTGGGGCTGCCCTACGCCCGTGAGGATGCTGCTCTGGGCTGCTTGCTCTCACCTCCAGCTCCTGGCTCCCTTTCTCTATGGAGCAGCCTGCTCTGGCTGGCACCCAGGCTCTCGGAAACCTCAGGCTGTGCCATGAAGCTGCCAGTAGAAAAGTAATCCTTGACTGGATTTCTTTTGGTACACTGCATGGGGAAATTCTGTGTCCTTTTATTTTTCTTGTTATTTATGGTCACTTCTTGTTTTTCTTCTGCCTGGCAGCTCAGCACAGTTCAGGTGGCATAAGGTAAAGACACTCCAGTCTCCCACTACCCTGCCCTTTAACGAGTTTGGTTTAGGATACTGTAGGCTGTGATCTGCCCTGAGTGCCAAGGAGCCTGGGAGTCAGCAAAACATCTGAGTATTGTCCTCTTTTCTCCCAGCCTTTTCAATAAGACATTAAGTAGTGTTTCCCTAAAAGCCATTGAGACAAAATCCCTCTAAGCAAGTTTTTCTTAATTCCTTTATTTTCTATAAGAATAAACCCAAACCACAAAATGTGTAAATTTCTGGATTAATAGTGAAATATGAGAGAGGCATTCATTTAAAAATCATATACAGTTGTCTCTGGAAAGTATTTTCACATTTGAGTTGAATTTCCTGACGTCATTGAGCTGTTTCTGGTTCTTGAACTATCTGTAACTGTACATTGCTGTTTGTGAGGGAGATGGGAGACCACTCCTGGAGTGATGCATCCAGCCTTCAGCACAGGAAAGACACGGATCTGTTGGAGCAAGACTAGAGGAGGCTACAAAGATGGACAGAAGGCTGGAGCACCTCCTGTGTGAAGATAGGCTGGGAGAGCTGGGAGTCGTTCAGCCTGGAGAAGGCTCTGAGGAGGCCTTATTGTGGCCTGTCCATATATAGAGGGGGCAAAGACAAGTGGAGAGGGACTTTTTACCAGATCCTGCAGTACAGCACAAGGGACAATGGTTTTAAACTGAAAGAGGACAGGTTTAGATTGGGCATAAGGAAGAAATTTTTAACAATGAGGGTGGGGAGGCCCTGGCACAGGTTGCCCAGAGCAGCTGTGGCTGCCCCATCCCTGGAAGTGTCCAAGGCCAGGTTGGAACGGGGATTGGAGCAACCCGGGATAGTGGAAGGTGTCCCTGCCCATGGCAGGGGGTTGGGCTAGAGGATCTTCAGTGTCCCTTCTGACCCAAAACATCCCATGATTGTCCTGTGATCCCATTTAATGGCTAATTACTTGAGGCACATTGCAAGAGTTTCAGTAACTTCCTAGGTATTTCCTTCACACATGTAGATGAAAAGATTTGCCTAGAAGTGCAGCTGAGATGGATGTGCAGCTACCACGGCTCAGCAGGCAGAGGTGAACTCACTGTCCATCAGATAACTCAGTCCAAGAGAACGTGTTCATTCCTCCAGTGAAAGTGTTCACTGCTGACACCTGGGGTGGTATGGACACATCCTTGTGTAAGTGTGCGTGGGGTTTGGTTTTTTTCCTTTGTAGAACGGAAAACTTTCATGAACTTCAAGCAGAAAATATATACAGTGTTCTTACACAGCTTGACACACTGCAGCTGATGGTTGTGAATGCAAAAATGTTTCTGAGTGGGAAGCATGGGACTGGAAATCACAGTCTGAATGAAACCATCTGAATCAAGAGGATCAGAGGCCGACAGAGCTGCAGTCTGTGCTGGTTAGTTTTCCTCACAGGTCAAATGGAATAAATTCTTTCATCAGGTTTTCTCCAAAAAAGCCTGATTTTAGCAAGGTTTCCAGTCAGAGAAAAACACTGAATATCAGAATAAAAAGGACCCTAAAGTGAGCTAAACTGCCATGATTTGCACAGCTACTAGCAAGTGAAGAAGCCTTGGTGGATAACACTGATGGCAGATCTATAAGCCTCAACAATTAAAATATTATGAACTTATTATTTTGTGTGACATCAAGATAATACTTCCCAAAGGCTATAAAATCTTTGACTTCTTCAAAAAGAACCATGGTTTCTGAATTTTGGGATATCCATTTTAAGCAATCCTTTTCGGACTTACTACCTTTTTTTAAGATCAACAATAAAATCTGCTTTTTTCATTTAAGTTAAAACCAATCATCCTTGTGCATAAGGGTCTTTTCCACTGAGACAGAGATACTGAGTTTCCAATCTTCCTACTTCTCTGGCATTTGTTTCTCCATTAATCATAAGACTCAGCACTCCTGTGGTGCTGTAAATCTCCAAAACTCCCTGCTACCATGAGTGACTTCATTCTGTAAATTAATTTAAGTGGGTGCATCAGTGGACTTGGTGGAGCCCTGTGGTAAACAGCATTCCTGGGAATGTCAGTGGGTCTGAGGCCTGGGGTATGGTCTCTCCTGACAACAGTGTTGTCCTCTACACATTTTTCCAGCTGGAAACTCCAAGATGTGGGTGATGGCAAAGAAGAGTCAATGTTGTCATTCCAAACAACATTTGGAACTTCTGGTCGCTCAAGGGGAAAAATAAATCTTCAGTGAGCATTATGACTTGCTTTCTTGTCCTTTGGAACTGGATCTGAGGCTCTTTGTGAAGGTTATTTAAAAACACAATTTACTTAAATGGAGACACAGAACACTTGTAGCACCTTGCTCACCAGGAAAGCTGGTAAAGGGTTCCTCATTGATATTATTCCAGCTTTGGTGAATACTGAAAAAATCCTTCTTCAAGGGGCTATGAAATTGAAATTAAATGTCTTTTTCCCCCCAGAACAAATTGTGGTATTTTATCTCTTTGGTCTAAGGTATGTTCAGACATGTGTTTTCAATCACACTGGAATTGGATTACATTACAGCTGCCTTGTCTGGTGTTGCTTTGCTTCCTGGGAGTTGTAGTTTGGGTCCCATTTTGTGCTCTGGGTTTGGTTCCCTAAGGAACAACCTCTTCCTTCTGGCTGGGCTGGTTACATATGGGGGACAATGTTCAGCAATGCAGAAATGCAGTTATCTTTGCTTTGACCCAAAATATTTTATTCAAGGAAAATTGTCTACAGCAATCCATCCAAAACTGGGAGAAAACAAGAGGCTGAAATAACAGAAATTCCCATAACTTTGAAACTCTGTTTTTCATTTGTCCCCACTCCCATTCTGTGCCCAAAAGTGCTGTGCCTTGTTGCTGCTTCTCTTTTAGTACAACATAAATGAAATGTCACCTTCAGGGTGCAGAGGGATACAGGCTCTGGAGATCAAGGTTGGGTTTTGGGAATTTTGAGAAATGATGCTGGGTATTTACATTCATAAGTGTCCAAGGCACGAAGTCTCACTTTCAGGAGCAGCTTGCAGCCAGCAGTGCCCAACAAACTGAAAACAGAAATTAGGATCCTAATTAGTTATTAGGAGAAGACTTTCTATTTGATTTAATTAGTAGAATATCAGGTGTAAGTCAACTTCTGTGCTGAAGTCTCTTGACAGATGTGGTGAGAACTATCTAAATTTCAAAGTGACTTCCAAGTTATTTTAACCAGAAATCTGTGCATCTATATGTAAGAAGAAATTTTTGTTGTTATTATGTATCTGACAGCTCCTAGGATTTTCAGGTGTCACTGTTTCTGGTAGGGTTGCACAATTTTGGAGGGCTATTGTTTTCTTTTCTTAAGACATGGTGAAAAAAAAAAGAGATATGCAATAAGTTCTATTCACTGAATAGAGATGCTGAAAATGTTGAAGAGATTTTCTGAAGGCTGCCTGAGATTAGCTTTATAATGGATTCTTTAGATTAAAAAAAAAGATAAATCCAGGTTTTAAATAAGCATTGCTTTTCTGTGTCTAGACTGTGTTAGTAAGAACAACACTATTAACCAAGTCAGGCTATCACCAGTTTTCACACCAATCATTTATATTCAGGTTATATTTATCATTTGCTGAATGTCATCCACACACACGGGACGATGCTTGTCCTTTCCTGAAAATCTTACAGTCACTGGCAAAGAAAAGAGCATTTTATTTGCTGAAGGCTGAACAGGCCCTTCAAACATCTGCATACTTTTAAACAATCCAGAAAGCAATAATGGCTATAAAAATAAAGTAATGACCTGTAGCTTCCTCCATGCCTGGCTTTAAAGACACAGAGCCCCTTCCCCACAGTCACTGAGCCTTTTGTTCTTAAAGATCAACCTCCCCATTCTGGAGCTGGGAACAGACTCATTTTTGCCCTTGTATCACAGCAGGGAGAAACGAGCAGCTTGCTAATAGCTCTTGGTCACTGCAGCCTGAGTAAGATCTTCTACTACATTTCTTCATCTCAGGAGGAGGAACACCTCATTTCCCACATCCAAGCTCACTCCCAGTGCTGCTTTCCTCTGTCAACAGACATTTCCATGCCAGGAAGACTGACAGTGATGATTTTCTAATGATGGCATTTGCCCTCGTGCCCTGGAGGTTCTGCCTTGTGAACTTGTTTTGAGTAATAAGATGGATTCAGCACATTTGTGACAGAAGGAAGGATGGTATGGAGGACCTTGAGGGGTCCCTGCTGGACTGCCAGCCCCAGTCACAGCCCAAGGGCTTTGTGACAAATAGCATCTTTTACCACTCCAGGAGATAAAGTGGCCAGCAATTTGACAAGTAAAAATTGATTTTCCCCTCACAAACTCCATATGAGCACCCTGAACATTCAAGAGCCATTCCATTTCTCATCCCTTTCTCCTTGCAGAATTCATTGGGAATTTCCCCTTCCCCTACTGACAAACCAGCTCTGGCACTACCCAAAGATCTCTGTACCACTGCCAATGAGAGTGAGGCAGTAAAATTCTAAATGGGACCTAACTTCTCTTCTTTATTCTGTCCTAGAGCCAGTGCTGTAATCTCCTGAGGACTGTAAGGGAATGTGTTGTGATGGCTCAAGGCAGGACCAGCCTCAGCTGCCTGTTGTGCCCTCTGCCCAGGATCTGGAGGGAGTCTGGAGAGGTGAGCAGCACTTTGGATGCTTGTGAATGTAGAGTGGGTTTTTCCTCCCTCAGGGAATCTCAAGGCAGAACGCCAGGAGTCAGCCATGAAGCAGAACAATGCTCAGGAGATCTGGCTAATTTTAGAGAAGTTCTGGAGAACTCAGGGACACATCATCCCATTGTAGAGGAGGACAGGGAATTTTACAAGATGCATTTCATGCTCTGACAAAAGAGAAGTTATTTACAAAAGCATTGCTTAGGGTCTTTGTCACAAAAGAGCCACAGCTCAATTTGAAATAAAGCCAGCAATAGGCATTAAGGAAATGTCTGGTTAAGGAGCAGGGCAGAGAGATAACCTGATTTCAATGAAGCTTCCCTACAGCATCTCTTACAGCACTGTCATTTGGAAAGGAGGAAGAAACAAAAGGACTGCTGGGAAAACTGGTTTAATTGCCAGACTCACAGGACAGTGGTCAGCAACCACTCACCTGACTCGTGCTGGTAATGGGGAGCTCAGGAGCCAATATTGGGACTGATACCGTTCAGCACCTCCAGCAGTGATGGGGAGGGGGGCACAGAGTGCACCCTCAGCATCTCTGCAGGTGACACCATAGTAGGGAAAGTGGCAGAGACAAATGCCAGGGCCTCAATCCAGAAAGACCTCAAAATCCTCAAGAAAAGAACCAACAAAGACCACAGTAAGAACTCACGTGAAGCTCCACACTGGGGCGGAATTGCCCCACATATCAGCAACTGGCTGAGCAGCAATTCTGCTAAAAAAGGACCTGGGTTATGGTGGATGCCTGGCTGACTGTGAGCTAGCAGGGTGCTCTCACTGCAAGCAGACCATGACAAGCTCCTTCCACCTCCTGCTCAGTGCAGCTGGGCCCACACCTGGAACAGCATGTCCACAGAAGGACATGGAGAACCCAAAGAGGGTCCAGCAGAAGGCTCCCAGATGGTGAGGAGCCTAGAGCTCATGTCTTAGGAAGGGAGGCTGAGAGAGACAGGCAAGTTTAGTCTAGAGAAGAGGAGGCTGAGCTGTTGTCAGCTCCCCACAAAGTACTGGAAAGGCAGTGCCCAACTTCTCTCAGGTGTGACTGAATGGAATAGTGAGGGCTGTAGCTGTACCTATCTCCATCCTGTCTCCTGGAAAGACCTAGAGCCTGCATTATAACCTTGCCCCTGGCTCTATCTTCTCTCCAAGCTTTCTGGATGCACCCTGAAGCCGATTCATCACATCACCTGGTTGAGGGCTGTTAATGGACACTGTTCAGGTCCTGTGGGACTGTGCCAGAGGGCTGGAGGCATGAGGGCACTGCTTGTGCAGTGCTTGGCCCTCAGCTTCTAGCTCATCCTTCCTTGGGGAGCAGTTTCTTCCATACCCCTTGTTAATCCTTGGTGTTTCATGGACCTCTGTTTTCAAGGCCAAAATTGACCAATTATATGATATACTTAGACTTTCCCTTCAGCACAAGGAATAAACCTTTATGTGGTTGAACTTTTGACCCTAAAAGCCTTTCACTAACTGATTGTATCTAAATGTTTCTGGGGATTCTTTTGCTTCAGGTATTTCCCTTGTTGAAATAGAAGGTGACACTCAAATCTTATTGGATTTCTATTTGGAACTTTTAAGACTTTTAGTTAGTCAATAACTATATTACAGAATACTTTGTATTTTAAATTATATTTATTACAGGATGATGTCTGCTTGTTTTAAATCTTGTTACTTCACACTATAATTTATCTTACGGTTAAAAAACCACTCACACAAAATCTTACTCAGTAGCTGTTGCAGGAATTGATTTGAGCATTGTGAACAGCCCTTAGTCCCTGAAGAGAGCAAATTGCCCAGCAATTGCTTAAATGTAACATTAACCATTTGTCTGCTGATCAAAGATATTTGAAAGAGGATGAAATCTGTAAATTTTCAAAGTAGAATCAATCTCTGCTGAGTGAATTAACATTTTGGTGTCATGAAGCACTGATGCCTGAGGAAATTCCATCACTTCTCTTTTCTTTCATATGTGTCTTGGAAAGCCAGAAGAGAGCAGCACAGAGACAACTGAAGAAACAATTGCTTCTCCTGAAAATGGTAAGATGTATTTGTCCTGCAAGTATATCTTACCATATAGATGAATATATATATATATATATATATATAAAAATATATATTTCATTCACAGATAGAGCCCAGGACAGCAACCCAATGTTTCTCTCTCTTCATAAATTCCTGCTTGATAAGCTCCATTTCCCTGGTTTTCCATAGAAACTGGCAGCACAGTATGTACTAAAGGCCAGCCTTGTGCAAATCACAGGGCAATAGATCGATCCCTGAATTATTTACATGGGAGTTGCAAGTGTCCTCATCATCCTCAGATCTGGAGTGTTTATTTAGGTGCCACCATGGGCAGAAATTCATGCAGTGTTTCCTCTGCTGAAGTCTCACCTACAGCCTAGAGTTCAGCTTAGGAAGCTCCATAACTGGGTACTGATGGTTCCAAAGACATACCAAGCTTTAGGCACCATGGCTTCAAAATCACGTTTTAGGAAAATGAAGTTCTTAGCTGAACAATAATAATGTGTACAATACTTCACTGTTTCAAACACAGCTGAACAGGTAAGGCTTGATGGGTATTCCTGAGGAAGAGATGATCTGACATAGAAGGTACAGCGCAATTTCCACTGTAAGGCTTTGGGATGGGAGGTAAGCCCCTTTCCTTGGGACTTTCCTCTGTGGATTCGGGGTGTTACCCACCCTCATGTGACAGCGCTATGTTTCTGAACATGTCACGCTATTGGGAAAATTCCTAGAAAGACCAACGTTACTTTTAAGTGCTTTAATCCACCACTTACCAAGGTGACATGGCTGATTTGACAGATGGCTGACTGTCAGAAGGACTCAGTAAAAGCCGGGACTCAGGCCAAGGATTTGTTTAATTTTTACTATTTTTAATTACATGTCAAAATTTCTTTTTAATTTTGTTTTAAATAATTAAAAAATTTTAATTGACTCGGGAGAGGCCCCCGGCGAGGCGGCCCCTTCCCGCGGCGGCGCCAGGTGGCGCCATGGAAGCGTGATCGGCACAGTGCCGGGACACCCCGGGATACACCCGGGACACCCCCGGGTACCGCCTGGATACCCTCGGGACACTGCCGGGACAAACCCGTGATACTCCCGAGATACCCTTGGGACACCCCCGGGATACAACCTGGATACTCCCGGGATATGAATATCCTTGGGACACCCCGGGGACACACCCGGGACACCCCGAGGACACCGCCGGGCCACGCCGGGCCACTCCCGGGGCAGTGCCTGTAGGGGACACCTGATGCCACAGGGCTGTTTTGGGGAACAGGCAGGCTCCGGGGGTGTTGGTCAGCGGTGAGTGTGGGCTGGTGCTTTTCAGTTCCACACGGGCACATCTGCCCCGGGCCTCACAGGTCCTACGCACCCCCTCTCCTCAACATCCCCCCAAACACCCTCTGTCCGGAGAACACAGAACCATGGCATTTCCCTCTCAAACTGGGCTGCATCAGTTCAAAACCGGTGGAGAACCTGTGGGAAAAAACCTATGGTGGGTCTGCTTTAGGGAGACAGACTTTGATGCTATTTACTTTTGCGACGGGGAAGAGAAAGGGGAGAACAGGTGTTTTTATTTTTCTACATTGGAAAGAAAACCTCGCCTTGTTTCATGTGTGTGCCCTACCCACAGGCAGCTTTTCCAGCCTCCCTGCTCCTGCCTCACACACCATGGTCGTGGCTGCCATTACCTGCTGTCTGTTCATCTGTTCGGGCCTTGTGCTTTGCTGTTTTCTTACCGATTTTAGTTTAAGCCTCACTCCACAGATTTCCTAGGATCAAAGCCTGCTTTCCTCACACCTCTCACCCCCCGGGGGAGGGGCAGTTTCTACCCAGCTGGAGCAGTTGATCCGTCACCAAAATATTAAGGACCTTCCTTGTGGGGTGGTGCAGCAGAGGAGCCTTGGAGCAGAGAGGGCCCAGAGGGGTTTGCACAGTTCCTTCACAGCCCACAACTGTTTGTGGTCTTCCGTCCTCTCTGTCAGAGGCTCATGGAGTGCTGTCATGTGAAGTGTCCTTTAACAACAGTCCATTTTAAAACAGTTTGATCTTACTCTAAAGTGTTTATATGATACAGTTTCCTCTGCCATACAGATCCCAATGGGTGTTTGCCTGGAGCTGTATGTCCCTCAGCATGAGCAAACAATGAGCGATGGTTTTTCTCCTGCTCTTGACCGGTGGTTTGTGTGTGCCTCTAGTGTCACTGTCACTTCAGCACCAAGTCTTGGTGCTGCCACTGCCACCAAGAGGAGCAACCCATTCCTTGCTTCCCACCCTCCACTTGCTGGCACCACCCTTTGTGTGATTGCACAGTGATCTGATCCATCTGAGAGCCAGAAAAAACAAAAAGTGCAGGAGGGTAAGAAGGGGGGGGTGAATTAGTTTTCAGTGGGATCAATTCCATGCTCCAAACACTTGCATAAGCGAAACAGAGGACTTGGCCTGGGCACAGGAACAAACAGCGTGGGCACAGAGGGAACATGGTGTCCATATCAGCTAAAACTGGTACTGGTAACTTGTGTGTCAAAAGATACCCTGAGGGCTCTTGACATGAAAGTAATTGATACATAATCTTCCACACCTAGACATTCCTGATCTTACCCACTGAGCTGGAAGTAGAGGAGCTGGCAGTGATGGTATCAACACACCTTCACAAAGTGGTATTTTTTTCCTTGGAATACAACAATTATTACAGGAAGGAAGGAAGGAAAGAAGAAAGGAAGGAAGAACGAAGATCATAAACTAAAATTCCCAGTTTTAAAATATGGTCATTCTGTTTTTCTAGTGCTGCACCATTAAATGGAGAAGTCTTTTCCACTTCCCTTTCCCCTCTCCTCTTCCTGTGGCAAAATACAGATGGACCTTAATACAGATGGACCTTAAAGAGAGGAATGGGGGGGGGGGGGAAGGTGCCCTGTTGATTCTTGTGAAGATGTTGCTCTTGTTCTTTCTATGTTACTGCATTACAGGATGAAAACAGATGTTTCTTCTCTTCACAAGACACTCTCTGGCCTGTCTAAACACAAGGAAAACAGCACTTCTGCAGACGGTGCTAAGTTCCAAGGCTGCAGTCATCTTTATCATGAGGCAGTTGCACTGTGGTGGATACTTTGATGAAATCTGCCTCCAGATTCCCGCAACACCACAGCTCAGAATTTAGTTGAATTCTGTTTCCATTAAAAACTTAATAGTTTTCAAGATTCCCTAAAATCATTAAATGAGTAAAAAGGGAGGTGGGAGACATACATGTTCATCTGCCTGCCTTTCCTGCATGCAAAACAAATGAATGCTCACTTGTTTCAGAAGAATAATTTGCTAGGGATCTGTCTACCAGACAGTGGTTCACATTTAGAGAATACCTTTTGCATAAGATTAAGTGCTTTGTCTCATGATCAAAAATGTAAAAAGTTTTTAAAGAGTGAAAGCAGACCACAGACTGCTTTTTATGGTAATGTTTGTTGCTGATTTTGTTACAATTGTTTGGAAGTTGGGATGCTCTGTTTGCAAGGGAAAAGCTCTCGTTGAGCAGGTAGGAGTACCAGAGTAGACACTGGTTTTGTGAATAGGAATGCTGAGGACACCTGAATATTGGCAGTTTGGAAGCACTGAGTCTTGCTTGGCCGGAGTCATCAGTGTGCTGGTAGGAAAAATTCAAGTCTAAATTAATACACTCACATAAACAGATGTGCAGAAGTTAAACCTTGAAAGCATTCACACCAACAGTCAATATTGCTTCTCATTCAGCAGTTACATTTCTCCACAGGAAGTTTCTGAAAGTTTGCAGGGAAGTAGCTTTGGCTTTTATTTGGAGCTAATTTCTGCTAACAAAAATAACCTTTGTGCTTTTACTTGCTCATGCATAAGTCTGGAAAATCTTGACTCCTGAGCAATTAACGTGGGTGAATGCAGTAACATTTCTTGCCCAAACAGCTGACAGTGGCCAGGTGCTCCTCTGAGGGTGCTTGGTGCCAGTGACCCTTTTCCCCTCACCTCGGCATTTTTGGATGGAGTCACTTGGCCCCAGAGGCCATGCCAGAGAGGCTGATTCACTGCCCAAGGCATCTGCCCCTTGGCAGGCTCCCTGGACATCTGCCTGGGTCGCTCTCCTTGCTGTCACACGTACCTGGGGGACACAGTGGGGGACCTGCTTTGCTGGGTTTTTGATTCCCTTTTGGCTTCCTGGAGCTTCGTGAATAACCGAGAGGCGTTTTCTTTATAAGGAATTGTCTGTACATCCCATGTGTCGCTCTATTGTTCAGGCTGAGGGAAACTGCACTGCAACAGGATCTTTGTTTCTGGCACCCACATCTCTCTCTGTACACAGGCTGAAGCCATAACCCTCTCCATGAGTCCTTAACATTGGTTACTCTAGAAGCAATTGTGTTTTTGTAGACAGCTGTTTATAATTTCAGGTCTGTGAAGGAATGAGTGACGATTTTAGAGAAGCAAAGCTACTTGAGAGACTTTACCTTATTTGCTGGAAAGAAGTAGGGAAAGTTTGGGAAAAATAAAATAGCTGGAAGGCAGGGAAACATTGCAAGAAGTGGGTAGTTGCAAAATGAACCTTATAAGGGAATAGATGCTTGGCCTTACCAAGTTTAGAGCTCTAGACCTAGAAAGGCATCCTAGATAATTGCATTTTACAGCAGCTTGAGTTAGGGAGCAGGATGAAACAGTTTTTCAGCTCTTGTAATAAGCTATGAGCCATTGTTGTTTTTAGGAACAGAGAAAAGAAGTTGTCCCCTGTTGTCATTCACCTTTCTTTCTCCTTCCCCAGGCTGATCTTCTGCCAAAGATTTTTCCTCACTGGTCCCAAGGCTCAGCTGCCCTAGTTTTCATTACAGGTTACACACAGTCCCTCCCAGTCTTTTCGGTGAGGGGATGGTGGCACACAGCACTGGAGTTGTGTGCTGAATAGCTTTTATCCGCTGCTCTCTGCTTCCTAGGAGGTGTTCCTCTGGCCTTCCCAGGGTTGCTGCCATGGGGTGGGACCTCCACAGGAGGCAATCACTCAGGGGTATCTCTGACTCAGTGAAAATTGCCTTCTCAGAGAGTGTGTCTTCAGCCATGCCTTCAACATTTTCGCCCTGCACGTCCTCCTATTGCTCCTCTACACAAGTCTTCTCTGTGTTTTTCTGGTATCTCCTCACCTGTATCCAAACATGTCTCCTCACTTCTCTCCTAACAGCTGCCACTCATGCTTAAATATGTTTGAGTGGAGGTGCCATGTTCTGCTTTGTTCTGAGTTTTTGTTCACTGAGGACTGGTCCTATCTGTTTCAAAGTGCCAGGAGGTGGCTGTGCCTGGCCCAAGGCAGTCCGTGGGCTCCACAGGTCACCCCCACAGCCCCTGACAGTGAAACCCTCCCAGTTTTGCCCAGTACACCTCCTTTTCCCAAACTCTGCCAGTTTTCCTCAATTTACTTCTTATTTGTCCCAGCCCATCTCTTGCAGTGCACTCCTGGCTCCTGTCTCTAGGTTCTCTCAGGATTTACTTGCGAGCAACGCTACTTTTGAAGTATTGGTGGTTGTCTTGTATGAGCTACATACTGGAAAAGTGTAGGGATTTTTCCCCATTACACTGTTGTTCCTGGAATCACCTATTAAACTACCACTTTATTTTCAATGTAAACTCATAACTCTTTAGCTTTAAGAGGAAATCTTCAAAATGTAAATTGTAAAAAGTTAATTAAAAAAAATATTATGGGAATTATTTTTGCGTTTTAGCTTTTGGAGCCAGTTCATGACGTGTAAGCCCTAAGGGTTTGCACTGTCATGGAAGGAACTGCTTCTCTGCAAAATTATAATAACCTCTGTAACTCTCTTGTGTTACACAGAATCCCAGGATGGGTCAGGCTGGAAGGGACCACAGTGGCTCATCTGATCCCACCTCCCTGCTCCAGCAGGGCCATCCCAGAGCACACAGCACAGGATTGTGTCCAGACAGTTCTGGAATATCTCCAGTGAGGAGACCCCACACCCTCTCTGGACAATCTGTTCAGGGCTCAGGCACTGGCCAGGGAAGAAGTTCTGCCTCATGTCCAGGTGGAATTTCCTGGGCATCAGTCCCTGCCCGTTCCTCTGGTGCCATGGCTGGGCCCCCCGGAGCAGAGCCTGGGCCCTGCTCGGAGCCCTCCCTGCACACAGGGACACCCAGGGCTGAGGGCCCCTCTCAGCTGGGGCTCCTCTCCAGGCTGAACAGCCCCAGCTCAGCCTATTCTTTTAAGAGAGATGCTTACATCCCTACCAAATATGATAGTTTACATTTCAGCACATTTTTGTCTGCTTAGGTCACAGCCTACAGTGTTCTACAAACTAGTAGTCAAATCCATGCACAGTGATAAGAATGGACATGCTGCAAAGCATGGTCTGCAGCAATAAAGAATAGTCTGGATTTAAAAGAAAAAATGCCACTAATGTTGCCCTTTATAGAGAGTATCATGGAAAATTAAATTTCTCAGAATCTCTGAAAGTTTCAGCTCTTAATTTTGAGTCCCTTGTGCAAGACGTTTTTCTTAAGAAAAAACTAGCTCTGTGTTTTTCCCCATAACACTATCTTCACCTTCCTTTGGCAAATTCAAAACTGTCAAGCAGAACTCAGCTGCTCACTCATTTCAGCCCCTTAGTTGAATAACCTCACGACAGCCAAACGTCATTTTCTAATGCTAAAATCTCTATACATCAGAAACTTGAATTGACCAAGAAACGAATTTATATCCCAGAGGTGACCATGGCTACACTTTACACTTCCACGGAAACGGGTCTTTTACATCCATGTTATGCCCTCAAGATTTTTGTCACAAGTTGAAGCCTTGACCATCCAAACAGTACAAACCTACATTTTACATGCAGTGCATAAGGTAGAAGGCACACACCAGGCTGTTTTCTACTGCTACTTTTTGCTGGATAAAAAACCACCACAGCTCAGATGGGGCCTTGCAGGAGGACATAATGAGTCTTCATGAATAAACATAATGTTGTCACATTTTCCCTACTTTTACTGTGGGGATTGTTATGACTATACCTGTGTAAACAACCTCTGGACAAGGCAGGTCTGTGCTCCTTTATTCTCTGCTTAAAGCCGGCTCAAAGGGTTGTTTACTTGTGATAGCCCCAGGGGTGTGGCAGCCTCACCTTGCTTTTCTCTTGGGTTCCTTGCCTCAGCCTCCCAACGCCTTCGGATGGCAACACCACCCCTTCCTGCAGCTGTGAGGGGATATTTGGGAAGACAGATGTGAAGGCATGGAGAAGTGTGGCTGGGTCAGAATTCAGCTAAGCTGCTGCAAGGCCACTTGGGACAGAAGCAGCACATTCACCCACTGGGACAGATCTGTGTAGTTTGTTTGGATGTGAGAGGGAAGCCAGGCTTGAAGCTGAAGCCTGGAGCTGTGTGCTGTGGGGAGAGACCACCTTGAAAGGTTGTGTATGAAAATGTAGGTGTCGAGGGCTAAATTTGCCACTCCCGGTTCTTAAAATTGAGACATTTTATTTGATGTGGTTTAATGAATCTGTGTGTCCTCAGTTTGCCATGAACTGGCTTAAAATCAGTACAGTTCTGAGATATAAACCAGACCTAAAATAAAAAGTAAATAAAATTCTCAAGAGATTATGTCTCTTCTTAGTCTTTAGTCAGAAATTATTTCCTCTGTGCAGTAGGTGTGGTCCATTACAGAACTACAGAGGAGCAGAAAAAGCTTTTCAAATATGAAGCATGAAAGGGTGGCCGTACTGTCCTGTTGCATGCTGACAAACAGATCATTAGTTCCAGCTTCTGGAGTCAATTAAATATGGAAAATAATCTGTGTACTCATATAAAAAAAGAAACAGTAAGCAAGGGCATGCTTTGGAAACTTTGGGAAGTCAGACTTGCAGTTTCTGAAGCCCTGATTCACAGTTCCTGAATGTGTGGGATTGCTGATGTGGTCAGAGATTTGACCCTTGGAGCATGACAGACAAGTCATCTCCTGGCTCTCTGATGAGGCTTGTCTTGCTTGTGCTGCATATTGGAAGCCCAGAAACTCCATGTTCCCAATGTATGGAGAGAGGAGAGGTGTGTCCCCATTTTGTTGAGTCTTTTTTTTAACACCTCAAAGCTATGCAAGCCCTGGTTTCTACTTACTTCTTCCTCACCACCCATCTTCCACATAGCCCTTGCAGCAACAGCCTGTCTGTGCCTCAGCTGCAGATGTCACCGAGCCCTTCCATGTCCTTGCCAATGTCCAGGCTGTTCCCAAGCAGAAGTCATCAAAGGAAGCCTTTATTTCCAGGGGTTAAAGTGACTAACCCAAGATCAAACAGTGGGTCAGTAGCAGAGGCAGGAACTGAAATCAGGTCTTCTGACTCAAGTTTCTCTTGGCTGTAGCCTCTGGGTTACACAGCAGAATTCATTTGTACTGTAAGTTTCAGCAGTTGCTGAGACAAAACTACATTTTCTTTCCCTGAGATACCGTATCTGTGTCATCCTGTTCTCTGCCCACTAGGACGCAGCTTCTTAGCATTTGACTTTAAAAAGGGAAGGGAAGCAGGAGATGTTTCTAAGCAGTTGCACTCTTTTGATCGATGAGAGAGGTGAGCCAGAGTGTGTTCCAGTGACCTCCTGCTATATAAAAGCTTGGCCTGCCTGACAAGACTTCTGGCTGCTGAGTCGCTGTGAGTCACAGCCTTTACTGCTTGGGTTTGATGTGGATTTTTACACCAGGCACTGCAGAATTGAGGTGGCCTCTTGAATATTTGCATTGCTTGGCAAGCAAGGGTAACCGGGGGCGGATTCAGGAAGTTCTGGCAAGGGCAAGCACAGCTGGTGTTAAGGTCTTTGCAGGGCTCCTTTGTGTGTGTGTGTGTGTATGTGTGCGTGTGTGTGTGTGTGTGTGTAGGAAAATAGCAAGGCCCCTGGATTTTTTTCCAGCCAGGGTTCCTGGGAAAGGATGAGTAATCTGGAGATTTCCTGTTACTTTTGGAGTGAGGAATAAAAACACTTCACCTTTTGGGGGAATCTTCTTGGATCTTCCACTATCCCAGTTTTTCCCCGAGTGGCACAGAAGCCTCCTCCCTGGACTCAGCTTTGTTTATGGCAGAAACACGAACTGTGCTGTGCAAACACTGTGCTCTGCCTTGTTTGCCTGGACAGGCCAGCATCCAATCAGTGCAATTCCTATTGCCTCCTTGAATCTGCTTCAGGAACTAAACTCCACGTAGGGCACGGGTACCTGTGGTTGAGCTGTGCCTGGCCTGGGAGTGTTTTCCTTTCATGTCTGAGAGCATCAGCCCTGCCAGGGATGGACTATGTGGCCACAGAGTGTTTGCATGGCACCTACCATGGCTGGGGTCAGGTTCATGACTGAGTCAACTGGGTGCTGCTGCCATGCAAATGCGTAAATAGAAATGACAGAAGAAATGTGGGGGTTTCCTGTTGGCAGAGGTAGAAAGGAGTGAGGTACCTCAACTCTGAAGTTATTACTATTTATTATTTCAATTGCAATACTCCCTGCAGGCTGCCTTCAGGGACAAGGGCTCTGTCGTGCCCTTGGTACGTGCACGCAGCAAAGGCAGAGCCGTTCCCCACCCTGAAAAAGGGTGTTCTCCAACTGAGGCAAGTTTCTTGAGCCCTTTGAGAGCAGGGATTCAGGGACTGGAGTGTAAAGCAAGGGGTGCTGCCTCAGCCAAGAGCCATACAGAGGCAGTTTGGACATCAGGTGTATGTCTAAACACCTGCTGCTATTATTTCTGTATTCCTGTCACCACTATTTGGCCACGACTTTCTCTAACTGGTATTTCTTGATGTGTGCTTAGCCATTTCATGTTCTAAGTGCTTTACAAATATTATGTAATTAGGAAAATAACCCTCTATTTGTGCAGGCAATTGCACAACCACATGTTCAAAATTCAGCCTTGAGAAATGCAGCCTCAACTGAAATTTCCTTATCTGCTCCTAACTCTCCCAGCTGCTCTTCCCAAAATGGTTTTTCATCCCTGCAACCTCAAAACTGACTGTGAGGACAGTAATAAAATGAATACAGCCTGGGCAGATAAACTGCTCTCTCTGCAGTGTAAAATGTAAGGCTGGTAAAAGAAAGTAAGGGCTGGTAGGGAGTACATGTTTTGGATTCCAGTGTTGGTCCATTTGCTAAATATGCTGGCATTTAGTGGAGGAAAATCAGTGCAAAACAAACAACCGCATCCCCCAGTGCCTGATCTCCAGCTGCTGCAATAGAACCATGGGCTCAGGAACAGCCCAGTTGCTTCCCTTTCTCACAAGCTTTGGAGTTGGGGCTGGGGAAGGGTTTATCCCCATGACTGCCTGTATGAAGTGTGAGCTGTTGACACAAAGCTGAAGAATTTTCTCCCTACCAAAATCCAGGGTATTTTTGTTTGGTTTTCCCTTTATGTTTTTTCTCTTCTCCTCTCCCTCAAAGGTTAAATGGTTCCCACAGGGTGCAAGAAAGGGTTACTGAAAGCAGCAGGTCCACTTTTGAATATTGTACTTCTGGTAAATCTCTGATCCAGCATCTAGTGGTTAACCACTGATACAGGAAATGACATTTAACGTTTTATCACTCAGCCAGAAATTGAAGAACAAGGCAAGTCTGTATGTGGTGAAGATGGATCATTGCCTACTACCTACCCCTTAAAGGCATATCATGCCATTTAAAAGGAAATGTTTTTCAAGCAGGGACTTTTCCCCCCCTCTTTGTGTACCTTTCTGCTTAAGGCAGACTAAAAACCTGGAAAACAAATCCCCTTCTTCCCCCCCCCTCCCCCCGGCCGAGGTTTTGCCTGCTAAAATAGGGGTTATGGCCTTATAAACAACTTAAATCCTCTTTCCTGCTCTTTTGTATCTTTTGGAAGTGTATCCCAGGCCCTGGAGGAAGCTGGGGGGGAAGCGGGGTGGGCGAGGAAGCGGGGTGGGAGATGGAAAATTCGTGTTTCAGTAGGTGGCACTCGCTGCCCTGACTCAGGGCTCAGCTCTCCCGGGCATGATGTGCCTCTGCCTTTAGTCCAGGCAGTCCTGAGCAAATGTGCTGAAGTGGCAAAGGAAGAAAACAGTTAAAAAAAGAAAATCAAAAGATGGGGCTGGAACTTCAGCAATGATAAATTGTTGTGGGTTATTGATTTCCGTGTAGCTGCATTGGTTTACAGCAGCAAGCACCTGCCTGTTGTCACCCCGGCAGCCATGCTTTCTGTGGGAGATGCTAAAACTTGGTCTGATTGCTGAGTAGCATATTCAGGAAGCAAGCAAGCAAGCTAAGAAATTCAATGGTTATGTACAGTTAAACTAAAATTCAAAAGGCTGTCAGATCTGCCTATATAAATTCTAACAGTTTCAGATGTTTTCATCATACATGCTGGAGTGAAAAAAAAAACCAACAAAAAGATGCAGCATGGCACTTTCTTCCTGCAAATAGGATATGTGTGCAAACGCTTTGATTTTTCAGCTGTTCCAGAGGCCATTTTCACCTAATGACATAGTGTGAGATGTTTTCCAAAGAGTGGACTTCACCGATTGCCAAAACTTTCCTGGAAGTGAGCACAGAAATGCATTAGAAAGCAACATATTAAAGGTAGAGCAGCCCTCCTGATCTGTGGGGCTGCATAACATGATTGTCATGAGCCCAAGAGCCACAAGAAGCAAAGCAGAGACCTCCATGAGGAGTTCAAAGGCTACAGATGAGGGCAGCTCTCCAGAAGTTCTGCTGTTCTCTGGCTTGACTGGAAGTGAAGCTGGATGATGGGGTGGGCACTTGGATGCTAGAAAGCTGGCTTGCTCAGTCCTGCAGCTAGGCTCTTGGATCCCATCAGCCAGAACCTACCAGCACAGCCCTCCTGTAGCTGAAACACTACCTCGCTCAAAGTGTTTGAAAGCCATTCTTGCAGCACCACGCTGGTAGCTCAGGCAGAGAAAATCAAAATGTGTATGACATAGAGACAAGTTCATATTTGTGTTTAGGTGGGTCTGGTGTGTACTGGAAATGGGGAGTAAGGATCTGCAGTTAAACTGTCAGTCAGTATCAAAAATGGGGGAAGTGAAGTTGTAGTTGTCAGGACTGTTCACTTAGAGTGTCCATTCTTCAGCATCCTGCTTATTTTTCCAGATGTGCAAACCTGCTTAATACAGAATGCAAAGTGAGAAAGCTGTGGAAGCTGCTTGGAGCATGTGGAGAAGGGCTCTGCAGAAGCACACATGCACCATCCACAGAGTGAAGATGCACATGCATGAAACCAGATTCTCAGCCCTTAAGGCTGCATGTTTTTGAAACTGTTATGATGTATTTTGTGCAGTTGAAAGCCCACCATGCTCAGGCATCCTGGTCTCTGTAGAAGACTCTTTTCTCTCCAGCCTTGCAAAGCAGTAGAACACTGGTCCTGCCAGAAAGTCTGCAGAGACTTGAGCAGGTCTTTGACCCTTCTAAATGTTTGCCAGCTAACAGTGACTGTCAGGATCAGAGCCTTGAGCTACACCTTGGGAAGTGCTAGTGTTTATCTCTGCACTTGATTGCACCCAATTACTTGCTAGGAACATGTTCTTTGAAGAAAGATCTGGAGCTGGATCCTTCTCTCATTGTGACTCTGCCAGCTGCCGTCCCCAAAGCTAATTTTAATCAGACAAGCTTCTCCATCCCTGCCAAAAAACCCTCATAACAATTAATAGCAATAAAATGAAGGCAGCCTGGATAAATGAATTGTGCTGGCTCTATAAATCAGCAGCGAAGGCAGCTCAGGAAGATCAGTGCTGCATTGTTAATGTGCTGTCTTCCATTTTGGTGTAGCCTTGGTCTCCTGGTCCACACTTGATTGTGCTGCTGTCTCCACGCTGCCTGCCACAGGTAGGCTGGCAGATGGGCACCAGCACCTCCGCACAGCAGGCTGCTTTGATTTGCCTTGTTGTGGATGTGAGGAGGGTATGAATGATCCCCTTTACGTGCCAGCCGTGTTCAACGACAGTTCATTAATTCTGATGACACAGAGCTGCACCCAAGGCAGGCTCCATGGTTGGGTTAACTCCCAGCCCTGTCGTGTCACAGCCTCTGGTGTGATAATTTGCCTGCAGGCACATGTGTCCCTGTGCTGTGATCCTGTCAGAAGCTAGGCCGTGTTGGGCTGGATCAGAGCATGGACAGGAGACCTCCAAGGACAGGCTGCCACTGCAGTGATGCCATTAAGCAGGAGGTGGTACTGTGTGTTGTGCCAGCAGACCCCATGCCATGCTGCACTGGGGCTGGAGGCCTGCTTGCCTGGGTGCAATCTGTTGTTGCTTTAACCACATAATAACAAAATATTTCCTGGCAGTTTTCTTTAGAAGAAAAAAAGGAAGAAAAAAAAAGGAAAAAAAAAAGCATAGGGGCTCAAGTCCAAAGGTGCTGTCCTGCCCAAGTCCCAGGCTGGGTGTCTGTATTTGGTTTGCTTCTTTCTGCTGGACAATGTATTTCTTCTCAACCCCAGCTCCAAACTGTTGATAATATTGCCCTTCAGCTGTTATTTCCTACTCCAGAGCTGGAGGCCTTCTCTGGTGAGGAGCTGGACAGTTTTAAGGGTTCTGGAAGGAAAGATAAATAGGAAATGAAAAAAGAAGAGGGAAAGATACAGAAAAAGTAAATAAGCAAACAAACCTTGCCACCTCCAGCATAAAACCTATCCCCCAGAGGAGTGTGACTGCTTCACATGACTGTAAGGATAGCTTTCCCAGGCTCTGTGGGATGGCACATTCTTCTCCTGGGGAGAAAACTGAAGCTGCTCCATCAACTCCTCAGTCAGCAAGGGCACTGCAGAGATCACTGAGAAGAAAAGAATGTGAAAGCAGGGACAACAGGACAGTAGCCTGAGGAGGGCCCTGGTAGCCGTGGGGAAAGAGGAGAAAGCTGGCTCCTGTTTCTCTTGCCTGTTAATCTCTCATCCTTAGGATCCATTTCTAAAGTGTACCTGTGAAACAGAACTGAAAGTGGTGTCATTTCTGAAATTGCTGCTGGCAGCCATCTCCCTTTAAAAACCTGTTGGGCTCACCATGAGGAAGCACATGGAGAGAACCTCTCACAAGCCCAGCCTCCTCGGGCTCCGAGACTTGCACAACAGAAGGGAATGCACATGTTTTACACAGATACTTTCTTTTCCACAAAAAAACCCCAACAACCAACAAAACAAAAACCCCAAACCCCCTCAACACTACTTCGTGCTTCTTTCTGAAGAATAATTGCCAAGGTGATGTTCAAAGGACCCTGGGAGGTGATAAAGGTGAGGTGAGTGGCAAGCTATGAGTAACAGTGCTCATCAGATAGGCCACTGCAAGGCAAAGCAGCAAAAATTCCTCAGTGCCTGCCAGCTAGGGAAGCAGCTAACTCTGAAACTGTGTACTCAGAAAACTCTTACTTTGCTCACCTACCCAGGGTTTCTTATTGCCATCTATGACGCAAGTACAGATCTATTTCGGGCCATGGTTTTAACAAAAATGGGTGAATATCCAGATATTTCTCACTGGAAGTGTGTTGCTGTGAACACTAAAATTGAGCTGGGCCACTCTGAAACTACCCATGTACCTTTCCCAGCCTCTGCCAGGCAGCAGCCATTGAGGTGAGGTTTTAAGGCCAGAGATCTAGTGTCATAATTATCCTGAGGCATGGTCTCTACAAGTTAAGGTGCTGAGCACAAAGACATGCCAAACTGGCCAAGTCCTCAGCTTACATGTGCCGTATTGGTTTGTATTGGTAAGCTGGTGCTCCAGAAAGGCAGAACTGGATATGCAATTTCCTTCCCTGATATGCAGTTCCTTCCCTGGATATGCAGTATCTCCTTCACTGAACACTTTGATAGTTGGTGTCATCTGTTGGCAGAGGTGCTGAGAAGACCTCAAAATCCCAAATCCCAAAAGGAAGGTGACATGACCAAGGTTTTTTTTGTGAGAGTGGTGGAAGGCAAGCTGCTCTGATTTTGCCTCAAGTGCTTTGCACAGTGGTGCTGCAGCAAGCTCTGCACACACATCCAGGTGCTGTTGAAGTCACTGTGCAGGCTCTGTGCAGCCACGCATCACCTCTCCTTTGGAGAGTCTCAGTTCCTGCCATCAGGTGAGGAATTCCCACCAATTCCATTCAAATTAGCCCCAGATGGTCATCTCAGCCCTGAGGTCAAGGCCAGCCTGCAACACCAGGCCTGGGAGCATGGTGGTCTGGCAACAGGCTGGTGTGGAGCAGGTGTGTAAGCACAGAGCACAAGGTTCAGGGACAAAGTCAGGCTGACTTACCATGTTCTGCAGGGAACACCCAAGCTTTATTCCTAAACTTGGTATCATAAATTTATGGGAATGAGGTCTACCAACATGAGTGTCCTTATGCTGTTGGAACTAGTGATGGTGGTGGCTTTCCACTGTGAAACAGAGTAAGCAGCATTCCAGTGAAATCCATGGGTGATCTTGTGGTTGTGGTGTATTCACTTAAACACTTCATGAGCCCTTTAGTGGGCTCATGGTGGTTTGAATTTTAGAAAACAAGCAGAGCAGTAGAGGAGGAATACAGGTAGATCTTAGAGATGGGCATTGTGTGTTGTGTAAATGTAGTCTTCCACTGCAGATATCTAAGTGTTCTGATGGTTCGTGTAATTACACTATTTTTTTTTTTTAAATAAGAAGTGAAAAACACATTAATGCTGCACTGGAAAGACTGTGAACACCCTTATAAACAGGAAAGTGATATGAAGCAATTCAAGAGAGATTAAATAATGTCTGGAAAACAACAATACAAGTTCCAACTTGGAAAAATGCAAACTGGAGAAAAACAACTTGAAACTCAAATATGCAGCAGGAATAAATTGTGTTGAGGAGATCTAGGAATGATAGCAGCTAGCTGATTGGAAGTGGTATTTCTTAAGCTGCAGAAGTGGGCAATGCGTGGGAAGGCACCTTCTTACATGTGGGAAGGCAGAGCATGTGGAATATTGCCCTGAGTCCTGTGTACTGCACTTCTAGACAGACCGAGGCATGCTGGAGGGGATTCAAGAACAGCAACTAAAAAACAGGGGGGAGGTTGTCTGTGAATATGCCATCCTTAAATTTTCCTCCATGAAGTAGTCAGAAGATGACAAAGAGGGAATGCGGTAACTGTCGCCAGCATTAGAAAAAAGTAAATGCTAAACAAATTTACTTAAGGATGTATGCAGGGGGATAATCAGGAGTAATGGGAGTGCTCCTATAAAAGGAACATTGAACTGAATCTCAGGAGTCTCCTCGATGGAGAGATGTGCAATGCCTTGCAAGGAAGTGGTGGAAACATCATCCCTTGGGGACATCTAACACTTGACCACACAAAGCACTAGGAAGTTTGTTAGAGGAAATGACTGCATTGGATAGGCGGGGGAAGTATGATACAAAAGATCACTTTCAATTTATCTGAATGTATGATACGAATGGGAAAATATGTACCAGGATGTTTGTGATTTCCACATTCAACAGTCTTAAGCTGCCTTTCATTTATAGTAATGAGAGACCAATTTATTCCCAGGTTCCTCTTTTTTCCACTCTACCAACTGTTCCTTTCCTAATTTGTTCTGTGAAGCAATAACCTTAGAGCACAGAGGATTGGGAGGCTTTTTCTCTGAATAAGCAATAGTTTTGTCGTAAAATCTCATTTTCTGGGTGGATAATGCCAAAACACAGGGCAGAAGGTAGTCATGTTGAATTCGTGGGTGTCACCTCAGTGTGACGCTCCTTCTAGACTTCACTGGGAAGCAGCTCAATGTTCTTCATGGAGGCACCTGGCTTTTATAAGTTCCCATGTGGGTTGCAGGAGCCACTTGCATTTGCCATTAAAATTGGCTGCCAGAATGTGAGTTGCCCTGGTTGTTTTATTGGAATGCTTAAAAGCTCTGCTATCCGTACAAAAAGACAAACAGAAAGTCACACACGCAACAAAAAAGAGTTTACAGCCACAATATT
This sequence comes from Corvus kubaryi, assembly GCF_017639235.1. Classification (NCBI taxonomy): domain Eukaryota; kingdom Metazoa; phylum Chordata; class Aves; order Passeriformes; family Corvidae; genus Corvus; species Corvus kubaryi. The sequence goes on along the minus strand of NW_024582061.1, from coordinate 2,065,155 downwards.
TTGCAAAGCACACACCTCCCGTCTGTGGAAGTGCTTCCCCATCCGGCCCGGGCGCACAGCAAGCACTGCATTCCTGTGGGCTCCGAAGGCTCTCAGTGTTGCCTAGGCATTCGGAGATCAGGTGGTCAAGCCATAGCTTCAGGGCAATAGGAGCTAACCCAGGGAGAGTGGAAGAAGAGATAGAAATGTGCATCTGGATGCGCTGCAAACCCAGCCTCGAGCAGCTCCTCCAGAGGTGTCCCTTCGCTGCAGCACTGGGTTAACCCTGTGCTCATTAGCCTTGACAGTCTCTCTTGACAGCGTGCCCTCTCTATAATCTAAAGCTGTGCTTGGGAGATAAGGGCTTTGTGTACTGGTTATAAACAGTGAGGCTGGAGTGGAAATTCACAGGGCTGGAAGTCAGAGAGCAGCTTTGCAGCTACATTGAGAAAGCCTCAGAAAGGGTGAGGGCTCCTTCTCTCTGCACATTCAAAGCAGCTTCTCCTCCAGTCTCTCACAGGGCATTTGTTTGTGCTTTGTGTTCTGCCCCCACCTACACAAGTCCTTGTGCTGAAAGGTTTTTCTTGTTTTATTCTGGAGTCACTTTGGAGGCATTGTCCTCTCCTAAGTGCTTTGTACTTTCGACAAAGCAAGGTGCTTGTATAACATTGCTGAGGGGGAGGGAAAATAGCGGGATTGGAGGAAAACCATGTACCTTGGGAAACTTTAAAGAATCTGGTTTTGTTTTGTGTCTCAGAGCAAAGGCTGATTGTCTCTTGAAATGTCCATAGTTCCATGGTATTTGTCTTCTTGCACCTCTTTGGCTCTTAATTGGTTTGGAAAATTCCCATGTTTATTCACTATAAGAGTACTGAAAGCTCTCCCACCACCATTCTTGTCCTGCATATTATCAGATCTCAGGGGAAATCTAGACTTGGCAAGTTCTTCTTCATTAAAAGAAAAAGAAAAATCTAACACTTCTATGTGGGTGAAATGAATAGAGCTGCAAGTGGTTCTCAGTAAAGGATAGGGGTGGGTTTGGTAAGAAAATATTGTCTAATAGCCTTGGAAGTCATCTAAAGATACAGCAGTAAGAATAAAGACATCAGCTCTGAAAGGGTGCACAGCTTTCTACCCTCCTGTCCTCCAGCTTTTGTGTTGTTCCAGACTAATATTCCTTTTCACTCACCCACCTGCTTGGTGGTTTTCAGTGGGCTTGTCAAGGCAAACAAGGTAAAAAACATGGGAAGATAAAGAATAAGTTTCTAACCAGTATCCTGTTTAGAGCAATATTTTATGACCCTGAAACGGATGCGGCATCTTACTCTGTTCATCTCTGTCCTCAGTGAGCACATACTAAGTGTTACAAGAGCAGCTGCAGCCCAGGACCTGGTGGGGACATAGGAAATCAAGCAGAGGAAACATCAGAGGTGTACCCAGGTCTACAGATGGTCTGTGGAGGTCCCCAGAGTGAGGAATTAAAATAGCAAGCTGTTCATCTTTGATTCAGCGTTCTTACTGGACTCCAGCATCCAAACTGTTTTCTGTTCCTGGGGTTTCTCTCAAGTCCAGCATCTCCTTGTCTGTCTGCCAACTCAGTTAAAACCTCAACATGGGACCTTGGTATGGCCACCCTTCCTTCACTTCTACTGAAGCATCCTGGGTGTCTGTGACACTGATCCTCTCAAGTCTCCTAAACAACAACCTCTTTTTTGGCTCCTTGCTCTGACCACTACATTGCTCATCTCTTTGCTTCCTTTTGCTAGATGACTCCTCCCCACTTTTGCTGGCTCTACCCTTTTTGTCAAACATATGTATCCCCCATGGGACTTTTGCAGAGGTGACCTGGCTGTCACACCCCAAAACCCCATTCTGGCTGGGACACATTCCTCCCTGCAAAAACATTTTCCTCTCCTTTGGATCTCTGAAAAGCTGCCACTCCCCACACTCCACCGGCACCTACCAGGTATGTCAGGAGCTGAGGCTGCCTCGTCAGTGCCAAATACTGTCTGTGTGTTACTGATACTTGTCCTTCCCCCTCTCCTTCACATGAACCTAAACAAAAGTGAGATTGTGCAGAGGATATTCATGTGACTTCATTAATTTCAGGCTACTAAATTCGGTGGAGTCAGCTAGGTTCCCTACAGAGTCAATAAAGGAAGACAACATCTAATAAACCTCCTAAGCTGTCCTACCCTTCTCCACCAATTCCATAAGGAGCTTATTTATCTAACTTAGGTAATAAAAAGATTCCCCTGAGGATAATAATAAAAATATTCCCCTTCTTCTTTATGCCCAGCTCCTTGTCTGAAAAAGAAGGTGCTGGAGAATTATGTGTGTAGCAAAGAAAGGCAGGCATAGGGAGCAAGGAGGAGAGAAACTGAGGGGAGATGAGGATGAGAGACTGGGATGATGTGAAAGGAAGAACAGGAGATGAGATGAGGTAGTTGAAAGGATTCTCAGGAACAAATAAACTTAAAAGGTGGAAGTGGAGGAAAGATAACTGCAGAAGAGACACTGAAGGAAAAGAGAAGAGAGCAGCAGGAGGCAATATGATGCTTATCAGAGAAGTGTTTGTGAGGGGGCAGGCAGGGAGCATCCACCAGGAAGGAAAGGTACATTTGAAGTGATACCAAATGTGAGTCTGGGGTAGAAGGGCCACCTGTGATACTAAAAAGCCTGAGAAAGGAAGGAAAGGAGAAGAGGAAGAGGAAAGGGAAAGGGAAGGGGAAGAGGAAGGGGAAGGGGGAAGGGGAGTGAAGGGGAAGAGGAGGGGGAAGGGGAAGTGAAGGGGAAGAGGAAGGGGAAGGGGAATGAAAGATAGTAAGTTCAGGAAACAAATGCTGACAAACTTTTAAGGAATGACACTGTGCCAGAGGAAAGTTTGGTTGAACCCAATGACAGAAATGGTCAGACAGGAAAAAAAACCCCACAGCAGTAAGTGGAGGACAAATGAACAGAGGAAAGGCACTAAAAGGAGAGTAGGCACAGAGACCAAGGGTCTTGGCTTGCTGTCTTGGGTCTTTCCAGGGACTTTAGTGGGAGCAGATTTGGGCCTGGATCATTTGAAATGACTGTTACTTAGACTTTAGCCAGAACTCATTCTCATAACTCCTATGTAAAAATTATGTATCTTCAAAGCTTTTGTGGATCTGTGTGTATGCAGCCCCAACCCCGCCAATCCCTGCACTGTAAAGTCCTAGACGATTGCTGCACCCCCTGGGGACTGAATAGGATTTGAGCTCTCCAAGTATGCAAACACTCCCTGTTTGGGTTTCACCTTGCCACTGCAAATAGAACCACTGACCTAAAAAGTACAGCAGCTTAACTCTCTGCAAAATAGATACAGATCAAGGTGACACAGAAGTGGACCCAAGACTGCTCAGTGCCCACGTGAAGCAGCAGTTTCCAGCTGGAATGGTACCTGTACTTTCTTAGTGAATTTCTGATCTGTGATTTTGGAAGGCTGTTCTCTGCCAGACTGTTTTTGCCCTTTCTTTCCTTCATCCCCTTTCCTCCTAAGGAATGACCACGGTGCCTCTGAAAGTAAACAAAGCACAGGACAGGTTTGGCAGGACCTTTCAAAAGGAAAATATTCCCTCTCCGTCTGAGTGGTTATGAATAATGATCTCTGTAGCACATTTAGTTCAGACTTCAAAGCCTTTGTCACTGACGTTGTGTCAAAGTTGATTTGAAACACAGACTGACAAAATGAAAGCACTCACAGGAAATACAATTCTTGCCCAGAACAGATTGTCAGAGAACCTGTGGCCACCTGGATTAAGCTACTTTTATAAATGATTTGATTTCTCTGCTCAACACCCCCTACTGGCTTTCTGTCCGTCATTGTTCTTCCACAGGGAAGTGTGGCTTTTAATGCTGCCTTCGAGAAAGACAAAGGGTGCAAATCTGCCGAGCATCTTCAGAAATGGTCCCTCTGCAGCATCATCAGCACCTGGCACTGCTGCCCCGGGCACTGCGGTCCCAGTGTGATGACTTTTCCAAGGGCTGCAGTAATTTGCCTGCTATCGAACTGTGTTTGATGAAGATCAGAGCTGAAAACAAGGCTAGATGAAATCTGCTTGGCTAATTTGTGCACCTCACCCTCTGTAAGCACTCTTGCCCTTTGCCCTCCTCCTAAGAAGAAAGCACTTGCTGAACTGAGATGTATCACCCTGCTCTGATGCTAGGGAGAGGAACATGAAACAAAAAGCACATGAATGCAGCCACCCAGCAGCCCTGTCACAGCTGGATGGAGCCCAGTCACTGTTAGGCTGTTAGCATGTTATGCTCCCTGGGCATGACATTGCCCTTTCCAAGCTCTGGCAATGTGTGCTCCTTCTCCAAGCCAAATAGAAATGCCTTCATCCACTTGAAAAAACCTCTCCAAAAGGCAAAACTCCACAGGTAGACGCTGCAGAAAGTTGGTGCAGAATGTTCTGGAGTCCATCTTGCTGACAGAAAAGCAGGAGGTGCTTTTTTTCCCTTCTTTTGGCCACAGATTGATGGCACATTGTCTGCATTTACCTCCTTTGCTGCAGCTTTCTGGCAGTGATAACCCCAGGGCTGCTGAGCATGGATGGTCAGTACCTACCCATGGCAGAATGGGTTCTTGTTCAACTTCTGTGTGTGTCTCCTCTTCAGTGAGACCTCCGGGTGTCTGCTCTAAACTGGTTGCTTTTGTGCTTGGGTATGTGTATGCACATGTAGGTGGCCTGTCATGGGTGTGGAGCCGTTTTAGTACCTCTAGGCTCTAGAAGAAATGGCCCAAATCAGGGTGATTTTAAAAAACCCCAAAACAAAGAGAGAGGACAACAGAATAAATTTTCTCTCCACAATTGTAAGAGGGGCTTTGTGGGATTTTTGTAGAGGTAGAAATTGGGTTGAATTCTGTCAGGAGCTGCTGAGGCTGAAATCTGCTTTTGGCTCAGAGGCCACCTGAGAGGTGCAGACCCAGATTTTGGAAAAATGCACGTGCCTCTGCTTTTGGATGCCAGCAACCTGTTTTTGCAGAGGCTCTGAGTTGTTTTTTTGATCTCAGTAGGAGTTCTGGGTGTATTAATGCTCATGCAAATCAGGCTGCGGGTATCTAAAGTCGGGCAGCCAAAAGCACAGGCGCCCCAAATTTGCAGGCTGCTTATTACATAATCACAGCTCAAAAACCTCTCTGCATTTAATTTTCCCGTGTTGATAATGCTGTGACTCTAAAATGTTCCTCAAATGGACGCTGGGATGAGAGTTAAGCCTTCATTTAGCTGGAGAAAAAGGATCCCTGTCAGTGACAGGCATACTTACTGTATTACAGGAAAATGTGTATCAAAAGATCTAAAGTTTTCTTCTGATTCTCCTTGCCCATCCTATGTCCCTGGATATATTGAGGAGTAAATTCTCTGTGGTCCTAGTTGTGCACACCAAAAATAGTAGTCTTGAAGACATGCTATGAGCTGTTCATAGTGTTTGCAACAATCAGTAGGGAGGTAGTCATGGTTTTGCTCAGTGGCTAAGGTGAATGTTTTTGGGAGAAGCACTGGTTCAAGACAAAGAAGATCAAGATTTTTTTTCCCCTAGAAAAATAAAAAAAGGAAGCCAAGCATTTCTTACCATCATGAAATGCTATACATGATCCAGAGTGATATAGTCTGCTTCTTATTTCTGTTAATTAATATCTTCCTTATAGAAATTTAGGTCAATCTTTAAATGAAAAATTCCATCCTGAAGTGAAAAAGCAAGAAGTTTCCATTTGACATTTCTGGAATAAATAATTTTCAGGGGGCCAGACTAAACTTTTTCAATGCTGCAGGTTTTTTCCTGCTTGTTTTCAGCTGGAACTCTTTGCTTCACTTGACCTGAACTTGCAGTTCTCAACAGTCCATCTGAAATGGCTTTTTCCCAGAAAATACACTATTCACAAAAATAGCTCATCCAGCTGAACCCAGGCAGAGGATTTTAGTCTCATCTGGTTGGTTACTGATTTGTAAACTGGCCAGCAGCCTGTAGCCTGGTAGCCAAGTTGTCAAATTGTTCTTTATTTCTGCTGAATGAACTTCTAGGAACTCCAGTGAGTAAGCAAGGCCCTGTTTCATTAGGCAGCACACATCCATGTAAAGCCAAGCTCACCCATCCTGCAAAGAGCATGTTTCTCCCAGGTAATGAAATCAGCTGGAACAAAAAGGTATTTGAGGGCTGCAAATAAACTAGAAGCTTCTGCTGAAAAGATAATCGAGAGAGCATGTGCCTTGTCCAAAGGCATTGAAAGCAACAGGAGCCTAAGGGTGAGGGACTGGGAGGTAACATGAGCTACGTTTGGATGCTGGCTTGGGATTTTGTTCAGGGGTAACAGACAGTGAGTGCTGGGGAGCTCCTGTGCAGCCCTCCAGCAGGAATCTCCTATCTGACTTCAAGGTGGTGTTATTATTCTCACCAACTTCCTCACGGGAAACTTGGCGCTGGTGATAGAAAAGATTGGATGTCAGTATGTGGCCAATTAAATAACTTAAAATATTATCGTTTCTTTTCTGTTGTGTGCCTGATGCAGAAAATAAAAGTGGGTATTGGTGGTCATGATGAGGAATTTCCAAGTGGATTTTTTAAAAAAGGTTCAAGGGAGAGGGTTGGAAAGTTTGGGCTTTGGACAGCCCAGCTGCTCCCTCAGGCCAGCCACGCTGCACTTGCAGGTAGTGCAGGCAGCAGGGACCCAGGCAGCTCACTTGGGCTGCCCAAGGGGTGGAAACCCACCTCTCACCCTCTGAGATGCCACCAAGCCGAGGCACTGCTGCAATGCAGTCGTGTTGTGACAAAAACTCCTTTTTTTCTGACGGAATAGAGATCCAGGAGAAGTCTTCCATGGGGGTGCCGTTGGCCCCCAGGCAGGTTGGTGGGGAGAGCCCAGCTCTGCAGCGCACACGGGCAAGGAGGGAGCAGACGGGCCTGTTCTGGCAGGCTGCGGGGGGAGAGTGCTGAAAGCACCTCAGCTGCACTGCTGTCCTCGCCTGCCCGCCCGCGGTGGATCCCTGCCCGGCCTCCTCCTCGGGCAGCAGCTACAGCTCCGGAGCAGGGAGAGGAGCCCGGCATGGCACAGCCCCCTGAAAGCACCGTGTCCTGGGGGGCACCAGGCCAGGGAGGGAATGTCCAGCTCTGCTCTGGGCTGGGGCAGCCTCACCTCGAATACTGTGTGAAGTTTTGGGTGCCACAATGGAAGAAAGACATAAAGCCATTAGAGAGTGTGCAAAGGAGGGCACCAGGATGGTGAAGGGCCTTGAGGGGAAGCGTGTGAGGAGCAGCTGAGGACACTTGCTCTGTTCAGCTGGAGGAGACTGAGGGGAGACAGCGCAGTTCCAGCTTCTTGTGAGGGGAAGAGGAGGGGCAGGCTCTGAGCTCTGCTCTCTGGGACCAGGGACAGGACCCAGGGAACAGCTGGAGCTGTGTCAGGGAGGGTGAGGCTGGGTATCAGGGAAAGGTTCTTCCCCCAGAGGGTGCTGGGGCACTGAACAGGCTCCCCGGGGAACGGGCACGGCCCCAAGGCTGCCAGAGCTCCAGGAGCATTTGGACAACGCTCTCAGGGATGCACAGGGTGGGATTGTTGGGGTGTCTGTGCAGGGCCGGGAGTTGGACTCGATGATCCTGCTCGGCTGCTGCTCTGCCCCAACTCCACAGTGGCTGCTAAAGGCGGGCACTGGAGAGGCAGTCCCGGGCATTGCAGTCCCTCATGGGCACATGGATTGTCCTGCAAAGACAGCCCCCCCCGTACAGCGAGGACAAGGCTCCTGGGACTGCCACTGAGGGTGGTTTCAGAGGTTGCAACACGGATCCGAGCTTTGAGGAAGCCGAAATTACCACGGCATGTCCTCCTCTGCCCTGCTGTGCTGTCGGTTTTCCCTCAGGCACTGTGTGAGAAAGTGAGAATGGATTTAATTGCCGTGGTGGCACAACATCCAGATGTTTTGAATACTTCTGTAGATTCCTTCTTGTTTGTGATGTGGTTAAGGCTGCTGGCAGCAAGGTGGGGAGCATTTAATTTTGTGTCAGAGGAGAGAAGGTGATAACCCACTGTGATAGATCAGTGCCTGCTTCTTGCTGGGGCCACCACTGCTGCCAGCAGCCCTGGGTGGGGGGTGAGGGCTGGAGATGCAGGGGACCCCAGAGAACCCTTGGCGAGGGGAACACAGCCTGGGGCAGGTGCAGCAGCTTAGTGGTGAAGGCTGCTGGGCTTAGCCCTTGGCAGGGGGATGAAGGTGCTCATGAGCAGCCAGCAAGGGCTTTTGCCCTGCTCTGATCACAGTCCTAGCTCTAGAACAAAGATGTCACATGTATTTGATCCTCAACAAAATCTGACTCGGGTCAGCACACTGGATGCAATTTTCCTGGGGGATCCTGGATAAACTGCTGGGGCTAAATGTTGCCTCTCTGGCCTGACCCCCAGCTGGACACAGCCAGTGCAGCCCCTCCCTTGTGGTCCCTGGCAGCCCACACCCAGCCCACAGCTCCATGCAGTGGGGTTACTGACTCCAGTTGTGCCCCTCAAGAATGAAGTCCCAGCCCTGCTGGTAACTGGAACTCCTGTGAAGTCCTGCTGTGTTGTGGACAGGGAGGCAGTGGGAGCAAGCGTGCAGGACAGGTCTGAGTACTAACCAGCATTAAAAAGTGACTGCATGAAACAAAATGAAGCTGCTGTTTGAAATATTTGCTGCAACTGCTTGTGGAGGATTATGCATTGTGCTTTTCTTTGTCTGGGCTGTACATCCCAAGACACAGCTGAGATTGAAGCACCTCTTCTAGACGAGGATGTTGCTTTGGACAGGCACTGCCTGCACCTGCCTGAATGTCTAGATATGAACCATCACTTACTGCTCTCAGTCTGTCTGGTAAGTGCCAAGCACTGATCTTAGCTGGTCTCTCATGCTGATGACGGCTGCTGAGTTGGTGCTTCTGCATGCAGTGTTGGCAGTGGATGTTCCAGTTACCGTCTGGGGTCAGGTGTTTAATGTCCATCTGGTTTCAGTCATGCTGTGCCAGTTTATCACACTGAGTTATAGACCCCTGCTTCCTGGGAAGGTCCTTTGGGGAACAACACACCATCACTGGCAGAAGCAGAAGTAATTGCAGATCTAAGCTGTATTTTCTGCAATCCTTCTGTGGTGAGTACATGCAGCTGTGACTTCAGAAAGCTCTTTCTCCTTTTATCTTTGTCTCCTTGATGGAATGAACAGCCCCTGAGCATGCTTTTGTCCCTTCCTAAGGCTGGGAGATCAGCTCTGCCTCTGTGGCAGTAGTTATCCTGCAAGTAGAGTTCACCTTATCAGCGGAACTGGCTTCCTGAAAGTGAGTCTATGCAGGAGGTGGGATTTTGCTTTGCTTTGTTTTAAAGAAGAAAAATGTTTGTGCATTTTATGCATAGACTAAGGGCCCACACAACGAAAGAGTTTCTAATTGTTCCTGATGCAATGTGTTTGGCAGTGGGAAAAAAATGTGGGTGAGGAATACAACACCTATTGCAATATCCTTCTTGCCTCCTTGTAGGGGGAGGGAAGAGAATGAAAGCAATTTGTCTTTGGCAGGCACTTGTTCTTTTCTTCAGGGCTCTTAAGTTGTTCACTATCAATGCAAGCAAAGATCTGCACACCTAGTGTCATACTTGTGCAAATATGTAAAAAAATTAAAGCAGCTTAAAAACTCTTAAAAACAGAGTTAAATTAATTAATGGCTCCTCACATGATGCTAAATAACAAAACTGAACCCCCCAAATCCCCTAAGTGTCTTTCTTGGACTTTTCCAGGCAGTGAAGGACCAGAAAGGTTCAAGGTGAGGAGAAATGGCTCAGGGGCAATCAGGGACATTAGGAAAGTACCTGCTGCCTCCAAGAATAGAGCAACACCCACCTATCTTGCAACACCCATCATCTTTCCCCAGCTAATCTTCACTGAGGCTGTGAAGATCAAAATACTGGTGGGAGCTGGCAAGTGAATATCCTGGGGATTTCAGAGTCTGGGAATTTCAGCAATCTTGTGTGGAGGTGGTTACTCCTATGGCCAGCTCTGCATCCAAGATGAGAGGGCTAGCTTTTGGAGGGTGTTGGAAGTGTGTGTCACACCGCCAAGGAAGCAGCCAGGAGACTGTGCTGTATTTTGGGTAATCAGATATAACGTGTACTGAAGTGAACTCTCTCTCCAGTGGATTTTTATCTTGGAAGGGATGGAGCTTCTCTCTAAAGCCTACACACAGGGTGGTCTTGACACAGGAGGCCACCAGTGGCAGACAACAGGATTGTTTGGAAATACATGGTGTTCCCAGGGGATAAAGAGGCAACACCAGTGAAAGACAGCAGGATCTGGCTCTGGGAAATGGGGCGCCCTGTATGAACCATGGGAGCACTGCTTGTCTGCCATGTTCCTCTGCCCAGCCACGAACCCCCCAACAAAGGAGCAACAGACTCTTTTGAAGCAAAACTGTTGGGTTTGTTGGTCACTCTCAGATGGCTGCACAGAGCAATTGGGAAGGTCATAATTGAAAGGTAGAAAATAAGTGGTGAGCGCTGCAGCTGAAAGCCTCAGAGAGCTGTGCACATATGAGCTCTTCTGAAGCACATCAGCCAGCTCAGATAGCAGGACAGCCACGCTGTCTGACAGTGTGCAAAGACTATGCTGTGCCCCAGGAATTCAGTTTTCCAGCCTGGTTTGCTCAAAAGTGAAAACAGTTGTGGGTGTGTTGGGTTGTGTTAGATGTCAAAAAGCAAAAAGGGAATGGCAGCATGGAGTAGCATGGGAAGCAGATGGCCACAGAGAGCTGGCCCAAGTGGGATCCAGCTGGGCTGTGGTTTCCCGCTCCTCTCCCCACTTTGGGATGCTTTTTCCCACTATCCATCTTACAACAGCACTGCTGCTTGTGTGGTTGGGCAGTGAGTCAGACCAAGGAGCTGAAAACCAGCCTCTTCTTTCTGTGCAGGTTATTTTCACCAGGTCAGTGTGTGTGGGGGCTGCCAAAGGGCTTGTGCTGGCACCAGGAGGGGTGTGGGAGTACATGCAAGGACCTGGGTGTACCAGACTAACATCTGAGGCTGCAGATGTGGCAGAGAGACTCCTTACAGTCAATTAGGGTGAGGCAGGTTGTGTTGGCTGCTCCCAAGGACACGTAACAGGAGCAGAAAGAGCTGGGGAGCTTGTTCTTTGCTATGTTTTTATCCTTTTTTTCCTCTTGTTAATCTCAGGTGGAGCTGTGTGTCCCTCTCGTTTGTGCAGGTGCTCCTGGAAGCAGTGTATTGTCTCCTACTGCTTTGTAACAACTACTCACTATTGCCCGTGGGCTGACACCTCTTCTTTCCCACACAGGCACATCCATTCCTGTAATTGGATGGATTTACCAATATGTTCTCAATTTGGTTACATGTTTAGATGCTGTTGATTTTCACAGAGGCAAAAGGCAGCCGACACACTCAGAGACAGTTCCTGTGTCCATGGCCTGTGGTTTTTATTCAATTTTGTTTTGTTTCAGCATCCATAAGATTTAAATTACAAGAAAATTGTTTGCCTGATTGGTCACATTAATACCACAGCTCTTGGTTTGGTGGAGGATAGCACCAGATGTCTGTGATGTCCCCACTCCTACCAAAGCTGGGCTTAGTGATAGACTCAGTTACAGCACAAAGCCTGTGAATTTTTTGTGTGGCTTCCTAGGGATGCTGGCAACACTGCAGTGAAACAGGAGATCAAAAGAGCAAAAGACAACAGGACATGTATTTTGTGGATTGAAAATTGCTCACTCACTGCATACAGACCACATGTGGCTGCAACCCACAGGAGGCATCTGTCTTACATAAAAAGTATCAAGGTGGAAGAAGTAGGAGTGAACTAGATGCTTGTTTTCTGATTAGGACCGCTTAAATGGCTCTTGAAGAGGTGAATGAATTGATTTTCCCCTTTGCTTTTCTGGCAGTCAGACTTGGGCTCTAAGGAGCTCATTACAAATAGCCTTGTGCCCATTGCTAACAGGTGAAGAAGAGCAGAATTTCTCTTCCCTTCCCCTTCCCCTCTGCAGCCGCAACAGCTACACCTGTTCAGCAAAGCCTCACAACACTTCTTTTTTTTCTGAAAAATTACTTCCCAACCCAAGACACAAGGCTTGGTTGACATTTTGTGGAGGAAGGATGAAAAAGAACAGAGCTGAAACACTTCCCTCTTTTGTAAACAAAAGCTGGGAGAAAAACAGTTGTTTTGAATGTAAAGAAAATATTTTCATTTGGAAAACGAATAATTTCCTAAAAGAGTTACGGCTGAATGAAGAATGTTTCCTTCTTTGTGAAATTCTCTTGGATAAACACTTACCCTTTTGCAATTGCCTCTCACACCTATAGCTGTGTTCTGTTGCTGGCTTTTCAGCAGGGACTGAGCGTCTCTCCCTCTGCCCCTTCCCGTGCAAAATCCGTGGGTTTTGTTGACTTCGGTGAAACCTGTAGGTTAATCAGTCCTTTAGGAAGTTGGACCATAGGTTCCTAAGTCTCAAGATGGACTTGACTTCGCTTTATGAAGTGGGTCCTTTTTTTTGTGCAACAGCCTTTTGCTGTGAAATTATTTCTATTGAAACTCTTCCAATTGGGAAAGACATGACTTGACAACCCTGGATGCCTTAGTCCTTGAGAGGCCTTAGGTCTGAGGCTGATTTTTGTGCTGTCAGTTCATCAGTGTTGGGATTTGATGGATGTCAGCACTGAATCCAGGTCTCTGCAAAGTACCATCAAAACAAATTGTTGTGCTTTTCACTCCAGGGTGGGAATTGACTTGGTTGAGAAGGTTGCTGCGAGAGTTAAGTTTTACTTTTGTAGTAAACCCTCAATTTTTCCTCAGTAGGATATTTTTTGTGGACACTGCTCAGATCTCTATGTTCCACAGATTTTGTACAGCCCTAATTTCCACTGGCTTTAGCAAGCAAAGGTGTCACTTCATGCATGAAATTGTTACTGTGGGATGGCAGATCTCTCTGGCCAGTTTTCCTCCTGTTCTGTGTAAGGTTGAGGAAATTTCAGCAGTGAGTCAGATTATGTGAGTTCACTACTTGATGAAGTCCTGGCCATGTGAAATTTGTCTGTCCATTAATTATTCTTGCTTGATGATTCCATGGAATTTTTAGGAGTGATCTGGGATATGAGTCGGGGAGGAAGAATCTGCGAGGCAGGATGTTCCAAAGAACATTCACCAACACTAAGAATATTTTGAAAAGAAATTAAAAAACAGGCAGCCTCTTTGGCTGCTGTGTTTGCTACTGTATTTGCAGGCAATCTCCCCAGGGTCATTCCCAAGAGGAGAGAGAACCTCCCACCATAGCCAGAGGGTTGGAAGAATTGCATGGTTGTTGGCTTACCTGGGCTCTCATGGGACCAGAAAGACACCTCAATGTGTGTTCCTCCCTTTCCCCGTTCTGTTTCACATCAGCCAGTTCCCAAAAGACTGATGTGCTCTCTGGAGCCTTTCCTGCAGGAAAGGGCCAGTCAGCACCCCAAGAAACAGGTGTGGATGTGCCCTGCAGCTCTCCAGGCCAGGAGCAGACCCTGCAGGAAGCCACTATGGAGCTTCAGTTCCTCCTTGCATTCTGCTTACTTAGCTGGAAAAAAGATAAGAGTTGCACTGACTGCAGTCAGTAAGGATCTCCATGTACAAGTGGGAATACCGTGGTTTACAGAAGTCAGAGAAGAGAAGCATAATGAAAGCTAATGGTTGGAAGCAGAATTAAGATGAAGTTAAATGGAAAGAAAGGGATACATTTTAATGCAGTAGATGACTAACCTTTGGTACAGAGGAGGTGCAGGGCTTTTGAGACCTGCTCAGATCCTGCAAGCACACACTGGCCAAGTGAAAGTTACTGACCTTGGCCCTCCCCTTGGTGAGGCACATGGTGAATACTCCCAGCTTTCCTCGTCCTGATCATCCAAACTGACTCTTTCCTTGCCTCAGCTTTCATGCCACCCCTGCTTCTTTTCCTTACTGTCTTCTGACGGGTCATGCACTCACATCTTTCCGGAGCCTACTGGAAACAATACCTGCTTTGTTTGAGCTGTCTTCAGTTCCTTCCCTTTACCTTGTCAAACACCAGGAAGGGTTGAGTTGGAAACTTTGTCCATTTAGCAGAACTTGGCTTCAAGTCAACAACCCCAGGCTAACAGTGTTTATCAGGCAGTAGGAGATCAATTCTAATTCCTGAACAGTTATCATTCTTCCTGTTGTGGCTGTTCTCCAGCACTTTGAGATGCTGGGAAACTTTATGCAGAGGTGTTTGCAGGAGGCAGAGAGATTGATGTGTGCCTGCAGGTTTTATAACTGATCATATCGGCCATAACGACCTCTACTATCTTATGGGAGGGCGCTGTGTTTTCCTTTTGTTCCCCTAAATATTGGTTGTAGTTTGTGACAGCCAGCTCAGAGCAGTCACACCAAGAGGGTGTGCCTGGTTTTAAATTGGTATCTCAGCCTGGTTCCTGTGCTGGAACTGAGGATGGCAGAGATGCCCGCACTTGCTTTTGTTGACAAATGGACAACACTGAAGAAAAAGGTGTACTCCTCCAATTCTCTGTAGCAGTTGCAGGTTATTTCTTTCCCATTTGTACGTTTAGCCTGCCCCAGACTGCCAAGGATCACAAGAAACAGGTGTCCTGCAGAGTGACAACCTAAGCCTTACCCTTCAGTGGACATCTATCCGGGGTGGAGAGACGGTCAGTAAGTAGGCTGGTTGCCCAGGTTTTGATGACTGACCCTGGAAGATGGTCATTAAGCACTGTTAGTGCTGTCCTTTTGAGCAGATGAGGATACAATACATCAGGGATACAACAGTACTGCCACTGGGGAGGAGGAAAGGCTGCTTCATTCACTGGTGATATTGTCACTGGTCGCTGAGCATCCACACTCCGTTCCCCTTTTTTCAAGGCAACAAGGTGAGGAAACAACTGACTGGAGGGATGAAGCTGGGAAGACAGCCTCTTGCCCCTCTTTTTCTGCCCTGACTTCAAAATGGCATAAAATTTTTGAGTTGATTGGGCAAAACAGGTAGGGACACCTAGAATGAAGAAACTGATGTGATTTTGTTCACCATTGGCACAGTCCTGTCTTACATTTTGTGCTGGAGTTCTGGCTGCCCTGGCATTGACTTCTTGGCACTTCATGTCCTTGCTTCTTTTGGAAGTGGGTCCTGGGAAGTTCCTCCTCTAGCATCACCTGGCTCTCTTTTGGGCTCTTAAGAGCTGCTCAGGGGGGTGAAAGCTTGAACAAAGCTGCAAACCTTCCCCTCCTCCCTCCCCAGCCTCCGCCTTGCTGGGCGTGGCAGGATGGCACTGTGCAGTGCGATGTTTCTTCTGAAGCAGCTCATGAAGTTGCACCTTTCTCCTCTCAGGTGGATATAATTTAGCTCAACTTCCCGTTCTGCAGGATGAGAAGGGATGCTGCTGTCTGCAGCAGAACTGAGCAAGGTGTGCCTGGGGTGAATCCAGTGTAACCAGCAGATCCCTGGGTGCATGGGAATCCAGTATGGACAGACCTGACATGTAATAGATCCACCTGTTCCTGTGCTGTTGGAATACTTACACTGACACACCTTTTCTTTCAGCACGTTTGGTTTTGGGCTTCATGCTGTGGCAGTGCATCCTTTCTCTCCTCACATCTTTCCTAAGCGGCATGCTGTGCCTCTTCTGTCCCAGAGTCTCCAAAGGATGTTCTCTGGACTCAAAACTAGTTCTTGAGCTGAGACTAATCCTCACTGGAGCAATAGCCAAAACCACTGAGAACTTCCTCCACTGTGCCTTCAACCTGCAGCATTTGCTATTGTTCAGAGTGAGGAGAAAGCTGTGCCAAGGTGTAGGATACATCTATTTCCTCTTCTAAAAGGAAAGGAAAATGGCCTTAGGGGACCGAATTATGGAGGAACACACCTTTGTTTCCTTCTTTCTTGATGTCTTGGCTCAGAAAGGGGTTTGCTCACTGCTTACTCTTTGCCTTTGTGTTTTAAAAACACCAGTGAAAGGAAACAAAAAGTAAATATTGAGCAAGGAGCAGCTGAGTGCTCGTAGCTCACACATCAGCCAGATTGTCATGGGTTATCCTGAGCTGTAGATGGGATCCAAATATTTTAACCTGCTGTGAAGACATGGATCTGTTGAATGAGCCCAGAGGAGGGCCACAAAGGTGATCAGAAGGCTGAAGCATCTCTCCTAAGACGACAGGATGAGAGAGTTGGGGTTGTTCAGCCTCGAGGAGACTCCAGGGAGACCTTTAAAAGGCTTGACGTATCTGAAGGAAGCCTACATGAAAACTGAAAAGGAACTTTTTACAAGGGCATGGAGGTGATAGGACAGGATGAATGGCTTTAGCAGAAGCAACGTGGGTTTTTATTAGATACTAGGAAGAAATTCATCCCTGTGAGGATGGTGAGACCCTGGCACAGGTTGCCTGGAGAAACCATGGCTGCCCCATCCCTGCAAGTGTCCAAGGTCAGGGTGGACAGAGCTTGGAGCAACCTGGGATAGTGGAAGATGTTCCTGTCTGTGGCAGGAGTGGAATGAGATGAGCTTTAAGGTCCCTTCCAACCCAAACCATTCAGTGATTCTTTGAGTTGCTCCCACCAGAGTACAAGCTGTGAGCTGTGTACCGCTGACAGGATGTGTTTGTTTGTTTGCTGTGGCATTTGGTGGCACCTCTCTTGAGCAGGAATGTGTTTGTTTGTTTGCTGTGGTGTTGGTGGCACCTCTCTCGAGCAGGGATGTGTTTATTTGCCATGGCATTTGGCAGCACCTCGCTGAAGCAGGGATGAGTTTGTTTGTTTGCTGTGGCATTTAGTGGCACCTCTGGAGCAGGGATGTGTTTGTTTGCTGTGGCATTTGGTAGCACCTCTGGAGCAGGGATGTTCAGAAACTCTCCAGAGGCCTCACGCTGTCAGAAGTGCCAGGAACCCCACCGTGCAAGAGACAGGGACAGCAGGGAGCAGTTTGTGCCACCTCATCTTGCTCTCTCCTCACCTCCCGGTTAGGGATAACCAGTTGAAAAACAGTCCTGCTATGCTGGAAGAGAGGGGCTGGGTTTCTAGACTGGTTTGCAAAGATGAATACTCTTCAAAACCTCTTGCTCCCACACTCTTTGACCTGGCCGGTTTAGCAGGCCAAAAAAGATGCATCAGTCACCACAACAACTCATTTTTGGTTTTTCTTTTTTCTTCTATGTCCTCTCCAAGAGAAGGAAGGAGAACCAGGTACACGCATCCAGTCATTAGAGGAGTACTCGGCTCATCTCTCAGGACAGGCAGCCAAGTAAATATTTCAAGGGACAGCCTTAACAACACTTCCCAAGGAAGATCAAGACACTGCTCATACATGTTTGAGCAGGGGGAGCCTACAGGTTTCATTTCCTGATTGAAAACAGCTGCTATGTGCTATAGACTCTTGGGTACCATGGCTCTTAAAAAGAAATAACCTTGTAGCAATGATTGCACCAACAAATTTGGCATTCCTGCTTTTATATTAAATTTTTTTTATTGAGATGATGTAATTACAAGCATTTTAAAAATTATTTGCAACTCACTGGCCCTGAGAATAGGCTTGTTTTTGTTTTGTTACATTCATTTGATTCAGTCCCTTAGCCCCACACCTTAAAAAAACAAAAGCCGTCATCAATAAAAACACTAGAATTTTATTTAAAAAAAACCCGAAGACCTCAAACTCTGGATTCGCATACAGTTGCAGTCTGACAAAAGAAATCTGGAGAACGCATATGTGGAGTTTGAAATCTGGGAAGGATGGCAGCAACTTAGTGTTCACAGAAAGGGCCCCAGTAGTGTTTTCTGGATGGAGAGGCAGTCAAGAGGTTTCAAACTTCAATCAAGAAAATACTCTGCTGTGGAACTGCAGCATGTCCTACCTGACTGGCCTCTGGCTTGTTGAGGCTTGTAGCAACTGATGACAATGAAGGTCCCACTTAACCTTTGCTTAACCACTTAACCACTCAGAACCTTTGCTGGGTGCTGAGGTTGGCAAGGTTCTCTGGAGATCATCTGGTCAAACCCCCTCTGGTCAGGCAGGGCCAGCCAGGCCCAGTTGCCCAGGACCATGTCCAGGTGACTTGTGTGTCTCCAAGGATGAAACGCTTTCTCCCTTTCCTCGCTTTGGTGGCAAAGGCAGAAAGTTTGGCTGTTTTGCTGCTGGCAAATTCTACACTGGGAAATCAGAAACTGGGGGGAAGGCAGGTGTCAGTGTTGGTAGAAAGACAGTGTTACCTTTGCTAGTCCTGGCAGGCAGCGACACATTCCTATAGCTCAGGATGTTAAAGCTGTCTTTGCACTCCCATGGATCTGCCACGTGGATGAGAGGTTGATGGGAACCTCCCTATTGCAGCTGCTCTAGCTTGCCACTACTTTTTTAGTCATACCTGATAAACTCACTTCAAGACCCCAAGAGCAGTTCAAATCCTGCAGCTCCCAGAACAGGTCCCAAGCCCCTGCAGTTCTGGCAGCTCCGGTGTCACCCACACCATTCCCTTTGGCACCAGGAGACCTGGCAGGAGACAGGAAAGGCCTCTGTGGGACTGGCCTGTTCCAAGGACAAAGGCTATTTTCATTCCAACTAGCATCAGCCTTGAGAGAACTCCTTCTCTGTGGTTGTGATGAAATTGTCTGAAGATGTCCTTTATGTGTGAACTGAGAAGAGTTTCCAACAGCCACAAACATTTTGTTTTCCCTTTGACTTAGATTCTGCAAGTGGAAGTGATTGCATTTTTTTGTAAAGGTGAACATTTCCGCTATAAAGCTTCCCTACAGGACAACGTGATTTTCCTGTCTTACCCAGTGCTGAGGATGGACTTTGTTCGGTAGATAATGGTGAGGAAATGGGTGGATTGTATCTGGTTCTCTGTATTTTGCAGTGTGCACCTTGGCCATGACAAAAAGCTGTGACTCATCAGAGCACTTTATACAGGAAGTCCCTATTGGTCTTTTTTTTGGTCCCTCACCATCTTGCAACAGCAGGTGAAAGAAAATAATGCAGTTATGCAGTTGTCTAGACCACAACAGTAAAGAGGATGAATCATTCTCTACAAAAATTTAGTTTCTTTCTACCACTGGACACCCAAGGATACAGCTAGAGCCTTTCTTTACATTGGTACTTCTGATCACACTCCATCTGTCAAATTCACCACTTCACTCCAGCTCCTGAGACCTGGCTGCAACTCGGGTGCCCTTGAGCAGGCTGACAGAGTAACTCCCTGGGACCTTGGTCTCAAGGGACCTTAGGTTTCAGATCTGTGAGTACTGAAGCCCCACAGTGTCTCCCAATCTCATGCCTCATGAGCACCAAGTACTTGAGAGTCACAACAGAGACAGGTGACACATTGCTGAAAAACACTCCCCTGTCCATTATTTTGAGGCAGAAAAGATCAAGTACGTGGTGTGCTGGGACTTGTAACTTACTGACTATGATTTTATAGAAAAAACGTGGCTGGGAAAAGCTCAGGGAGAAATGTACACCTTGTCATTCCTCATCAGATACTGGCTCAGAAAAATCTCTCCTTGTTGTACGATGCTTATCTACACCCTTAACAAAGCTGTTCCTTCTACGACCTGTGACTCAACACTAAGTCTTTGGTGAGATTGATCTATCTCCATTTAAACACAGGGGACACTGTTCATTGCCGAGTGCCATGTTTTCCTGGAGAGATTAACCCTCTTGTTAAATATGTGGAAAGATCAAATGTCGTGTTGGTTTAATAGCTGATAAAAGCTCTATCATGGGAATGTACCTTGTTTTTTGGTTGAAATGGATTAGATTAGCCTTTTGATTTTTTTCCAGATCTAGTTTCTTTTATGTTTCCATTAAAGAGGCTTTCTGCTTTTAATGCACTGGTGTGGACGTGCTTTCTTTCACGCACCATGTGATTCCTGCAGTTTCCCTATACACCTTCTCCCTCTGCAAGCACCATTTCTGCTGCTAGATCTTCCTTCCATTCAAAGGACCACTGCTGATGGATCACTGGACACCTGGACACCACAGGCATTCCTGTCCTGGTGGTCCAAGCTTTGAAATGAAACAGGCCAGCAGGTTCTCTTGTTTGGGCATCAAGGACTGCTGAGCATTCTGTGACCAAACCAGGCATAGCTCTTTGCCTCATGCCAAGCACCCTCAGTGCACCAAACCAAATGGAGGCACCTTGCAACCAGAACAAAACCCCAAACCAAGAAAGCAACACAGCTGTAGGGTTTGTTTTTCTCTTGTCTTTTAAATCATGTTAAAAACAGTCAAGCTTCCTTGATGGCAGAGCTGTAGGATGGGGGAGGGCAGTGGGAGGCATAAAAAAAAAAAATCCCAAAACAAAGCCAAAATCAATTACAAGATATAAGTATAGCTATTTGGTCTCTAGTTCTCTAACATCAGCTTTTAGAGTGGTGAATCATCTACCTCTCCAGCAGCACAAAATGATCCTGGAGAGGCTTCTGAGTAATACAAACCATGTGATGAGTCCCTTTGCTTTCTCCCTGTGATGTAAGGAACAGTCCTTCACCTTTCACCCCAGAATTGCTAGCAGGTATGAGAAACACCCCTTCGTTCTGTAATTACAGATGCTTCAGTCTTCCCTTTTTATAGAAAACTCTGAACTGAAATTCTGCATTGTGAATATACTGGGGGGTTTACATATATATTCATATATATATATATATATATATGGAACTTTTATATATATACACACATATATATGTATTTGTCCCCACCCTCCCTTCCCCCTGCTCCATTCTATCACTTCTTTGCTAGAAGGAGGGAAAATGTTAACTGATAGTCTCTTGCAGAGGTTTGTCACATTTATTTTTCTCCTCCCCGGAGCACTTAGGTGATTGGTTTTGGTCCATATTCCAGCAGTTAACAGCCACTCGGAGTACTCATTGTGAGCCCAAGCTATGCTGGGATGACAGCCCAGCCTACATGTGAAGGGTGTCTCCTCTTCATTTGACAGGTATATGTGAGAAATTCTTTTGGTAGCTTCAACACATTTCTCAGTGGCAGCACATATAAATTGATCCAAGCAAACTGGAAGCCTTGAGCAAATCCCTTCTGTGTTGCTATTGTTTATGCGGTGTTGTGTCATGAGACTTGCACAGAAAATAAGAGCACTCTATTTCCATAGGAAAGCCTTCCAAAAAAAAAAGAAGCATAATCTGATGTCTTGTCCTATGTGAGATAAGGAAAGTCAAACTGCATGTTTATTAGGGAAAAAAAAATGACAAAAAACCCCCAAAACTGAAACAAACCAAAAAGAAAGAAAAAACTCAAGGGAGACTTTGTAGGAACAGTGAAGTAGTGCATAAGTCCAGGCTTTCTCCCCTTTGCTTTCCTGCCAGCACCACTTCTGCCTGTTAGTTTGTTTTGTTAAGGTGCTTCAGGTCCTGCGTGATCTTCAAGCTAAGTGGCGACCTCAAGTACTGCTTCTGTGTTGTTGCTTCCCCTCCCAAACCGTGCTGACCATCGGGCAGATGTTTCTCCCCTGGACCCACAGAGGTGGTGCACCTGTTTCCTTCAGCACTCATCTTCTTGGTATATTTGTTCATCCAGTTCCTGGGATTCAAGGTGCTCGAGGCGGTCTGTCCGGCCACTCATGATCTCATCTGGGGTCTTCATGAACCTGCAAAACAGAGAAACCAGCGCATTTCTCAGGGGTCTCAGCTTTTATCTTCACCAAGTTGTTGAGACCCCTGAGCTCTAAAGCTCCCAAGATAAGCTTTGCTGTATCCTCCCAAAGCCTTAGTATATCCCAGCTTCTCCCCAGGTGTCTTCCCTCCTGCATACCTTGAAAGGAAACAAAAAAATCACTGGCATTTACCCCAGCTTCTTGAAAGCCCAAATCTGAACCAAACCCCATAGTCTTTTCCAAAGAATGATATTTATTTCTTCTCCCTCATATTGTCTGCTGTTGTCATGACAGATGACAGCTTGGCCCAGGTACACTCGTGTGGTGTCTGGTGACAGAGACATGGAAAGTGTTTATGATCAGCATATTTCAAAGCACAAGCCCTTGCAAGGTGTGGGGAGGCACAGGGCTACAGGCCTGCGTGTAGGTGAGTGAGAAGAACACAAAACACCAAAGGAACAGAGGGGGAAAAAGCCGAAGTCCAAATCAGAACAAGTTCCAGGAAATGGAAAAAGCCCTGAAGGTAAAAGGTTTTGGGCTGGGGAACTGTAAGCAAAGACAGTCTCTTCCTCTGTGATTGTAGCAAGCGTGACTGCAGTGAGGCAGCATCCTCTGTGATGAATGCCGTGGCTCCCAGCACCAATGTCTCAAGGCAGTTAAGTCTGCAGGGTGCTGGAGACAGAAACTGCCTCTGGGGAGGCATGGCAGCAGCAGGAAATGAGAAAGGACACACACCAGCCTGCAGTTTAAGTCTGCAGTCTTGGTTTTTGCCAGGATGCTTTTGTATACTACTGCACAGAGGTAGCTCTGCTTTTTCGTTTTCAATTTAGTGGTGTAAGAAGAGAGAGTGGCACAGGAAGGATGAAATCCTGGTTTCAACACAAATCAGTTTCCCAACTCCCAAGCACTTCTGGAGAAATTAGGATGAAAGATATTTATGCTGGAAGTAGTACAAAATTTCACAGTCTTTCATTAACAACATGCTGGTTAACATGCAGCAGTATGAAATGTGTTAATCGTAAGAGCTGATTTTAATTCACGTTGATGATATGCTCCGTATCCTTGCCCCAGTGAAAACAAAAGCAACCAACAGGAGCCTTGTTACTATCACTGACCCAGAGTGCTCACTGCTGGAGCCTCTCAGCAAACACACAGCATAGCCTGGAACTAACCTTTTGCCATCCCTTCTAATTTTGGAAATCATGTGCATATATGCATTTAGGAAAAAAAAGAAAGGGCTATGACTCACTGCTGTGTGACTGCTGGAAAAATGCTGCTGCTACAAACGGTGTTACGGTGGTGAAAAACTTGTATGCAGGAGTGGTGAATCAGTGCCTGGCTACACACTGAAAATGCACCAAAGCCCACAGCCAGACTGTGCCCTGAGTTAAACCCTGTGACTGTCTTGTTGATCTTGCACAAGGATGAAATGAAAACACAGAGGGGTCCCACTGCCCTCCTCTCCATGTGGGGCATGGGCCAATGTAAGCTGTACCACAGGACTTTGGGTATTCCTTCTGGTCTGTGCTTTAAGTCACATCGAGGAAACCACAGTGTGGGTATTTCTAATAGCATTTGATTACATTAAAAAAAACCCAAACAAACACAACCCAACCCAGAACTGCATGAAAATTAAGAAACACTAGCTGTGACCTATTTTGTTGCAGAAGACAGCCAGCCAACCTATTAGAAATCCTTTTCTGACTCCATCTTACTTAAAGCTCCATACAGATATCTGCAGATGACAACAGCCTGCACATTAAAGTCACATTTCCTATTATTTCTGTGCTTGCAAGGAATAGCCAAGGAAGGCACATTAATGACTTGATTTTTTGCAGCTGTTCTTTTGCTCTTCAGATATAAATAGGTCTAAGAAAACAACATCAAAAAGTTTTTATTGGGAATTGTGCAAAGAAATGTTTTGCAGGGGTTTTTTTCCCAGTTTCCAAAGGAAATGAAGTTTCGTGTTTTATGCTCTCTGGTGACCTTTGAATCTGTTGGTCAGTTTGGCCAAGTCTTACAGAGGAACTGTGGTCTCCAAGGGCATTAAGTTACAATGGTTTTGAGAAAATAGGCAGCCTGGTTGAGAAGAGATGGACTCCTGTTTTGTGCATGTTCCCACTGAAGGGAAAGCTTCAAGAGAAGCACATTCCCTGTTCAGCATCAGAAATTCCCCCAGAGCAATGCAGTCTTCATATAAGGCCACAGAGATACAGGTACCCTTGGTACTGATGAAGCAACCTTGTTTTAACCTTCCACAGGAAAAATAAGTTACAATCGAGCACTTGATTTTGCCCATGACCGCTTCTGTCCTTCACTCTCCTTCCCACATCTATGTTTCCTTCTAAGAGCTAACATAAACAAGTCATTCCACAGAACCCTTTTCAGCTGAAGATAGTTTGAGTGCTAATGCAGTTCTGTTAGCTATTTAAGAAAACAAATTCTAAGATTGCCTTCCTACTGATATAATTTCCAAGCACACTACTAGATCCAGGCCACTGACAGCAAAGCAGTCTTTGGTCTGAGTTCAGTGCTCTGAGGGTCAGACATGCACTAGGATTTGCTGGTGTTGTCCGAAGAGAACAGGAGTGCTCTCACTCTGTGCCATCTGCACTCAAGTTTGTACAAGTAGCTCCCTGCTTTAATGCTGTTTCAGCCCCTATTTCCTAAATTATTGGTTGTATCATCCAATCCGATGCGTTGGGTTTTATGAACAGCTCTGGCAGCTCCCTCTCTTCCTTGAAGGCAGCACCAAAGATGTGGTCATCAAGTGCTTCTCTTCTGCAGTGCCCTTGAGGAAATGCCTGATCCCTGCTTAGCTTTCACTGGCAGCTGTGTTTGAGAAGTCCATTTGGAGTGGGTTTTCCAGCAGCTTGGCTGAATCATTTATCTAAGGTCTTAAACAAGACCTTAGATAAACGGCACAGCCTGCGTGAAGCAGTGAAAAGACTTCTGTTGTCTCCATTGATCACTGAGACAGGCCTGTGTTTTTGTAAACTGGTGTGGCTGCCTTGAAAGCTGGGAAGCAGTGCTCTAGACTGCTTTTACAAATGTATGGCCATTGTCAGCTGTGTTATAACTGTGGCAACGAGATATCCCACACAATTCCATCCTCCATCCTCAAAAACTAATTGTCTGTAGAAAGGAATGGCAAAGAAAGAAAATTACCTGAACAAAAGCCTTTGTCCTGGCTCTTTCCGGATAATATTTAGTTTGTAGTAGTGGCGTAGGGCTCTGGACATTTTCTCGTAAGTCATATTTGTTCTGTTCTGTTTTTTTCAAAAGAAAAAAGAAAAAAGTGGTGAGATGATTCATTAAAATCTTCCTAAGCCCCAAAATGAGTTGCAGAACTATCACAGCTACCTAAAGGAACCAAGACAGTTCAAGAAATTACGTGTACCATTTTTTGCTGTTTGCAGGCCTGTTCTGCCCCCACAGCCCTCATCACCAAATTTTTGTGGGTCTCTTTCCACTCACAGCAATTTCAGCAAGGAGTCTAACAAAAATTCCAAGTGAGGTTTTTCTACAGTTTCTTGGAACACAGATAACAAAAGAATTAACTACAAGAGGAGACATTAGGTGGAGGGAGATGCTCATGCCAAGTGGGATGTGACAGGCCTGTTCTTAATGAAAACACCTTTTGTAAAAGTCTAGGAGTAGTGGCTAATAGGCTGAATCTGTCAGCAATCCCTGCTTAGAGCACTGTTCCTCTGGGATTCCCCTGCATTAACTAGTTAATGCTCACAGAGCACTGTGAGGACTGACAGCCTGTTTCTCCTCTTCTTACACAGGTGTAAATCAAGAAGCCAGCTGGGTTGTACATCTGGTTCTGTGACAGATCCTTTCCTTCATTCTGGGAGCTGTTGGCCCCAAAGGCCATGGCCAGAGCATTGAGGTATGAGATGATTCATCAAAACCTTCCCAAGCTCCCAGATGAGATGGCCCTGCTGAAGCTGAGTGTCACAAGGCAGAAGTGATGGGCACTGGCAGAGCTGTATGTGGGCAGCCCCCTAAGTACTGACTTGGAACAGCAGGATCAGCCCCTTAGGCTATGTCTACACTAAGAGCATTTTTCTGGTCCGAGGAGCAGTGGTTGCTGTCTGGCAGACACTCCCAGCAAGAGAGACAACTCTGCTGGCAAAGCTGTGTGTGCACGAGTATAAAGCAGCCACCTCGCCATTGGCAAAAAACCAATAGAAGCAGGTTTTTGTTTTGGGAGCCTCCATGTCACGACTTTGGCTTCATCAAAGGACACTGATCCACCTGCCTAAAAGGGCCAGTAGGAGCAGACCTCCTCTGCTTGCCCTGACCACAGTAACTCTCCCAAGGGAGGCCACATCATGAGCTCCTGTGGCAATGAAACACTAACAGGGACAAAGTTTTCCTTGCAAAATCCAGACTCCTCTCGTTGGGAAGCCCCCTGAAATACTGTGTGTGCTTCTTCCAGTTCTTATATGCTGAAAGGCCACTGTGTTGCCCAAGTGGCCAGTGGTCCGAAGGAGCTTCAGTTTTAGACAGCCAGCATGAGACATGATGCCATGGCTCAATTATTAACGTGCAGGTTGGGTAAGTTACTAAGTTCATAAAATTCCCATTAGCCCATATCTCCACCACGTTCAGAACCATACGGATGACAGCACAACCCTCTGGTGCATCAGCTACTCTCCCAGTTTTGTGTTGTCTGAGAATCTGTCCCATCATCCAGGTCATTAATGGACATACAGTACTGCCCCCAGAATCCATCCCTGGGGTAAAATGACTAGTGACTGGATTTTGTGCCATTGATCACCACCTTTTCAGCCCAGCAGATCAGCCAGTTTTCAATCTACCTCACTGTATTCTTGTCTAGGTCATACTTAATTAGTCTGTCTTTGAGGCTGTTATGAGACAGTCTCAAAAGCCTTTCTAGAATCAAGGTAAGTTATATCCACTATTCTCCCTGAATCCATTGAGCCAATCATTTTGTTGTAGATGGATATCACAACGGTCAAGCATTGTGGGAGTGTGTCTTGTTTGGTTCAGTCTGGGTCTCCCCTTTGGGT
>NW_024582061.1:1919484-2038495 GCF_017639235.1 Corvus kubaryi | reverse complement strand
GACACAATAAACCTTCCGGATTTCATCCACAATTGAGCCTGCCTCCTCCTTCCACCACCTGCCTCTATTGCCGCGGTCCTGTGGAAGGACCCACGAGCCAGACCTCTGGTCTCCCGGATTCCGGAGGCTGGCCCCGCAGCCTGCTGCGTCCAGAGCTGACCGGGCAAAGTGGGAACTGCTCCAAAAAGGACGCAGAGGCAAAGCATGAGTTCCCATTTGTAAATCCATGCTGACTACTCATACATTCATATGAATATACTTATATACATGTACATGTACAGAAATATCCATACATAACTCAGCCCCAAGCTGTAAAAATCAGTACCAGCTTTCCAGAGAACAAAGCAGGAACTGCCCTCTTAGAAGGAAATACATAATCCTGCAGCATTTGGTGTCTGTCCCAGGGCAGCATGTAGGATCTGGGAGTTGCTACAGACAGGAACACAGAAAGGTCCTGCTGAGATGTAGTACAGAGCTCCTCGTAAGCCACATCTCATCAGAATATCCTCAGCATCAGGTTTTGAGAAGAAATAAGATGCCTTGAGAGAGAACTGTTAATTCTTGCACTCCTTGTAATTTTATAATTACATGCATTTATAACTAAAGGCCTTTAAATCAAACCAACAAGTTCTCTATATGAAGAATAGGTTTTAGTGCTTCAGGATGGATGATGCACTGTATTTCTAATGTACACAGAATAAAAGATTACAGTTTTCCAGCAGTCATTTATATGCCATCCTCTCTTCCTTCCCCCGTTTATAACAATCCTGTGATGCTACAAGAGGTGAAGCACTGCAGGAGGAAAATTGCATTGCTTCCTTACCTTGTGGTTTCCCCACAGACGGGCCAGTCCGTTGGGATCCACTATCCGAAATATTTTGGATTCCTTATCTTCCCATCGGATGAAATTTTCGTACCGGCTGTCAGAAAGCAGCTGATAAACATAATCCCAAAGCAACCTACAGTCTGTGAAGAGAGAAGCAAGAAAAGATTAACTTTCCCTTTTTTTCCTTGGGATTAATTCTGGAAACTTTTGGGTGGATGTGTAGTGAAAGGACAGTTGGGATCAGGGCTGAAATGCTGCTGCAACCCGAAATGAAAATGGCTTGGCTGGTATCAAGTAACGTTTGTAAAATGGACTGGAATATACAGCCTCTTCTGATGCATCCCAGTTCTCCTGACACTGACAGAGCACCCCTGTCACATCAAAAGCTGTGTGAGGTGACCTGCTGGTCTTAGCTGTGTGTTTATGGTTGTACTGAAGCACATAAAGCTCCCGCTGTCGGCCCTGATGCTGTTGCTGGCTGTTTTCGTGGAGAAATCAAGAATCCTGCAACCTGCTCTCCCTGCTTGAGGCTGTCCCTTTCTGTGCTAACACGTGAGTCTAAAGCATGGGCACTATAACAACTTTCCTTTGTAGACTCCATGTGATGTAAAACTGACACCTTCTTTAATTTTCAATTTGATTTTTTATTTTACTTTTTAAGGTTCCTGAAAAGAAACAACACCTAAGTATTATAATTACTTGAGTGCTATTGAGAGGTTAAATACTTTCTATTTGGATAATTGAATTCAAATTTCCTCTTGGCAAACAGTCCTTAGGTCGCTAATTAAAGGTCTAACAGACACTTAAGGTTTAGTTTAGTGTTTTTCAGTTTCAAGGCAATCTCTTGAGACTGAGGAAGCCAAGAGCTGAGCTGCTCTTACTTCCTGTTTGCAATATGTGTGTGCAGCACAGAATCACTAGGAATATGCAAAGTGAATTGTACAGAGCTGGGGGTACTGCTGCTGTCAGAAACAACAGGGTTTTCACAGCTCAGCTATCCCGATTTTTAAGGTGGCTGTGGGGTTGCATTTTACTTTGAAAGCAATACCAGCCTCTGAGAAATGGTTTGTTAGAGTTGTTCAAGGGCTGGCAACCAAAGACATGCAGCTTCTAAGTGCTAAAATGGATTCTTGTCAGCCTGTCTTTCTGTTCCTGTCTGTCTGTCTGGGGTTGGCACATGCTACAATGGGGATGATGACATGGGAATATAAAATACTTTTTGAGAAAGGATATGAATAACACATTTAGTGAGTACACCTGAAATGGATAGAGATCTTAAAGTTATTTTCCCACTTTCAAACTGCAAAGAGTATCTCTGACACCAGTACTGTCTCTAAAACCAGAGCTTAGTTTGCCAGTGCCCTTGCTTCAGTCTCTCCCTGCCAGTTCTACAAAGAATAAAGCAGTTTGTTTTGAAGACATGACATCTGGCAAAAATTGCAGGTTCCCATTCTGAAACCTACCCTGCTGGTCACCTCATCCATGACATCTACAAGCCTTGTGGAGGAATGTGAAAGGAAAGAGACAGACTTTTTGGTTAGAAAAGCCTTCTTTTCATTAACATTTTTCACAGAAAAACATTTTCCACAGAAAAATGTCCATCCCCATTTGAAATTTTTCTAGGTTTTGATTAAAAAAATGAAACCTGGGCACAAGTTTCCCTGGACTAAGTGAGAGGTCTAAAAACTGAAGGCTACTACTTTAATTTTTGTCATCTCCCCCTCTCACAAATTCACAAAACACAATTCTTACAGTGCACGCACACCCACATACACCGAAAAAACTTTTCTAGACTTCATTTATGATTCAAGACAAGGGAGATTATATTGCTCTTCTGGTTTGTGCCTTTTAATATTGTGGGAGGTTCTCAGATAAAAGGGTAGTAAGGCCCCACTTAAATGGTTCTTTCACATTTCACACATGTGCAATTCATTCCAGAGCTCTTTCAATACAAGAAATGTATAGAAAATGGCTTTTTAGTGCAAGAATCCTTGGGGTCAGCTGGAGGGATGGTGCTCCTGCAGAGGCCAGTCAATGTCAGGCTTTGTCATATTCTTGAATGTTCAACCCAGGGCAGACAACCTCCAATTACAGCAGCTTATAGCTCATATTTACAGTTCTGCAGAGATACAATTTACACTCATCTTTACTTTCACCTCATTATTTGCAATAGGCAATGTTATTTTTAATCTCTCTCTCACATTCAGACACACACCCTGGGCCCCCCTTCCGCACAAAACCAAAGAAGCACACAAAAAAAAATCAGCCTGAGGTGTCTAGGTGGAAACAGAGAGAGCTTCAGATGCTAAGAAGAGCTAGGATTCAAGTGCAGATTTGGTTTTTTGTTGTTCACTTAGTTTTTAGGATGGATGCAGGCTAAGCTTGAATATAAATACACTTCAAATGACAAGAACTCAGATCTGCATCTTGAGATCTTCACAAGAAAAATCCTAAGTGATCAAGGGCCCCATCCCATATTCTAAACTGACTGAGCTGCTCAGACTTGCAAAGGTATTTAGTAGGCTGGTGGAATTTGCAAAAAACCCCAACCACCCAAGTATCTGAGACTGCTGTTTGCTTCAACAATAAAACTGAAAATCCTTGAAAACTCTGCTTGGTTCCTACAACCACTTAAAAACTCGATTTCAAACCATACGGCTGTCTATCAGCAAATTTAGATATATGACTCAGTTGCAGTAATTTAATGAGCAGCAGGGCAACTGTGGTAACTGTGTCTCAAGCCACTGCAAATAGGAAATAAAAAGCATCAAACACCAGTAGAAAAGATTCAGGCTCACTGAATTTCTTCTCCCCAGAGCTGAGAGCTCCGAGCACACTGTTAGTTATCTTGGAGCAGCTGATGCTTTGCAGCACACTTCAGTTATGTATGAGCTCTGCTTGCACAGGACCAAAGCAGCTTGCCTTCCTTCTAGTTTCACTTGGGACACCTTTAGGAATTTGAGCACAGGCACTCAAGGGGTTTTTTGTT
The DNA here is from genome assembly GCF_017639235.1 of Corvus kubaryi. Classification (NCBI taxonomy): domain Eukaryota; kingdom Metazoa; phylum Chordata; class Aves; order Passeriformes; family Corvidae; genus Corvus; species Corvus kubaryi. Next base: position 2,034,680 of record NW_024582061.1, on the reverse strand, counting down.
TGTTTTTAACCACAAATGGTTGCCCTATGTATCTGTCACCACAGACTGCACAGTAAAAAATTTGAGGTCCTGGAGGGTTCTCTGTGACTGACAGAGGATCAGCAATTAAATCATCTACCAGTAGAGACCATCTTTAATAGGACATTAGAGACAATGAGTCGAGGCTCCCTGGTAACTCTCAGAGACTCTAATGAACTTGGATTATGGTATAGCCCATTTAGAAGCCTGTGAAATTGGTCAAAACCCAGGAAGAGGCAATGCTAGAGAACGCTTTTAAAAGGAGCTTCTCTGCTGGGAAAAGAGGCACCTCCACAAAAGGCTGGTGGAGCTGACAGACAATGTGCTCAGGCACCGGGTGGGATTCTTGGGCCAGCAGTTGGATTTTGATAATCCTTGTGGGTGCCTTCCAACTCAGGATACTCTATGATTCTATGATACAGAAAGTTGCATCCTCCAGGAAGGTCAAAAGTGTGATGTGTATTTTTAGGAAGGATTGTGGAAATGGAGAGAAGGACTTGTACGTGGATAGTTGTTTTGTAAATGTCAATCACTTGTATGAGAAAAGTCTGGATGGTGGGAATGACTCCATGAAGACTCAATCTCTTCCTTGGCTGTCAGAAGGCCTCCAAAGGAGCTGCTGCATGAGGGGACTCTCCACAGGGTGTGTGTTGGCTAGTGAGTAATGGCAAGAAAGCACGTGGATGTTGCTGATGCCAAGCAAGTTTAAAAGTGTGGGAGATTCAGCTGGGGAGTTGAGTCAGGGCTGGTACCTAAATTGTTTGGGCATGCTGCAATTTCCTGCCTTTTGGCTAAAATAAGCTTACTTAGAAAGCAACTATGCCTCTCTAGCACGGGGAAACATCATTTCCCGTAGCACACACATACTTTTTTTTAAAGTGAACTCAGATGGTTGAACGTTGTACAGTCTGCAGCTACAGAGATTTAGCTGTGGGTAGAGCTGGGACTGAGAGGCTTTAAGGTGATGTAGCTGGTGTGGGAAGGTGGTGAATGGCCCAGCAATGCGGAAAGGGCTCCTAAACACTGGCACTTCCATGCCCAACCATTTTCTCAGCCGTAATACTAGGCAAGTCTGAACTATGTAATTAGCTGAGAATTAGGGCAATCTGCAGCTTCAAATGGAGAGGTATGGCTACAACTTTCCTCCTGCAGCTAATGCTTCTAGAGAGACTTTTATAGTTATGCACAAGGCAGTGATAAGGTGTAGAGTACTTAGTTGGTTCTCAAATTGTCTGCCATAAGCACTGCCCTACATGCGCAAGAGGCAGCAGTTTCCTGCTAATAAAAGCCATGTTATTATTAATTGATTAGGCAGAGTCTTCTGAATACACACCTAAAGAATACCAGCATATAAATACTTCTTAATGGCTATATGATAGTAATAAATATCCCTTAGAAATGAAATACCATCTCAGAATGATCTGTAAATTAAACATTATGGATCTTGGGTTCCTAGTATTTTGACATTTGTCCAGCCATTACAAATGAGTCATTTGGCCAAGGTCATCTTCATGTTGTAGTAGTGGGAGGTCTCATATCTGTACTCCCTAGGACGAAATAATGCTGTTAAAAATATAGGCATATGCATGCTAAAGACCTCTTTTGTTCAAGATATAACATTCCCCTGCACTGAAATATTACTTAAAGCACAATTATCTGAGCCCTCTATTGTTTAAATGAGGCCCATGGTGCAGAGCTGGCCCTCTTCACATATCAACTACCAAAACCCTCTCGTAACCACAGAAATGTTTTGCAAGACCCACCCACATCTTGCACTGAAGAGCATTATATAAAAAGTGTTTGATCTGGCTGATGACTGCCTTGGAACCCAACTTGGCTTCACACAGGAAGAGATGCCAAAGGAACATTGTCATACTCCCTCTGACATCAGCTGAGGCCTTACCCCTTGCTGTGTAGGTTACCCTAAAATGTCTCCAGCATGATATCATTTGACTTAAATGGTTCTGTGATTCCTACCAGCTGAAGAGTTCTCCCAAGCTTGGCCCCCTTTATTTTCCAAGGTGATTTGTGCTTCAGCTGCATTTGTTCAGAGCGAAGCAAACAATGGCTGTTCACAACTGAAACTAATCAACAGAACCTGGAAGTTCTCTGGCACCCTGGTTTCTGTAAGTACACCGGAAGTGTGTGAAGACAACGTGGTGATGCTCACGGTGCCAAAATGATGAACTGATGTAATTCACAGTCACTGGAGCCAGGGAAGGGCCTGCGGTCTCAGAAAGTCTCTGACCTTGGGAGTGCCACTGCCAGAGAGTCCTGGGAATGGTCTGACTGGGGAATTTCCTTAAGAGACATGCTGCAGTAGCATTATGCTGTGTTGAAATACAATCCAGCCTCAATATCTATCCATGACATATTCACTTTAGCAGACAAACCCAGGAGAAAAAAGTAACTAAGTCTCATGGTTAAGGGTTCAAATGGCTCTGAGGCCTGGGGGAGCACTGACTGATCCTGAGATGGAGCACCCTGGTCATGAATGTATGTTAATCCATGTCCAGGTCACTGAGGGAAAATAGTTTTCTTTCTGTGAATGTTGCTACTGGAAGCAGGATGGTAAGCTGGTACAGTAAAGCCAATGTTTTTTTGTGGAGAAACCTCTTGACAGACAACTGTTTGTTCAGCTCAGTAAATTCAAGCTGGGGCTGAGTAAAGAGGTTGCCAGATCACACAATACAACAGTTGTATGTTGCTTGTCTTGTACCCAAATGCTGAGTGGGAGATCAGGCAGAAGGAGAGCAGAAACCTGAGACTGTCATGCTGCAAACAGTTGTGCTGTGAGGTTGTAAAAATAACACAGCAAGATGAGGCCAGGCTCTGTTTTTGGCAGTAAAAACTTGTACAGAGAAGGAGGATCCAAAAGCTTCATATACCTCATGTGGTTGTAGAAAAGAGCACTGAAATCACAATGAATATGTAAGAGATGGGTCACAGACCATTTGAAAGATAAAGACTTTGAAAGCTCAAGACTGCTGTATTAAAAAAGAGGTTTTTTCTTCCTGTCCTCTTCTTCTGCTCCATTCCCCCATCCCCACCAAATAGATGGGCATTTTCAGTATTATCTTCAGGTGCTGTTCTTTTTCTGCTCCACCACCATGGTAGAAAAGACTCCTGCTAAAGAAACCTGTCTTTGATTCTCCTGTGGCTTTTCCTCACCTTTACTGCTCATGAAAGGCAATGACTGAAAAGGAAAAGAAATTCAACCTCTGCCTGTTCACATGCACTTCTTACAAACACCTCACAACCTCTTTGACATAAGAAAACTGGCCAAACACATTAATGATAGGAATTTAAGAATTAAGAATGAAGCTTTACCTTCACAATTGTACTTCAGAGAAGCTGGCAAAAGCAGGAATGACTTAATTGCAGCAAAGGCATTACCAACAAGGGTAATAATTTTTAACCCCACAATGTGAGAACCTCTACTATCTTCTGACAGTTCAGCCTTGGGTTTAGACTTCTGGCTTTTTTCAAGAGCAGAAAATCATTGTCTATAACAGACTACTTCCCATGAACCTCACTTCTGTGTTCTCTCAGAAAGCCCTGAGTACCCTGGCAGGTATGAGCATGGCTGGAAGACACAGCTCCTGGTGTGTTCCCAGGAAGTCCCTCCTGAAGGGACTTCATAAACCGTAAACTGGTGATTTCTGACGGGTCCCTTGCAGAAAACTGAGATGTGACCTCCCCTGCTTGGGGTTAAAACTCCACATTGAGACACAGCCAAACTCTCCTCTCCTCTCCCTTCCCCAAACAGCCTTACCAGTTTAATGGTGTGAATTTGAATTAACATAAACTGATGTGTGCCACCTGTAACTGATTGGTATTAAAGCCAGACTTAAATAGGCCTGTCTTGGGAGACAGTCTAAGTGTAGTGTCAACACTGTAAACACAACAGTGTGCTTTCCTGGTTTAACTAAGAGGATTCAAAGTGATCCAGGTTTGCTTTGTAGAAGAAATCTGAATTACCAGAACAACTCTAGCCTGAAGGAAGCATGCAGTATACAGGGAAAGTAAGGGACCTGTTTTCATTAAGAGGGAAGTTTCTTAAAAGACTGTAACATCCTGCTGACCCCAATGGATGCTTAGGGTACTCTGAACCCACTTACCTGTCTAGCCATGGTATGTAAATGGGTACTGCAGTACAGTAATGAGAAGAATGAAATCTAAATGACTGAGCTTTCCTCTGGCTTGGTCACTCCTGGCTTCTGAGCAGACCTGAACAAGCCCCAACTGCAACTTCTGCTCCTGTAACTGCAGTAAGAATGGAGGCAGTTGTGAAGCAAGACACCTCACAGAAAATCTACAACCACCTGTCCAAGCTATTGCTATTTGGCTATTGTTTGAGCTTGAGTGTCAGTAGTTAAATTGGCAGGGAAGGCCCACTTTCAGGCTGAAATTATTTGTTCATGCAATGTTAAGAAGACTCTCAAGGTTAAAATGAAAACTCCTATGAATATGAGCTCTATGAGCTTGACTCCCATCCACACTTCAGTCTCTCCAGCAGTCTGGCTTTCCACAAGGGCTCAAACAGACATGGCATGTAGTGGAAATGAAAAGTGTACATGATTGCAAGAGCAAATGATGAAACAAGGCCAGCGACACTACCACTGTCATGTCCAAATGGGAGTCACAGGCCAGCCTTACACCAGGATTTTCATGTTTTTGCAAGGCTCCAATCTATCTATATGAGCTGCTGCCCTACAGGAAGGAAGGTCAGTTCCCTGGAAAGCAGGTACTGAACCCCTACGACTTACAACTTCGAATTGCCAAGTGAACCACTGTTTTGGCTTTCTGTACGTTGCCAGTCTGTAACTTGTAACTGCTCAGCTGCTGTGACCATCTTGTCAAAGCTGCCCCCAAAGTCTGTGTTTCATCAAAGGCCCACCAGCCACTTCTACGCTGTCACATCCTGCTGGGTTCATCACTCATGACAGTGGAGAAGATGGCCTTGGCAGTCTTAGCTGAGTACACAGGTAGGCTCCTTTGGTGTTAGCAATGTTATGTGCTGTCCTAAAGAACAGCTGTGTGTTTGATATACCCCAGATGTGGTTTGCCCTCCTGGCTGCCAGGGCACGCTGCTGACTCATGCTGAGCCTGGTGTTGACCAGTATCCCCAGATCCCCCTCTGCAGGGATGCTCCCCAAACACTTCTCTCCCCATTTGTATTTGTGCCCAGCACTGCTCCACCCGAGGTGCAGAATCTACCAGTTGGACTTGTCAGATTTCATCCATCAATCACAGCCTAATGCTCCAATCTATACAGACCCCTCTGCAAGGCATCTTGTCCCTCAAGACAGTCAACAGCACTTCCCAGTTTGGTACCATCAGTAAAATTGCTTAAGGCACATTTAACTTCTGCATGCAGATCGCTGATAAATACATTGAACAGGACTGTCCCTGGAACTGAGCCCTGCGGAACACTGCCAGCCAGATGTGGCCTTGTGCGCTACAACCCTCTGGGCCCTGCCCTTAGACAGCTCTTTACGCAGTGCACTGGGAACCTGCTCATCCCACAGCCATGCAACTCGACCCTGCTGTGAGGGGCAGTACAAAAAGCCTCCCTAAAATGCAGAACAGCTATACCCACCACCTTCCCTCCATCCACCATGTGGGTGACCTTATCATGCAAAGATAGCAAATTAGTTAAATGGGATTTACCTTTGTGGCTGACTGTGCCTGATGTCTGCCTTTCAACAGTACCCAGTATAAACTTTTCCATCATTTTTTCCAGCCCTTCTGTGAGGGCTAACAGTATCACTTACAAAACCTGTAACTTCCAAGTTGTGCTTAGATGCTGGTCTTTACTCTCTTCACTACAAAGGCATAATTGTTCTTTGCCTGCTTTCCCACCCTCCCTCCCTACCATCCAGCAGATGCCATTGCATAATAACTGTGCCTGTACAGCTGTTTTGTACAGAAAGAAAAATAAACTAATGTCTTGTAACACATTATAAATAATAAACTAATGTGGTGCATTTGCACAAAGGATTTTGCTCATATATGAGTTAAAAAAACCCAAAAGATCATCCTACAATGTGACACAGTTGTAAATGTCCCACGGATGTAGGCACTGGGGCTCTAGTCCTAGTAGTCAAGTTGTGAGGAGACACTGCTGAGGTTCAGTGGTTTGAAGTTTGGTGTTTTTTGATATTTAAGCTCTAAATGTCTACTGTTCCAAATCTAACAGCTCAATCAGCTGAGTTTTAATTATCCTCATGTAAAAGCTTTCCAGCCCAACTCCAGAGTATAAACAGAAAAAAGTACCAGTTGATTTGCACTTTTTTAAAGCACTGTATTTGTGAAAGGGGGACTCCACTGTCCCCTCCTGTCTTTTCCCCTCCCACACAAATGATTTTTTCAAACAAAGCAGGAGAATCCATTATTCTGTTCCCCTCCAAACTCTGTCCCCACATAAAACAATCATACTCCTTTGGAAGACCTCCCCATGCTCAGAGCCTACGCCCATCCTAAGTGCTGTTGTGTGGATTTTAGTAGAATGTGAGTCATCCATAGCTGACGTGCTCTTACCATGGGACTGCATTTTTGGTTTCAGCCATCACACTGCTTTTATTGAGATGTCACTTACACACACCTTGCTACAGATCCATGGGATTCAGCTACGCCCCTGTGCTCTCAAGATGTGGCACACTTGAGAAGCTGAGGTAAACCAGGAGCAAATCTGGAGGCAGCTCTCTGTCATGACTTTGGCAGGGCAAGAATCTTGTCTGTCCTCATTCCAACAGCAGTCAATGGCTTTATGGGCCTAACCAATACAGTGGTAGACAATGTGCCTCCCAACAGTTTAAACATTGCCTGGCTTTTCCCCAGACTCCTGAAGGGGAAGAAACAAATCTGGCAGCTCATAAAGTCAGATACAGCCCAGTTGCTAAGGTAACCCAGCTGATAAGAGCAGCACACCAACAGATAACACCAGGCACAGGACTCACCTGCCTTTAGATTTCAGCATGCTGTGGATTAGTGAACAAGCCTTTCAGTCCCAGAGCTGGTACAGAAAAAGACACTGGGAGCTGGAAGTCTCAGGGACCTGCTCAGCATTGTATTTCCCCTCACAAAAAATATCCAGAATTGTATTAGTGAGTTTTAAGTGACTGAATCAGAAGTGAGGTAAATACCACCATGTCATTAGCTTAATTTGGATGTTTCTAAGACAACCTCTATGTGATAAAGGTCAGGATGAAACCAACCCTATTATAGTTGGATAGTCCCATAACTGCCTCCTGCACCTTGGGGAAGTACCTTTTACGAGATAGCAAAGCCCTAAAATGCTTGATAGCAAAACCTTCGCAGCTAGAGGTTCATGGGGAGTAGAACTTCCAGTCTGCAGAAGGGCTAATTTGAGGTGCCCCTCTTGATTTAAACTGCAACTGTATTTAAAAAGAAAAAGAAAGAAAAGAGAAAAAAGGTATCTATTTCCCCCCTCCCCCACCCCCCCAGGAAAGAGAAATCCTTGGAGACTGTGGGGAACCAAGATCAACTATTGAAAAAAATTTGGAGCTAAAAGTAAGCCATATATAGACTGCCTGCTTGCTAGAGTCCAAGTTAGGAGCTGACTACCAACAGTGTTGCTGCTTTGAATCAGCAGTTCCAGTGGGGAAAACTCTCCATTACACCGCTCGGCTGAGCTCCCCTTTTGAGGTATTTTTAATATTTTTACATGCTGTTAACTAGATAACTACTGATGCCTGAGTTACTTAGTTTATCCATTGCCTGGTGTCTTTGCAGAGGATGCAAATCTGCCTCTTGATCATCTCAACACAATGACCTCCAGTTCTGACAAAGTTATGGAAAAAACGTGTGCGTATTGTGTTGAGAAGATAGCTAAACATAATTTTCAAAATCAACTCTAGCCAATGATGAATAATATATGTGACCTTAATGAGTAATATAAAGATACTTTATGCCTCTGGCTTTGCTAGAAAAGTGTTAAATGGCTTTAGATGAAAAGATAATAAGACCTTCAACTTGAAATCCTTTGCTGTAAGAGGGAAAGTGCTTTACCAGTAAAATTAATATTTTGAAAAATGGTATTACATAAAAAGGTAGGAAAGATTAGTCAGCCAGTGAGTAGAGGTCATTATTTTGTCTGACAGAAAGTCCAGAGCTCTATTGATCGACCTCCTGAAAAGAGAGTATTTGTGTACAGCAGCAAGCAAAAACATTGCTTTTTTTCTCAGAACCAACTAATTGCATGCTGCATTTAAAAACACACTCTGTCTACAAGTAAACAGATTTATGAGGCTGTGAGGTGTCTTAAGTCTAGGGAAAATTCTTTCTACAATATAAAACATCTGAGCTGGGAACAGAAGATGTTCTGGAGCATAGCTTAAGGTTTTAGTCAGCAGCCTACCAGGCTTCCCTAGTAGCTCCTCATCACTATCTCCCTTGAAAATCACCTGCATGCAAGCCATAGGAAGTCAAGGCTCTCTTCTCACCAGCGTCCACAGTTGAGTTCTTAGCTCTGGCACTGGACTTTTGGTAAATCTTTTCAGTGCCCAACCCATCAGTCATCCTCATCAAGAAAATGGAAGTGAAGCCAGTGATTTCTGAAAAGTCCTTTTAAAGAATATATCTGCATTGATGTACATTTGCAGTTTAAGAGCCATGTCTCACAGCTTCCATGGTCTCTCTCACACTGAAGTGGCGAGCATGGTTGGTCAAGCACCTCCATGTTAACTGTGCCACTAAAGGTAAGGATGCTGAGATGAAAAATACATTTATGCTCACATAAAAAAGAAATTATGAGAGCTGTGAGATGGGTGGGAAGCAGGTAGAAAGGTACTTTCTTTCTAGGGGGCCTAAGTATGCTGCCATTGAATTGAACAGCTTCAGTGAAGTTGACTTCAGGCATGAAGCATGAGCTGTCTAATTGTTTGGTAGTAATCCAGTTTTTATCACCTTTAAATTAGCTGTGAGCTCTTTAGAGGGTGTTTACAGTTCAGGGGCCATTACAGTCCAACCATAGGAGCAGTAGCTTGTGCCTGTACAGCAAGTGAGGCATGTGAGCACTTAAAGGACTTGGGGTGCTGATGGAAGTACACTGGCCAATTTATCAGCAGAAATCTGATCAATCTAACTACTCTGTGATTCCCCAACCCTCGGCCATAAAACTCTGCCCTCATCTGAACCAAATGCTTGAACACACTTCAGGTCTTTCTGGCATGAAATAATTCATCAGCTGTTTCAGATATGCCACCCTTGCTTGTGGGTCTCCGCAAAGCCACGGGACTGCAAGTGAAAGCACCTCAGTCTGCAAGTATAGACTTTGGATAACATTTTAAATGGCTAAACATCCTTGCCAAGCAACTGTGTTAGGCCCAGATTTCCAGGGGCTTGGGCTCTGTTGCCCTGCAAACAACATAGGGATAGAAAGGACATGGAAGTTACTGGGGCTGGTGTCACTGGACCCACTGCACAACATGCAGAAACCAAAGATTACCAACTATCTAAGAAAACACCTGAGATTAAAGTAAAAAAATTACACCACCACGTACTCTCAATATTTTTTCTTACATTTATTTCAGATTAGGGTTTATTCTTAGAGAATGTTTCTTTTTGGGAAATAAAAATTAACTGCCTTGATCTCCCAACAATACTTTGTAGGAAGGTAATCTCCAGTGATGCAACCAGTAGGGTGTTTTCTCTGCCATAACTTTAAGTATATTTATTAACTTGCTGAGAATTTTGTGGGTAATAAAAATCCAAAGAAAAGAGACAAATGTCAGCCAGGCAAAAATGTCAAGAGATTCATTTCTGGAACTCATCTTTCTATTATGTGAAAGGATCATGGTCCTTGCTGTGCTTGATCTTGACTAGATGGTAAGATATATATCTTTGGAATTTAAAGTGGTAAGTCTTAAGAATATAGAAAATCTTCCTCATTAAATCTGAGGCAGCACCACATCTGTAACAAATTTAAGGCATGTAAGGACAAAAAAGAACAAGGTGTTTTAAAATGTACCTCTGTGGACATGTGTAACACCCCACAGGAGCTGGGGATCACATTAGGTCACTACTGACACAACTGCATGGAATCTTTCTGGGTGTGGTGTGTATTTACATCTCTCAAAAGAAATTGGTTACTGGGGCATCCAGAGTATTTCTGAAGTGGTTGGATTCCCCCTCCCCCTCTCCCTCTCTATTTACAGTTCCCTTTGGAGTACAAGAAACATTTTCTGTAACCTCAGCTTCCTGATTCAGCTGCTGTGATGTCGGTTATTTACGATAACAAAAGTGAGACAATGCCTGTGGTTTGTGTGGGACAAAGCCAACCTTGTTTCTGTAAAAAGGGACAATCCTGATGGGAGAAGCCCAGGAAAGGCTACGAAGTAGGACTCCGGGGTGGTATTTCATTAGTCCTGCCAGCTTCATAATGGGCTCGACACTGCATTATTTCAAAGGCCACTGACAGAGAGTTTCTTCCTTTCCATAGGATTGGACACTAATGTCAATGGAATTCTTGGAAAACTATCTCTTTGCAGAACAAGGCTTCAGAGATGGGTATCTTGGGAAATGAATGGATTGCTAGCGGGTGGAGAGGCAGCGAGCGTCAGGATGCAAATGTTTCAATACCAATTACACATTCTGTGGTCACAGGCAAGTCATTCTGCTCTTCTGCTTACCTGTCATGAAACTGGTTTATTAATACTTCACTGCCTAAGCCACAGCTGTAGTGAAACTTGCAGAATGCCAGTAAACTCTTCATGTCACAGAGTAGCAAAAGGAAACAAGAAACTCTTAAAACAAAGCATGGTTAGTTATGAATGAAGAGAATCACTTTTGGTGTAGCCTAGAGAATGTCCCTTACCTGCTATCCTCCCGATTGGCATCGCGTGGTCCTCGGGAGGGGAGACAGACACCATGATGTGGTTCATATAAGCTAACTCTTCTCGGTGGGACAGGTTGATGGGCTTGACCTCCCTGTGCAGCCCATCCTCAGACAACCTCGGTGGTTTGAAATCGGAGTGCCTGGGGTTCAGTATCAAAGGATGCATGATAGGGCTGGGCATCAGCTGGATGACCCTGGTGTTCTCCTGGCGAGGGCTGGAGGGCTTCTGGAGCACCTCGGAAGGAGGCGGGCAGTGGTTGTTTTCTATTGGGGACACTGAGAGAGGATAGGGCTCCTGCTGGTTGTTCTCGTGCTGGTGCCTTGTCCCCGGCACCCTGTCGGCCGGGGACAGGCGACGGAGAGTGCTGTCCATGGGGGACTTCAGTGGCCGCTGGTCGGGGTCTGGTGACGGACGGTGGTTGTTGGTGATGGGTGACCGCGAGCGATGCAACAGTTCAATGGTTGGGGGGTTGTGGTGGACTGTTTCTGTGGATGGTCTCGAAGGTCTCTGCACAAAGCTATCTGTGGAGAAAAAAAAAAAGTCCCCAAAATACAGATTGTCTGTATTGTGATCAAGATGTAGGCTCTACTGCTGACAGCCTGAAAATGTTTTTTATTTGTGTGACCTACAGATGCCCAGAAAAGTACTGCATAAATGCAGACAGTTATTATTTCTACACAGAATGAAAACAGTGAAAACAATCTTCCTCCACCAGCCATAGCTCCTTGGAAAACACACTAAGAGAAATCCCATTTTGAGAAGCTGACTGGAATACTTGTGAAGAAAGTAAGATCTGATTTAGCTGTACTAACTGTGTTTCTGTACAAATTTTTTGAAACTTTTCTCCTGCCATTCATGTCTCTCCGTGTTGTTCCTCTTACTGTACCATGATGAGCACTGTAAGGTAGAAGGGAAAAAAAAAAAAAAAGAAAATGTCTACAGGAAAATACCAGGTATTAAGTTTTAGACGGTAGAAGCTTAGGTCAAGGTAGAGAATAACTCAGTCTGAAATATGGACTGGGTTGTTTAAAAAAACCCAGGTAGGAAGCTCTTTGTGAAACCCTACATTTTATCTCTGCCTTGATTTTAAGAGCATGTTGCATCTTCATAAGGATATTTTCATCTTCTTTTATTTAGTCTGTGGTGTCTACTATTGGGTTGTCCCATAAAAGCACTTAGATGCCTTCAGCAGGAGGACTTCTAGCATCACTTTTGCATTACTGCAGAACACACTTCCCAGCTTAACAGTAGTGGGGAGATAAACCACCACCAATCCTCTCACAAAATTAAAATGTTTGCCAGTGCAAACTTTCAGGTAAGCTAAGGCCATCAATTTTGACTTGGGAAACTACTGACAAAGAGGAAAGTACCACCAGTACTACAGTGACTAACAGCTTTTTATCAGAAAAACAAAGATCAAATTTCAGTGCTGCTTGCTGAAAGCCTTGGGTGATAACAGAAGGAAACTTCTGGGTACATGGCAAAAACTGAAACAAGTAGCTGCCTATCTGAGGCTGCCTGTTTGTTCATTCCTTTTTCTCTGAACCATAAATGATTCTCTTGCTCTCTGCCAAGGCAGTGACACCTGCTGAAGACCCTGTTGAGGTGAAGACTCAAGGGCTCCTGCTGCTCTGGAACCCAGGCAGGCATCAGGAGATGGATCGGCACATACCCAGGGAAAGGCCTGAACAGGTAAAGCTCAAGTCCTGAGAAAATGTAGTGCCAGGCAGTGGCATAGCATCTGCACAAGAACACTAAAGTCTACAGGAAAACCTGGAATTTTAGGCAGAACCTACATTGCTCTAGAATACTTATTAAACACACCTGTCGTCCCAGACAAGAAAAATGCATTTGTAGGGCTATTCAAGGTACTCACAATGGAACAGCTGGAGGACATGAAACTCCAGAGCTATATATTGTTCTTGCTTAAACCTAAACAGTTTTAAATACAATCTGGCCAGCTAATGTGGGATAGCCCAAATGAAGATCAAAGAGGAAAAATTTACAATTGTATCTACCTCTGTGGCTGTCTTTCCTTACAGTCTCCTTTCTTTGCCACAACAGAAAGAAAACTCATTCCCAAATTTTACTCAAGTGTCCTATCTTCTACAAATCATCCACCCCCATCACTGTACATGCAAATGCACTGTGCTCATTCTTAGCCTGTAAATATAGACCAGAATATTGTTTGTCCTATTTATTTAACACCTTGGCTGAAGGGAGCAACTATCTTCAAAGCAGAAATGAATGCCCTGCTGCGCTTTCCACCAAGCTCTCAGCAAACATTAGTTGGCTCTGACAAACTCCAAACAGAAGTGTTCCTACCTGTCTGCTTCCAAACCATGGTGATACTGAACCTGGACAGAGGGGACAGAAAGTAGAGACCAAGGAACTCTTGGAAAAGCAGGAAGAGGAAACACCACAAATGGATACACACTAGTGGTTTACTTTCCTTCAAGATCTTTCTCTTAAAGTACTTAACAAAACAATTCCCTCATGGCCAAAGATGCTGTTTTCCATGAAACAATTCCAGCTCAGCTCCAAGCAGGACTGCCACAAATGACCCTGAACATAATAAACAGAATAAAATCCTCATCACATTCATTCCTTGACACATCTGGTGATTGTAAGTTGAGCACATATGGTGTATCATTTCACGCAGCACTAGAATCACTCTGGCCCTTCATTCCAAATGAGCAATACTCTTTTCTTGACGACAGAGCTGTGAAAGGAAATTCACCTCCCAGGAAATTTGCTGACCTATCCATATAGGGATGGGTGGGGCTGCACTTACTCTGGGAGTGAGCAATTGCTGGCATGACAGTCCCAAAGATTGGCAGTCTCTGCTTACCCACAAAAGAAGTGCAGGGAATGACAGTGTAAGCTTCCTGCATGGCATCCCATCAAATGACTCAAAGCTCCATCAGAAGGACCACTGGAGATGAAGGTAATTCACTTTCCATTGCTCATCCCTCTGCAGGGACAGAGCCCATTCCAAGCCAATATCCTGAACTGCAGTCAGTTGATTTCAAACAGCCAAACCCCCTTTGTTTAAGCCTAGTAAAAAACCACTAGATGAAAAGGAAAGCATTTAAAAGCAGGATCATAAGTATAATCCATTAGGAAATAGGCAAAAGAGCCAGAAAATGGAAAAAGATCACTGGAGTAAGGAGGGATTGTAATAAGGATACATCACCTGTGAAGTTTAACCACTCAAAATAGTGCCAAGGTAGAACCTGTCCCCTCTGTCACAGTTCATGAGTTAGCCAGGATTAAGTTCTGCTCCCCACATTAATTCTCCTTTTTTAACTAAGTTGCATTTTGCTGAGGGAAAATGAAAACTCAATTGTGCTACTTTCTCCCAAGTGACTTTGTGAAACAGGAGGAAGAAGTAATGTCAAAATAAACAAATTCACCTGCCTGTAAATTTTTGGCATAGAGATTTTTTGATTGCTCAGTCTTGTGGCAGGCAAAGCTGTAGTTTATTTTGCTTATGTTGAAGTTCCTCTCACAGCAAACCAAGAACTAATTTTTGTCATTATAAAGAAAAGTTTTAAGTAATAGCACAGAGTTGTCTAAGCAAAAACAGTGGTACTATCAGCAGCCAGAGTATTGTATGGAAAAAATCCAAGTTGTTTCTTAATCACTAGACTGTACAGGACTTATTTTTTAAATTACACATATGAAAGGCCAACTGACCATCCCTGTGAAATCCTCTCTAGTCAAAGTTGCTCCATATGTTAAATGTAGGAATGTCCAAGAGAGCAGCTAGTATTTCTGTTTGACATTTCGAATGGGAACACTCGTGGGTGAAGGCCAAGCTTGAGGAAAAGACTGAGATTTTACTAAAAGAGCAGGCAACTGTCTCTTGCACAACTCTGCCAACTGAACCTCATCTTGACCTGCAGCATCCTCATCTAACCTGGAATATATACACGGCTGTGTGGAAACACTTTGGAGCGTCCTTATTCCACCTGCTGCTGTCCTGCTGTTGGCTTAGTCTCAGGGTTTTGCTGGTGCCATTTCACTCTGGCTACCTCAGACTGGCCACAGGCAACTTATACAGGTCTGACAGCACCCCTGAATCTTCTCTTGTAATTCCATGTTGAATCTTGAAATACATTCATATCAAATAGAATTAATACATCTTTTCTCCAGTTAGCAGAGATCAGGGTGACATCTTCACTCACTTACATTCTCTTCTCCTGTTTACTCAAAAAAGGACTAACACAACTTTTTCCTAGATTTTTAAATTCAAAATTAAGTTCATTTTTAATTGAAGAAAAAGAATTCTGCCTGATGCTTTCATGGAAAGGACCTGTGAAAAAACTTAAGTTTGGTATTTTTCTGTTATATATCCAAGAAATCCAAGGAGTACTTCAGTATGTGTATTTTAAAGAAATTAAAACCTCAATTTTCCATTGAAAAGAGGCACACTTACTTTTTGTAGAAGAAGCCCAAATATGCAATTCCACAAACTTAACTATTCTTTTTTCATCACCTCTGACACTCATGGTACGTGTGGACACTACTAGTCCTAAGCAAGTAATTCTGATAGTAAAAATGAGAGAAAACCTGCTGAAGCCCCCTTCTCTCAGAGGGAATTGCTCAACCAGCCCAACAGCTGAGCAACCTGATGGGCTCAGTGCCAGGAACTCTGGCATGATGTTCTGATAGACTGTCAGCTGAAGTGACTTGGAGTTGGATGTTCCCCTCTGAAGCTGCCCTCCCTTGCTCTGCCAACAACTGCATTTAGCTGCATCTCCAGGATACTAAAAGTCCATGAAGCAACTTTGTCTACCTAACTGGGTGTGAGGAAAAATGAATCAATAGGGTCAATAAAACTTTCTGCTTTTTAATCTGTATCTGACATAGCTTTTAAAGATGCTTTGGAAACAGAACAAAATTATAGAAGATAAATGGAGACGGGCTTGTTGACTCACTAGACCATTTGATTGTTCCAAAGCTATGGAGACAGAGGGAGAAGAACAGCTTTATTTTAGTAACTTTGGAGCAAGAAAATGGTGTAATTCCTACTCGCCTCTGTAATGGCAGCTGCTGTAAGAATGAGACAGAGTTACCTTCATCATGATTCTGGTGCAGTATGACCTCTGGCTGAGCATGGATAGAGTTCCCAGGGTGGAAGAAAGGTGTGAAGAGCATACGAGCTTTCCTTTGCTTCAGGATATGCTGAAGGAGTTCATACAAAACATCACCTAAAAGACACACAGCAGGAAAAAGGAAATGAAAATGTACATAACTGATGAGAAGACTCATTTAGCCATCTGATGCACAAATTCATGGCTCCTGGGTGCTATTTTCAGACCCAAAAATGCTAGCAGTAAAATCCTGCATTTCACTGCTATGCAAAGTTCTCCTTTGAAAGGAAAAAAAGGCACATCACACCTCTGAGTGTGACTGTGGCAAAACAGAACGACATTCCCTGGCACCAAAATTGCTGTGTCTTTCCTTAATGGAACATAACACCGCAATATCCAGGAGACCAATGGACTAACTGCTTATTTTGTGCCTTTTATAAATTACATCTTGTATGGATGACCTTATTCCAACATCTACACAAAGCACATAGATACTTATGCATTTTGTCTGGTGTAACTGGTTGCACATTTCAAAGTGAAATTGTACATCACAGGGTAGGAAGTCTGTTGACTTTTCATTCTGCCTGCTCTCTTCTGTTTGTCACTGCTCATATTACAGAGGAACAGGTTGCAACGATTACACGCTATCTGAAAATGAGTTAGTGAAGTTTCACTTAGGAAACCTTAGATTTTCTGGGAGAGTTTTCTCAAACATGAGGTTTTTTTAGTAGTTGTTTCTATGAGATTGTAAGCTGTGCACCATTTGTCCCTTGTCTCTGTAAACCGCCAATACTCTATTTGTGGGCAACCTGAGTTTCTCGGTGTGAAACAGTTAAAGCTGTACTGCTTTCCATAGTTCAGCTTCCTTTATTTTTAACATCTTGGGTGCTTTTACTGTCTCAGCAGTGACTTTAGGGCATTTTTAAAAGGTGATTGCAATACCTGAAAACCTAATTAAAAACAAAGCCTTGAGCACCCAGTTACATGAAACTCTAAAAAGTGATTTTACCACATAATTTTCATCACTGAATGCAATGGTGGCATAATCATAAATAACTAGTGCTGTAACACGCTGAGCAATAAGGTAGCAAATTTGTACCTCTTGTGATTGGCCTGACAGACTGGTGAAAACGTCCATAAAGCTGTCTGCGTCTGTTTTTTTTTTTTTTTTACCTAATGAAATAGCTGAGACTTCTGCATCACCCAGATGCAGCAATGTTAAGATGGTGAAAAGCGTTTGGCAATCCCTCCCTCCCTCCTCTGCTGCCTCCCTTCCCTGGGCAGCCCTGAACAGAACAGCTGTGGGGCTGTGAGCCCTTTACTGGCAAGACTGTGGGAGTGGATGCCCTTCTCCTGCTTTAACCATGAGGGGAAACGATACAGCTTTCGTGTGGCCTCAGTCTGGAAAAACTTAATGCCTCTGTGGAAAACATTATTTCACAGTTCTTAAATTTCACGTACATTTAATTCTGGGAAATGCTGAGGTAATGTCCCTTTACCTACAGTTATCTAAATTTCCAGGGACTGACTCAGATATCCTCCACAAGGTTTATTATCAGTGGGGAATACCTGGAGAGAAGGAAGAGACAAAATGCAAGGGAGAAGGCCTTCAGCTGGATTACTTCATTCCAAATTCATCTTAACCTTCTGAATAAAGTGAGATTTTGCAAGTCAGATGCTCTTCACTGGGAACACTATTTCCAGCCTACAAACATTTTTAATCCTGCTTATTTCAAGTGTGCCCTCACAGCACACAAGGGGAAGAATAGGGGCATATCTTGCAGGCATGAAGGGGAGTTGCAGACCACATACATAAAGGTGTCCCTTGCAGTCCTTGCCCACATCCCTGTTTTCAATACTCCTTTTGCTTCAAGCAGGGCTAATTTTTAAGGAAATAATTCCAAGTGGTGTACCAGAATTTAAAAAAAAAAAAAAAAAAAAAAGAAGACATTTCTAGGCATCAGTTCTCACTAAGGTACTACAGTGACAACAGACATTAATGTTTGGACTCTTCTTCCATAAAAAATTAGTCCTGGACTTGAAGCACACACTTTAAAAACTTTATATACACTAAACATAAGCAACATTTTGTGAGGCAGATTCTGCAGGAGGATGGTTGTGGAGAGTGACCAAGCAGGTTGGTGCAGAATTAGACCCACAGCTTGATTATCAGCTGGATCCAAGCAGCACCAGCTGTACTCCTGCACCTTGTGAGCCTTGCACTGGAAGCCTCCTCACAGCAATTCTGTCACCACTTGGTCCAAGCTTTTTGATCACCTATAGTGATTGAAGTGCAAGCCTTTATATTTAACAGGAGTACCTTATATGGTCATAAAAAAAAAAGCCTGCAACTCATATTTAGTTAAACACCCCTGACAAAGAAGGGCAGAGGCTTACTCTGACTGTAAAATTGGAGCACACAGACCACAGGGGATACAAATACAGGCAGGCAACACACACATTTCTAAATCTCCTTTGTGAATCAATGAAGACATAATTTGAGCAATAGGCAGACTGATTTGCACACCTGTCTGTGCTGTGGCTGGACTCCAGCACATGTGAGAATACGGTAAAGTAAAGCAAAACCCACAGGGGCTGTTAAATAGAGGCAAAGCCCCCAAGGAAGGAGTTTTGCAGTCACTTTTAGCAGCACCTCAGCCAAGACAACTGTGAGACAAAATGCTAATATGGTCTGCTTAAAGAGTCTGGAGCACTTGATTAACTTGCTGCTGTAGTTGGGTCTGTGAACAGATAAACCTTTACAGGGAAGAGCTGGAAGTCACAAAATGCTGCCAGAGCTCTGCAGGGAGTTTTAACTATAAACAGGTTGGATATTTGAGTTTGAATTTGCATTCAAATATGCCTACAACTCAGGTGTATCAGGATTTCCTTGCCTCTTTGTCCTTTTCGTCCTTGCCTCATACAACTGTCTCTGCCCTCCCTTTCCCAGTCCACCCCAGCAAAGGTGACTGTTTCCTCCTTTGACCCTCTTCAGCTTTTGTTGCAGCTTCCTCTCTTTCCAATCACAGCTTCTGTAAATAATCCTCACCTGAATGAGGGGACCTGTATCGAAAGTCCTCTTTGGTCAGGAGCAGCAGAGCTTTGCCGTTCATCTCAAAGGTGTTGCTCTCAATGGGCCTCAAGGAAAACTCCTTCTCCGCCCACCGGAGCCACTGTGCCACATCTTCCCTGCTCCAGTAAACCGGCTGCAAACCTGTGCCAGAAAGAGACCATGGTTCTGTTACTGGATGGAGACGAAGCACAGGAACACAGGCAAACATCACTGAATCCACCCTTTCTCCCCACAGCATAACGTACAAAGGCTCAGGGGAAAGTGTAGGAGAGGAATGTCATGTTGGTGCAGGATTACTCTAAGCACTGGACTGAAAAATACTTTGTTATTTTAGGCACTTTGGTTTATCTCTGCTATATTGAGAAACAAGAACTGCCTCAGCATCCTGAAGAAAGCTCACAGGACATTATTTCATTCCAGGATTTCACTGTGCAAAAGGATTTTCCTCCACTTGTTCCATCTGATGTGCAGAGCAGGCAGCAGGCAAAGTCCTCAGTGCCATCCAATCCATTCATGGAAGAGAGGTGTGCTCTCTCTTCACACCCCTTGTACATTCATGGATCAAGAATAATGAAAAGCTGTCAAATCCAAGAGAGCCGTGGCTTCTCTCCAGGTGGCTGGGGTGGGGTCTCTAAGGAAGAGCTACTGAAACACAGCCCCTGTAACAGTGTGATTATCAGCACATGTGTTGTCCAGAGAGGTGTATTCAGACAGGCCCACCCCTCCTCCAGGTGCCATTCCGTGAGCAGGTGCCATTCCCACATGGGAGAGGAAAGCCAGGGACAAGACTGTGCCACCTTTGGCACTGCTTTAGCCTGTGTTTCCTGTATAGCAATAAAATATTACCAATGTAACTATGTCCATGTAAGAGGGTATAGCATTTTTTAGTAAAATAGTAGGGATATTTGGTTTGGGCACAGATTTTCCAGGGTGCCAAGGAGAATCTGGCATTCCCTTTCTGCCAACCAGCTCGTACAGCTTATACAGGCTAGGCTATTATGTTTACTCACAGAGGCCCAACCACATTACCATCAAAGATATTTTGCCTGCTACCTTTATTGGGCCCAGGCAGAGAAGCTTAGGAGGTATGACAATTCAATATCTGTTTTACACACAATTTAAAATAGCTTCCTTCCCCTGGAGAGAAGGCAGCATGGTGAAGAGCTGTTTATAACCAAGTAGAGAGATTATCTCCAATCCACTGGGCAACAAAAGCTTTATTTTCCTTTCCCCCTTGTGAGATGACTCATTGTTTGACTTACTACAAAGCTTACCCACTGTGCATAGGAACATAAAATTTGCCATATCTGATCAGATCTCTGGTACACAGCCTCTGGCAGGAGCCAGTACCTCATGCTTCAGAGGAAGACGAACCTCCCTTCCTTGTATTGCACCTGGCTGATTGTATGCTGCACATGGGAAGAAATTTCCTTCCTGGCACACCATTCTCTGAGATCTGATTACTCTCCTCCTACCGAGCACTAAAAGAAGCCTGGGAGAGATGTACCACTCTTGTTTTGGTTTGGTTTTTACTTCTTTAACAGATAGGCAACCCTTTTATTTCTGTTTTAGCAAGAGGTAACATGAAGTGAGTTGCATTCTGCTGCTTTGCCAGATTCCCAGACAACAGCTTTGGAAAGTCCCAGAGCCACAGCTGCGTACAGAAATGAATCTCTGTCTGAAGAGGAATTGAGATTGTGCCTGAGAAAGGGTCAGAGCTGACCTAAGGAAGGGATGTCTGCATGGCAGTAGCAAGAATTTCCATTGGCTTTCAACTGTAGCATACTGTTGTACTACAGAAACAAGTGGTAGCCTTTATTTATTTATTAAGTAAATTGTCTTCCCCCTATGAATTAGGGTCTGCTTATTGAGGTCAGAGTTTTTGGTAGGACCTTTCTTTTTGAAGGGACTGGGGTGAGGTGTAGATTTGCTAAGAGACATGGAAACTGTCATCTAAAATGCCAGAGTGAGGTTTATCTTCTGCTGAATAAAGGGCAATTCCTGCAGAAAATACACTCCAGACCTCAGGCTGCTGCTGTAGCTAAAAGAGAAAGAAGTGAGACATGATGCAGACAGACCACAACATATGAAAGGGTCTGAAAAGACCATCTGAGGAGTGCTTGAAATACTCATGTGTGGTTTCTTTTGCCTCTCTCTCTGCCATGCCATACAAGTAATAAATTGCCCAAAGGAGAACTGTCATGTAGAAATCTAACCAGACTTCTGATGTATACTTCACCAGAAAGTGAAACAAAAGAAAACATCACTGTGAAAATCGGGCTGACAAGGACAGAGTTGTACAATAACTTCACATGAGGAGTGTGCTCCCTTATAGATAACAATATAATAAATCACTCCCTTTACAAACACAGATCAGCATTTCCCACATGCAGGTGACAGTTTATTTTTGTCTTCTGTCTAACTAGTACAAAAGTACCATGTCCAAAGAGAGCTTTAGACTGATCAGTGCTAGACCCAGAACAGCCAAATAAGTTACACAGACTGGGATAAGCCCCATGAGCTGTGCTGGCAACTGAAACAGACCCAACACTTCACACTGCAAATGAGGTCTCTGCTGGGTTTCAGCAGCACCTCTAAAACTTGTGAGAAAAGCCCCAAAGTAATATGACCTAGGACCACTTGACTTGAAATTACTGAGAATCAGCAGGCAAGTCTAATTCAGTTTGGCTATGGCTAAACTGAGTAGGTGGATGTGCCACATCACTCCACCCCTGGGGTAATCCCATAATTAAAATACATTGTGTTTGGAAAACATAAGGTGCCATAAAATAAGTAAACTGCTTTTCCCTAGATGGATCTCTTATTCTCTCACTTCCCTCCCTTCCTGCCCTGCTGCTCTCCTGGGAAGTTAGTTTCTCAAAAAAACATGCCCCCGCCACATGCCCATTTGTTTTGTGAGGCTGAACCAGTTCAGTCACAGGAGTCTTTTCTAAGGGTGCACAGCAGTGTTGCTGAAAGTGCTTCAGAAACTGTCATTCAAAAAATAATTCTTTCATGAGCAGTATAGCATCTACTAAACTTCAATGCCACATTCTTTGACCCTTCTTAAGAAGAAGTAGTTGGTTTTGTGAAAACAAGGTCATGAGATGGTTGGCTTTGCAACTGAAGGGATTTTACAGCACAATGTACATTGCTATCAGTAGGTCCTGAAAATGGTTTCCTGTACTGTCCATGAAAGAAAACCTAATCCCACTTATACTATTTTTCTTCTTTGGATGCTGTTTCTTATTTTCCTCTCTCCATCTTCTTTTATTGTCATGCCCACAGTGGAAGAAAATGGGCTCTTTTTATCTCTCTGGTTTTATTCTCTGCAAAAGCTAACAGCACTGTCTTCAACTAACAAAGGTATTTACTAAGCAGAATAAAGTGAGGAAAGTGAGAGCTGTGTTGCAAAATGAGGGCAGAGTTTTGCCTGCTGAACTGACTGCTGAAATAAGTGTGAAGGTTTTGCTGCTTTCACTAGGTGCAGATCAGACATGGGGGATGCTGCCTTTCTCCCACACTGATCTCCTGGTGGCCATGGACTTCCCCAGGGTGAATTTTGACCTGAGAGTCAGACCTGGCTCTGCTCCCATCTCTGCCTTTGCTCTTCTGGTTGAAATCTGGCAACATTCCCCATCATGGTCTCCCTATCTGTGTATCACAAAAACAAACAACAACAAAAACTTCTTGAACTCAATAGCTGAAAGCAGACAAAGCCGTGCAAACCATCGAAATCTGGCTCTGGGAGATCCAGCGTATTGTCTGTCTTCTGACAGTTTCCAAGCACCACCTCCAGCAGAGTAAAATAGAATAATTTATTGACATGTTTATAAACTGACAGCTTCATATGTATTAAACAGGGAATAAAATCCGTGCTCACCTTTCTAACGCTGCAGGCTGGTGCACTGGTGTCTTAATAGATTATCTACTTCTGCAGCATATTCCTCACCTGAAGTCCTGTTTCTAACACCTGTTACTCTGGCTACCTTATAAATTACGAGAATGATCAATTCTCATGCTGCAGGGCACAAGCTGGTAACCATCCTGAGTGCAGAAGAAATCCACTCTTGTTCCTTTCTATTCTTAAGCAGCAAAGCAAAGTTCAATGGAGAGGGGCTGATGGGGTAATTTACACTTAGAAGTAGCCAGTAAACCTGTTAAACACCGACAGACATGGGCACAAACAGGAATGTACTGGCCTGTTGAAGAGTTCAGGCTGATGGTCTCTGAAGAGTTCACTTCTTCTGACAGAGCCCCTCAGGAAACTGAAGCACGGTAAGGTTTTGAGGTCAGAAAAACAGAGCACTCTGCTCAGATAGTATAACCTTTGCACTTAGAACTACATCACCAGCAATCTTTTCACTTGACCACAGACTTCTGGTGGGGTTATGAGTTTGTTTTTTGAAGAGATGTAGCCAACCTTGAATCTTGCAAAGCACTTGCACTCAGCAACTCCTTTGGTTTGGAAGACAGAGTATGCATTTTACAGTGTGAGCTGCTATGTTCAGTGTATGCAACACATATACCTAAAATGTTTAGTATAATGTACTACAGGCTGTTTCCACCTTGACTCATTTTGGAACAATCTGAGGACACAAATCCAGTGCAAAATGTGATACACAGTACCACTGAAAGCTGCTGTTCTGCTTTAGTTTCGAGATGAGGACACAGCCACAGGACAACAAGCACGATGGAAACAGCATTCATAGTAAGTTTCGTCTAACTTTTTGTTCCACTTCAGCTATGCTCTCCATCCTCACGCCTGGCTGCCTGGCAGGCAGGATGATGATGTGAGAAGAGGGTAAAGACAGACCTCTCATTTATCTCTGCTTTCTGCAGGGCAGACAGAATTGTTCACACTCCCACGCCAAAAACTACTTAGCATGGTTGGGCAAACAGCAAAGGGGCCAGTGCATGCAAATCAGCAGCTGGTTCCCAAACACCCAGGGACAGATGCATCGTCACTGGCAGCATCAGGGAAACCAGCTCATGTCTGCAGCTACTTTGAGCCTTTAGTGGGAAAGTGATGATGGAAAAGTTCAGAACACTTGAATGTCTCCTACCAAGTAACTCTTTAGGAACTGATGCTCTCTTTCTTTGTTATTAACAAAATTTTTCCATGTTGCCTGTAAAGCATAATATGTGTCTCTGCATATGATGGTGTATGTCAAGCAGGAGAGGTGCATGAGGTTGTGTTTTGGTCTTAATTTCTGCATTAAGGCAATGCAGTCTGGAAGAAAAACATATAATTAGATTTAAATCCTTTTCTCAGGCTCTGCCAGAGAAACTTTTTAAAGTCCCTTCCTGTCTCGCATCTTTGTTTGGAATGCTGGACTACCAAAATGCAAAGAGGTGTCATGAGACTTTGCCAGTTAACATCTGAAATGCTTTGGAGTGCAAAATGCTGCACAGCTGCTTCAGACTACTCCAGTTCAACACTGCCCTGGTGCTGTGTGTGCTGCTCTCCGGTTCCCTGTTCGGAGTCACGGATTGTTGCTGCAGACCAGGGGCCCTGTTCTGGTACCGTGCTCAGACGTGACAGAACCACCACCACCACCACGCTGCTCCCCAGCAGGGCTGCACTGAGCTGAACAGCAGCGTGGGCTCACGCTCAAGGGCTTCCCAAACTGAGGGCCAGGCTGGGCACTGAGGTCCTCCTGCGGCAGCAATTCTGTGCCTTCTCTGCTGGGGCTGCTGCATCCATCTCTTACCCCAAGTGACTTCCCCAAATCACCCAGCATCCACAGGGTGCTTGGCAGTTCTTCAGAACTATCACTGCCATGGAAGGTAAAGGCAGGAAGGGTAAGGATCTTCTTTCTTGGGAAGTCTTTCCAGTAACTCAGAGGTGACAGAAATCCATGGCATGCCTAGCTATTCCCATGCAGATGGAGCGTGTAAATAAGTGCCCTCTGGGACTGATCTGGGGTTAGCATACATGTGGAAGATGTAGCCCTGGCTGTAAATCCTGTACTGCTGGTGGTCTGTGCACTTGCTGTTATGAGCAGGGGACAGAAGTCTGGTGTGCAGTGATGTGCCTGACCACTTGCTCTTTGCAGCAGGTGTCCCTTGACCCAGGCAGTGGAGAAGCAGTGGCTAATCATTGCTGTTGGGTTGCAGGGACTGTCTCATCCTACAGCAGAGAGCCGGCTCTGCACTTCCAGCCCCAGAGATAAGCAAAGGTAGAAAATGAAAAGGTGAATCCTGGCTAATCCTCTGAGAGGATTATTTGGGAGGTGAGTATGAACTGGTACAAAGGAAATGCATGGCAGCAGATGAAAATGTCCCTTTACAGGTCTTGTTGAGGAAAAAACAATTGGATAGGGAACAGAGGAGTTGTGTGGCAGGCAGGAAAAGAGACCACAAGTGAGGTTTGCACATCCTTACATCTGAAAAGTGCCTGTAATCAGAATGACAAGGCTTTGGGGAACCTCCTACACTGCTGGGAACAGAGGGCGAAACCGTTTTTTCAGTAGTAATCTGAAATAAAAGGCACAGGCTTACTTCTCCTGGTGTCCTGTTGAACAAGGTATTAGAGGTAGAGCACAAGTGCAGGTAATGCACCATGCACTGTGCCTGCTCTGGGGCCTCCATGTGTGCAGACATCTGCAGAAACCAACCCAGTGAAGCTCTGCCATTGGTTTCTGCCATGCTGACTTTGCTGGTGTGGTGCCCTGTTACCCAGCCCTTCTCCTCTCACTGTCTGTACAGAGACCCTGGGAAGCTGAGACATCTGAATCCCTCAGGGCTTCAGGGTCATAAAATAAATAAAATTGCTTTCCTAATGCAGCCTTTGGAAAGTCTGTAAGAAACATATTGATTGGAAAATGCTCGATTAGAATGAGGTCTCATACAGGGAAATAAATCTTTTCAATTGCCCACACCCAGTGCCAAGCTCAGCTTCCTGGAAGCAACTATGGCCCTTTCTGGAACTGAGGCGAAAATCCCATGTTCCATCACCTCGCGTGACCTGCTGACATTACACATGGTTTGCATTTGCTGATCAAATGCACAAGCGGGACTCTAAATTAGCTTGCTGGTCTTAGACAGCTCACTGATTAATGATGGCAGATGAAGTCACCGGTACAAAAACCCCACAAAATTTGAAGCCACACTTAACAGAATTCAAAATGAAGAACATATTCTTTCTCACTCTATACCAACCCCTTGTCTATGTAGAGACAGGTTAGTAAATGAAGTAACTCTCTCAGACAAAATTACTCAGCTATGTGTAAGACCCCCGGCCCCAGCAAGTCCAGAAAAGTCCCTGAATGCTGCTGACCAATTCATGAAGGGCTTGGAGTTGTACCTGATGTCAGACTAAAGCCTCTAGTGCGACCCCAATAGTTTAATGTGGCCAGTTGTGCTGCGTTTCTTACAACTGAGATCAGTATTTGACCCATAGCAACCATTTGTCTGCCTTCTGTTTCCACTGCATCATCCAGAGCGAACCTATAGAAGTAAGTGGATATTAGGATGCAGCCTGCCATCCCCTGTGCACTGCCCCCCTTCGGGATTAGTCAGAAACAGAAAATGTTACAATGCTGGAGCAGCCTACCTGCTGCTGACAGGCTGTTTGTGGCCTGAAACAGTATTTACCCACGCCATGACAAACCAGTCTAGATAATGGTGCTGGTTTGTATGTTGAAGTGGCCAGGATTTGAGGTTCTGAAAGGGAAAAGCTACCAAAGAAGTGAGCAACCACAGAGGTGATGAAAAGACCAGCGGGTTTTCCAGGCACTCATTCCATGAGCCATGTCCAAGAGTTTTCGAGAACTCCGCAGACAGCTCCAGCTTCCTTTCATGTTGTTTGCAAAACCTTCCTAGAAGCCTAACAAGAGCTCTCCTTCCAGGGCAGGGTGAAGGCTGGCTTTTTCCATCTGGGCAGCACGTTCAGAGAAGGCCAGAGTGTAGCAGGGGTCAGTGAGCCGTGGACAGCAGGACACTGCCTGGCTGCCAGCAGCCGCTCCACCGCTCCCACGGCTGCTACACCATGGCATTCCTACCACAGCAGCCAGTGCAACACCAGCAGTGGCAGTGGGATGGGGAGGGGGGAAATCCTGGCTTGGATCTGCTCCCAGTTACAGTCTTAATCTACTCCTGACCTCTTCTCAACCAATTTTTGGCTGTTGTCCATGGAGCAGACATTGCTTTCCTACTGCTCCCTTCCAAAAGGAGCTGAAAGAAATGTCTTCTGTTGGTTTTTTCCTTGTATGTGCAAAAACTATATCCTAAACAAGAGCAGCTGAGCCCTGACAATGTCACAGGCTAGCTAGCTCAAGAGACAACGCTACCAGAAGCAAACAGTTTTGCCAGCAGAAGTCAAGGGATTACAAAAACTTTCATTTTCTTCTCAGCAACTCTTTATTGTTTCAAACCAATTTAATCTTAATCCAGGTCAAAATTCTAGGTCTAATAAACATTCTTTACAATTTTTCTGCACTAGCTATGGCCACTGCTGATACTTAGTAACACTTGCACATTTACACTGCACAGTGCCTTTCAACTGCAGACAAATTAGATTGTTATATCTGTTTTATAGATGGGAGGCACAAAGGCACTGGATGCCTGCCCATACACTGAGGGATCAAATCCAGGAACTCTATTCTGCTCCTCTTTAGAACTGGACACATGCACAGCATCTTTACATCCTTAACACCTACTTTCCCTTCCCACTTCTTGTATCAATTATTTGATGCATCCTGGCAACAGTAATTTTAAGGTAAACAACCCAACCCCATATTAGAATGAACTGCCAATACGTGCTGTTTCTTTCTTTTAACACAATCTCGGGCTGAGGTGTTGAAGATTTGTAAGTAATCAGAAATAAATTGATCTTGGTAGTCTTGACCTACATACGGTTTTACTTAAGTCTTTTGCCTGCTGCCTAATTGCTGTACAGTGGAGCAGAGCACTCAGGTTACTACCAGGCTTACAGTATGTGGCAGTAATGCTGGCGACAGAACTGGAAGCTACAGGTTTAGGTACCTGATCAACACTGCTGAAAGATACGAAAAACTGAAGAAATAGTTGCTAGCTGCAATGAATACAGCTGCCTAAAATTAAGATGGTTCCTTTCAGCAATATATCACTTTAACCTACCATCAGCTACGTCACCTTGATCTCCTGATGACTGCAAATTTAAAGAGATCCTACAGTTTTGTAAGAGAGAGGTCCGGAAGTCCTTTTAGTACAGCTGAATCAAGTGGAAAGTTTTGAAATCTCAGTTTCATATATTAACAAAACACCACCAACAACTTTATAATCCTCTGTATTAAGAAGCTGCCTTTTTCTCACAGGGAGATTTTGTTCTCAGAGGCTCACATCCTGAAGAAGTTGGGTCCCTTTCCCTTGAGGAATTTTGGCTGGGACTTTGTTTCCTAACTCAACTGTGACTGTGAGAGCTGGGGAGGGGGGAGTGTGTACACAAAGAGCATGTTTTCCAGGCTGTTTCCAGGGAATGTGAGGCCAGCTCCACTACAGAACAGTCTATGCAGTAACAGCAAGATGTCATCTGTTGGCTTCCTCCGCACTGGGGCTCCAAGGCTCATGAGCTGCAGCTGCACTTGTGCTGCTACTGTAAAAGCAGATTTTGGCAGCACAGCCCAGAACCATGGCTTACTTTGCCCTGTAATCATTAAGCAAATCACCATAGAAAAAAAATTACCACCAGCATGTGGTAAAAGTATGTCATACTTTTACTGGAACTGATTTTGCTTTTGGATGTCTTGCCCATGCAGGCATTCTCTGCAGAGCCCTAATGCAGGAGGGCTATGACAGCCTTCAACACACCAGTACACGAGTTCTTCTGTGCTTTATGCAAAGACCTGTCTTCAGGTGACATTAAATATTAAATTACTGGTGGAAACTGTACAAATTACAACTTTGGACACTGCACACTGTGCTTAGTTCTGAACCACATCTTTGGAGGGAAAAGCCCACTCTTAGCATGCTGCAGATATCTCTCGCTCCCAAGATGCTGCAAACTGGAGTTCTGACATGATTAAAAACTCCAGATTTAGCTTCATTTCTTGATGGTTCCTTAATGAACCAAATCCCTACAGCTCTTACAAACTGTCAGTCATTTCTCCAAGAAGACACTGCTGTCCTAGAGAAAGGTGAAGTGTTTAAAAGAACAGCTCTAGATGCCAGGGGCCCTTTTCCACATTCAGGGGACAAGGAGGCCACTGAGATGGCCTCCAAACTGCACTACAACACATCACCCATTCAGGAGAAGGAACTGCATCACATTTCCATGGGGCCCTTTAACCTTCCAGTGCAACTTGTGCACAGAAAGGCCTCTTGTACTGAGGTACTTGTGCTTGAAATACATTGATAATGAGAACGAATTAAGTGTGTGCTCTTTGATTATCAGATGATAAATTATCATGATTATCTTTGCTGCAGCTTGAGAATTGCTTCCTCTCCAGCATTTAACTCCTGCTTGCTCTGAAGCTAGTCAGCATACCCACTAACTTTTCACATTAGGGCCCCCAAAAAACTGGCCTGCACTTATTATGTCTATGGAAGTCATATGGAGTTGAGGCATTAGTACTTCTATTCAGGACCACTTGAAAATACTCTTCCAAGGAATAAGAAATGAACTTTATCAATTTGGACAGCATGCAAGATCCTGTTTAGGATAATTTCTATCTCAGTGCTGGGGTGTCTGCAGTAACTACAACGTCCTTCAAACAAGATCATCCTAGGTGACAGCTTGGACAATATGTAGTATTCAGTGACTATGTTGACTTAGTCATGTTTTCTGGCCACCATGTTGATGTGCCAGTGCATTTGACGGAAGAGCTATGCTGTGTTCTTGATGAGAGAGATAATCTGTATTCAAATATGTATCTACATCGGTTTCTCCCAGATCAGCTTTCTGAGCAGATTAAGAGCAGGATTGCACTAACAGTTAGGTCAACACAACTGGCAGGGAGGTGGCAAAGTGCAAAAAGAATAACAGCTGGATGTGGTAACAGAAAACAGAGAAAATGCTTCAGCCACTATTGTTACAGAACATGTCATGCCACTGAAAAATAATGCATGGGCTTGCTGTATCACATGAGTTTAATCTGGATGATGTCACTGAGAAAGGCTTGCTTCCAAGAGTGGAAAAATGACTGCAATGTCAATAGAGGCAAATTATTTACCTGCGCAGTTCCAGTAAAGGATCAAGCTTTCAATGAAAAGGAAAACAAATGGATGAGCTAAATCACAAGAAGGTTGTGTCTCACCCTGCTTTTCGGGTTTCTTGCCACTGTAAAGGTGCAGTGAGAGAGGCTGCATACACCTAGTAATGATGGATAACTGGTATCATCCCAGATTCACAATTCCTAGCGCCACATAATCCTATTGTGTGGTACAGACACTCGGTGACCTCAACACCAGTGAACCTATCTCCAGGACTTCTGTCCTTCCCACCCTTCCTTTCCCACAGGAACGATGGCCATCCCTGTGCTTGCTATCACCAACAAACTACTGCAAACATGCCAGGGGAAAGGGGACCCCTGTCCTTGGAGAGGGGCATTGTGTGCTGTGAGCCCCAGAGCTGAGCTGGGATTGGCTGTGGAGCTGTGATAGCAGGGAGGAGCGAGGAACTCACCCCTCTCAGTCCCACTAACAGCCACCTCTTTTGAAGGGGTGAGGGGTAGCAGGCTAAATAAGTTTAAGTATTGGGAAAGAGAGTGAAATTATATCACCTCTCAGAAATATTTAACACCATCTAATGGCTTCTTTACATGGCTCATGGTTGTGCCAGGTAGTATAAGACACTGAAGCAGGAGGACTCCCCGCCTGGAGGACATTACAATATGGGCAGTCAGGAGAGGGAAGGGATTCAGCATACAAGCAAAGTGACAGCACAATGGTGTGCTCATGTCCCCAGGAACCAACTGAAACTACTTATAAACTTAATCATGTGCATATTGAGGAAAATGAAGTTGAAATACTTTTTCACCAATCTAATTAAAATTGTCTTAGTTGTGCTCCACTGTATATTGGCAAATTTCAGTCAGCTCTGTGAAGGACATTTGTCTAATTATTTTATCTTATCTGTTGCAGAAATCCAGATTTATAGGTCTGTCTGTTCATACACCACTTGTATTCACAAAAACTCAAGACAATCACAATGATGATGAAGTCAGGAGAGCAACAGAGGTGTCTCCATGAACTAATTTCTCTTGTATTTTTCCAATGCTTCAGGACTTGCTCGGTTTACGAAGTCCAAACCAGTTTTGCTTCATTCTTTTGTATCGTAACTTCCAAACCATCTCAAGTTTTTGCTCTCCTGGGAAGACTGAGTCACAACCAACTTGCAAGCTTGGAACATAGTTTTTAAAAAAGGAAGACTGGAGAATTAAGAAGGTAGGAAGCAAACACGAACATTAGGGAAGGATGGTGAACTACATTTTGAAGAAAGGACACCTTCTAACCCAACTTTTCAGGTTGCCTTAACTTTTCCCTTCATGCCTGCTTCTATAATTCCTACATTACAGAAATTACTAAGCTAATTGTTGCACATCAGTGCAAAGCAAGTTGACATTCCCAGGTCTCTTCTTTCTTCTTAACAAGTTTCAAGTGGAAAACTACTTTTCTAAAATGCTTTGCTTATTAATGTGATTCCCCCCTCTCCCCCCCTCCCATGGATGGGGTCAACAAGTTTGGCACTGACAGCATGGGGCAAAAATGCAGACATGGGCACATTGTCAATTTGAGGAGTGGGAGAAGCCTTCTTCAGCAATTTCACACAAAATGACATTAGGGAATGCAAAGTGTCAAAAATTTTCCATGAAGCCCTGAGAAAATCTGCAAACTAGATGTCTCACACCTCTCTGGCAGATAATAAACACAGAGCATATGGACCCAAGTACTGAATGTTCATGAAGTCCTCCATGTTTGAGACTATGCAGAGTTTCTGAGGACATTAATGCAGTTTCAGAGAAGATTTACACTCTTGTTACTTAGGTGTTTGGATAACCAAACAATGGAAACTCAGAAAAGGTTTATTTGTGAGCTGGCTTATTCCTTAACAAATTACAGTATTTCTTTCTTATATCTTCTTCTGAAGCTGCTGGAATGGCCATTGGTCCTGTTCAATATCGTGTCTTCCCTGCTGTGACCAAATTTGTTAATTAAGGTCCAGAAACATGACTTCTCTCGAAGGCTAATTCTCAAAAGGAAGCACTGTGATTGATTTTTAACAAAATGTGTTGTGATGCCTCATATTGTATTTTTTCTAGACTTCCTCTTCCCCCCACTACCCCTGAGGAGTGCACACTGTGTGAAGAGGAGATTTCTCTTGTCAATCCAACCTCAGCCTTATTCATTTAGCACTGTCACAGTCACGCTTTTGCAACTCTGCTGACGGAATCAGGTGGGAGGAGGAGGAGGCTGACTCGGCAAGAGGAACCTTTTGTTTGCACATAAATACCTTGGTGTTATCAGAAGGAAAATAAGGAGTGAGCAGCATGCATTGTACAAAAAAATCACAGCACTGTTACTGTTTTCCCCCCTTCTGCAGAACAACAGTCGCTTCACTGCCTACTCTTCACTGCTAAACAGCATCCTCACAGCAATCCTAACGACTGCTAACCTGGAGAAGTGATACTGAGACACTCAGGTTGTTCTCAGGAAGGGGCATTAAAGCCCCACGTAGGAACTAGCTTTGAAGGAAAGAAGTTTTGAAAACATAACAACAAAGACAGGATCTAGAATGGACTGAGACATTCATTACTTAGGCCAGAGCCCGAAAGAGTGCACACCAAGATTTTTTCTGTGTATGTGAACATCCTTCTGTCTCTTCTGGTTCATGTCCAGAGAAGGGGTTTTCATGGCAGAGGCCAAATCAGCAGAGAACTCAGCCCAAAGCTGCACACAAAGTACCTGCATTTCTTGAGGCATTGTTCCTTTTCTGCTGCTGTGGTTTTGCCAAAGGTACACAAGTGCAGTGCCCACGCTGTCCTGCTCACAGAGGCAGAGGCACTGCTGACCCTGACTGGGACAGAAGGAGCACAGTTGCTCTGCATCAAAATTCCTGGTTCTTTCTCAAATTCAGGTCACTGATCATTTTGAAGGACCTCAGGTTTTTTTGGGGTTTTTTGGCAGAGTCTCCATCTCCATGCAACAGGAAGGACCTTCAAGGCTCGGAGCTTTTGTTGGGTACTAAGGAATGCCTCTCCCTGCAGCTTCCCACTGGGCTGGTGGGTCCCCCAGCCCTGCACCCTGGGAGCTCCAATGCACACAAGTTTCTGCTGACTATTCACCTCGACTAAATCCTATTCCTCCACCCAGGACATTCTCTCTTGCACTATGGGGACAAGGTGAAGAAGACAAAATATTTTGGTTTCTTCTTTTTTGCATGCTCCTCTGCTTCAGTGTGGCAAAAGATCACACTGGTTTTTTTCAGTCTTTGTCCTCTTTCTTAAATAATGCTACTCACATGGTTTATGTTTTAAGCCTGGGAAGCAGCAACTTGAATAAAGCAGCATTAACACACTGGATGCAGCCTCAGGGTGCGCAGCCAACCCAGAGCTAACACTTCAGCCGATCCCTTCATATGACTGTACCCTCTAGTTGCCTCCTGACAACTGAGTCCAACCCTAGCTATGAAAAATCCTCACCAATATGTCATATTGACCATGAATTCAATCCACCCAGCTGAATGTTAAACGAGAGACCAGTTAGTGTCTGCTCGAGGTTTTGAAAACACTGGCTTTCAAACTTGAAAAGCATGTCTGCATCTCCCGTGAAAATCAGTGGTAACTGGTAATCTTGACAACTTAGCTGCAGTGCTAAGAGTAGTATGCAAGGCACTAAAAGGGTGAGAAAAGATTCCTAGAATATCAGAGCATAATGCCTTCCTTTTGTGTTAATTAACAAAACACTTCATAAATCTTGACACTCTTTGGTGTTTGGAAAACTCTGTGTACGATCAGATGCTGCTTTCCTGTGTTTAAGTGGAATTTAATCGTAAGAGGCGAGAGAAAGAGAGCAGCACACCTTGACCAGGTAGCCTGAGTCGGGCTGAACAGCAGGAAATGTTTCTTCTTCCCTTCTCCCTTCAGAATGGAAGTCAGGATAGACAGATACCAGTGCCTCGAGAGAAATCTGGGACTAATTCTGTACCCCTGTCAAAGCCTAGTGGTTCCTTTGCTCCCTTCATCTGCTAGAACCCAAATAAAATTGAAAAAATGGTACTGGGATATCATCAGGGTGCTTGCCCTCTCCAGGATTCATTTAACATCTCGTCAACCTCTTAAAAAGACATAAAAGAGGAGGCAATTTTTAATCTCCTTTCATGGTGTGGTTGCCAACACCACAGGCTAAAGCTGCATCTCCTCAGGAAGAGGGAGTTGAGTGTGTCCATAGCTGCTATTTCCGAATTGGCAGGCATGGTGGAGAGGCCTTTTGCTTGCCCTGATAAGGTCATTTGCATAACTCTACTCAACTGGCTTTGCATACATTTTTTTCCTCTTCTTTTTCTTTCTCTCTCCACTCTGTAAGTTCTCTGCGTGCCAGAGAAGCACTAGGAAAACCTTATATTAGCTAATCCAAATATTAATTCTGTTAAACACTCACTGATTTATTTTCATTTCTTGTAAAAAGCTGGTGTACATTTTGGTAACTCTATTCTTACACAATGTGAAACAGAAAATTGTGCTGTTAGTGCAAAAAGAATTCTGCTTTCTCTGTATAGGCTCCTTTCACATTCGGTCAAAATGGCTGTGTGTTTTCTGCTTTTAAATGAAAGCCTCCTAATTACTTTTGTTTTAAAATAAACAATTGACATTCATTCAAACTAAAAGTAATTCTAAACAAAAGTATAAGTGATATCCATACTTGCATTGTAAAAATTGAGATAAATGCAAAATTGCAAAGCAACCCTCGTAAAGAGTGGAAAGGAAGATGAATACCAAATTGCATCAATTTAAGTCTTGTTTAAGTAATAAACAAGACACTGAGAGCTGCATGGTTTAACTCATATTCCTGTGAGCAGTTCCAGTGATTTTAGTGGGGTGTCTCACTTGGATAACTGCCATCCAGGAAAAGAAATGGCTGAAAAACCCATCCTTCTCTTAGTCAAATTCTTTCTTAAAAACACACATTTTTATCTTGGTGTTCGTGTGCGTCACCTTAATTCCAATTTTTTTTACTCTGGAAAGGACCATGCTGAAATTTGAACGCATTTTGAAGTTCTTCCTAACAAATCCTTGCCTTATTTTTCATGGCAGCTTAAAAATATCAACTATCTTTAAACCAGTGGGCCTCATGCCCTGTTTATACAGAAAGACAGAACACATTTATTTCCCTACCTACAGCAGCTCATACTATCAGGCCCTGGTCCATGTGAAGGGCCAGGAGATGCTAACCCTAACTGAAATCAAATGACCTTCATCATTTAATTCAATAGGCCTGCATTATTACTCTGCATAATTGTAGTGTCTCAGTTGCAGTCATAAACCAGGACCCCGGTGTGCTTGGCAATGCACAAACAGGAGAGAAATACTATTTTTGTCCAGACAGTTTCCTCAGATTGTAATCTCCACACAGAGCTATCAAGAGGATGTAGTTTATTGGTATTTTTCCCAAATCCCCAGTTCATGAAAGCAGAACAAAGCAGAAGTGATGGAGTAACACCACAGATTTTGCTATAGAAGGCAGCATTTTGGTCTCCACAGGCAGTAATTGAGGGAAAAAGGAAAAACAAGAGTTTACAATACTCAGGAGAATGGTGAGACCCTAACAAAGTTTGTTTGAATATACAAAATCAGACCCATTGAAAAAATAAAATGGAAGAAATTTGCAATATTCCAAAGTTGGCATTAATCCATTGCATTCAAGATGCAAGCTCTCTTTTGTGTTTTGGTTTCATAAAACTTACTGTAAGGTCTACTTTGAGTTTTGGGGTAAGACAGATTTTGGGGTAAGCAAACTTTTCCGTAATTGTTGCAAGAACCAATTTGATAACCAGTTCTAAAAGCTCTTTATTTCAACTTAGAATATTTTGGGAAAACAGTAAAAATGTTACATTGTTGACCTCTTCTAAAAAGTATTTGTTTTAAAGACACTACTTCTATAGTATTAAAAATTAATGTCAAGAAAGTTTATTGACAGACAAGGTCTATTAATGACTTCACTTCTGAACTTCACTATTTATATTTACAAATTAAGGGTGTGAATTCTCAGTTTATTAATCTGCCAGTTGGATCATTTCTCTGCAGTCTTGAGCTGTTTCACTTCACTGCAAATATTTAATAGCCAATCTGTAGTGAACTTGCATTTTCCCAATACTTTATTATGTTTACACACCATATCACAGATTTCCTAGTGTATTATTAGCATTACAAATTATTAAAACAAAATGACATTTTTTGAATGAACAATACAGTGCTTTCTTCTGCCATTATCCTCTCTACTGACTAAGGTTCATCCCCCTTCCTCTCTACCAGTATTTAGTGAAGTTATCCATGTAGCCCCAGAGCCCACACTTTGCAAGACCCTGCATATGCTAATGCATATGCAAAGCTCATGTAAATGGAGGATCAATGTACTCACATGCAGTGTTAATTTGACATTTCTTCACCTTTAAAACCTTAGGAGCTATAATGCAGAATAAATATACTGAGTGTAATTTTTTCCCTTGTTTTTAAAGTATCAGCAATGGTGAAGGAAAAAACCCTCAGAAATTCCATTGTGGCATCATAATGAAACCTGCATGGGTCAGCAGTAGGAGGGCTGGCCCTTTTACAGCCAACCTACAGACCTTTGCCACTTTTTGCTAAAGGGACAACTGATAGCAGCAGGAATATACTGTCATTTTTTATAAGAACCAACACTGCCAGGAGGGCATCAGACACCCTGCCATAACCCTGGCTCATGTTTCCAGCAAGTTGTGCAGCAGAAGGTGTATATGACAGAAGAAGAAAGGCGAGATTCAGAAATCCATCCTCCTAGCTCAACTTCACATCCCTCTCTCTTGAATTCTAACTGTGCCAGAGTGCAATGCTGATCTCCCTGACCAGCCTCCTTGTTGCAGGCTCTTCCTTCTGCTCCACCCCATGTTTGAGCTCTTCTCACTCTTGCCTGTGCAGAGGCAGACTTCTTTCCCATCCACATGGCCCAGCAGAGGGGTATTGAGGGTACAGAAGAGCCTTCCTCTCTTTCTTCAAGTCTGTTCCAGGTCTTAGGGCACTGGACATTCTGAGAGTTCAACATCAATGTATTGGTCTCTGTCCTGGCAAAGAAATTATCAGCCACAATAGGTAAAAAGTAGAAAACCTATCAAACCCAAGTTCTTACCCTGGGAACTGTCTGGAAACCTGAAAAACAAGTGGATCAACCACTCATCCCAGAAAATGAGCCTGCAATTTTTCCCAGATACTTTTGATCCATGGGAGGTTACAAAACATGGGGACTGCTAACTACGTATGACTCTACGTGAAGACTCTGTGTCTTTGCTTTTTTCTCAGGAGACCTGAGATCCAGCAGTGCCTCACTCCTGTCTGCCCCACAGCTGAGAAGCAGCACTTACAATTTGGGGTTCCCTTTTAGCCAGGAAATGACAGCCAGCTGGCCAATGTCACCAAGCCAATGGCTGGACCAGTTGGCCAAGCTGCATGCATTTCTGAGTCAAGTCTGTTAATCAAACCACAACAGTCGCTGGTGGCTGAATGAAGGCTGTACTGAAATTATACCATATCAAAAACTAAGAGCTTAAAACACCTGCTTCTCCTAGTCTAGGGGGAGTGGACCTAAAGAAGTTCCTTCAGGACTTCATAGTCCCATTTAATTTGCTCTTAACCTCAATATTTAAAATAAAACAAAAGAAAAACAAAGAAGCAAATGATGTGCCTTCACCAGATTCAAGAGGCTGAGCTCTGAAGAAGAACAGGAACATTAAGGTGATAATGTATGGAAGATTGTTCTGTTTTCTATCTTTTGGCAAAACATTGTCATACGTGCCTGGGATAAATCAACCTACAGAAGAATTACATGCAGACAACAAACGCCATTGTGTAGGCAATATTTAGGCAACAGATCACAAATGGAGATGAGTACTATCAACAAGGAGGCTTAAAGAATGTTACCAGGATCCAGTAACTTTGTGTGAGGAATTGTAAAAATCATTGTGTGGTACAGATGAATTCAGCAGACAGCATGGAATGCTGAGGTATGGTAGGGGCAGAGGGAAAAATCTGAAGAGTTGAAAGGGACACTGTAGAGAGCAGAAGAACACAGGGTAGATTGGTGAGAGGGAAGTTCAAAGTTTGGTTTATGGGGCTGGCACATCTCTGGGTTGACAGATTAGCAACTCTAAAGTCCTACACCGAGTTTGACAGAGGAGGTGTCAATGGGGGCAGAAAGAAGCACCACCATCACATTGCATACGAGCAATCTGAGGCACTGCAAGGCTAAAAGGCAAGAGCTGTGGAAGGATGTAGGTCATCTTCAGGTGTTTTATCTGCCTTAGTGTTGCCTAAGGTCCCACCCAACTGCAGAGGCAACATCATGACCATTGAGCTTGCATGCTTATGAAGAGCTCTCTAGCACCAGGGTGCTTTCCTCAAATAAATTTTGCACTGTCAGCCTTGGACTGATCAAACACTGTTGCAGTTGCAGTCCAGAGTTCCTAGGAGCTCCAAGTATTGCCCAGCCCAAAACGACAAGAGGTCTCTGATGGAGCCTGGAGTGCCATTCACAGTAAGTTATTTGACAGCCAGACCATCCTTTTTGCACCAAATCCCAGTAAGTGATACAAAGTGATTCTCTAGAGACTGCTAGGGTCAGCCATGGACTCAAAAATTATAATGGTACCTAAAGAGGGGACCCTCCCTCTTTAGGAAAACAACTGGCAGGAGATAGGCAACATTATCAAAATGTGCTGCTCTCCCATGAGGCAATGACTTTTTTCCTCAACTGGTTGTGAGCTTCAGAGCCACTCCTGGTACGCAGCTCACAGTGGGACACTTAACTACAGGCTTTCTTCAGAGCCTGAGAAGTGCTGACCTAACCGACCCATGGGCAGCCCCCCAAGATAAAAGTTCATCCATAGCTTTCAGAGACCTGGGTTCAACACCACCAAGTTACAGTGCCCAGCCTCAGTGAAGGCTTCAGCAGTCAACGGCAGCTGTGGGTTTTCCAGTGAGTAGTTCCCCTGTCCTATCAGCCCAGATCACTCGAGACAGTGGTTGGCTCTTCCTGCCGCCCAACCTCCCTTGGCAGAAAGCGCCAGGTGACGGCGCTTCCTCAGCGGCTGTGGTTTGTGGCCTCCAGTGTCTCTGTTATCTGCCCCCTGCAGCCTCTCCTCTGACAGGAAGCTTCCCCAGAGCTTTCCATCACAGGAAATTTCCTGTGGGGAAGCACTTAGTAAGCAAACAAAGAGTTCCTTGGTACAAAAGAAGAGTGAACATGCACACAGCTGTGAGGAAAAAACCAAATGCTGAAGCAGCAGAGGCAAGGGCACCAGGTCACAGTCCAAACTCCATGAGGAGAACCAAGCTACGCGAGAGGCTTAGAAATTCCCAGGTGAGACCACTGTAGTCAACTTTGGCTCACAAGGTTGAAGCTCAAATGTCACAGTCAGGTTCTGTTTGACTTCTCTGAAGAGTCAACAGCCTTCATGTCACACTGAACACAGACCACAGCTCAGGCACCATTTCAGGGGAATTTTCTGTGGCACCTTCCCAGCGAGGTCAAGGACTGGTACACACAAAGGGCACACAACTGTCCCCACAGATGAAGCTGCGACTGCAGTCTAGGATGAACTGCCAAGTGTCCATATCAAGCTCACTCTGCCATCACCTAATAATAGGTTTGACATCCCCTGCATCACAAATTCCTTCTTGTGTAGGATGTAATCATGCTCTGTACACACTCTTACAAAAAGTACATTTGTCTCCAGACCGGCCAGTTTCCCTTTTTATAAAATCTGTGCTCCTGGTGTCTTTTTCTTTCTGTCCCCTACTCTTTCTGCCCTTTGATCTACACTCATTTCCTCTTATTATCCCGTTGTCTCTTCCCTTCTTTTTTACTACACCATTTTATATTAGCATCCTGTGCCCCTCCTTTTGTGTCTCCTCACTCTCCTCTTTCCAGAAGCAGTTCCCCTGCTCCCTGCAAGTGTTGTTCCAGAGGGCTGGGGAAAGAGATGCCCATCTGCTATAAGCTAAAATAAAGATCACTCAAAAAGAAGGGCCTTCCATGCTGAAATTCAGGCAATCAACCCAAGTTTCTGGCATCACACAGATCTAATACAACATGTAGGACATGGCTTGTTTGGTGATTTGAACTTGTCTGGGAAGTACCCACTGGGAAGCCTCATGCAGGGACATGGGAAAACCCTGCTGGACAGTACAGGCTGACTAGCAATGTCTCTCATATCCTGCAACGTATGAGGCTACAGTGGGGTACAAAGTGCTTGTACCAATGACACGCATCATTGAAGAGGTCTCCTTCTAGCAGCATCAAACTTTGGGATATTCCCATGTACGCCGAATTAGTCTGTAAGGTGGGCAGGAAGCACGGGAGTATAAGCAGAGGTGACCTGAAATTCTGCACCATTCTTATTTTCTTTGGTTTTGGTTTTGAGAGTAACCATCTGCAAACCCACTCTGATTTACCATTTGCTTATGCTGTGGATCTTTAAGCGTCTAGTTCAGGCTCTTCTGAGCTATGTGACTGCAAAAGGCAGTGCCAACTATTTTCCACCCTCTTCTGGTTAATTGCAGCTGTGGTAAAGGGACTTCTGCCAACAGACCCACAATGCTCTGTTCCACAGGAAGTCCTAAGATCTCTTCCTGCACAGGAAATTTCCTGTGGCCCAACAGACATTCCTCTTGGCTTTTATCACTCACATACATTTGTTTTGGCAAATATCTGTTCTTAGGAACAACAAGAAACGGACAGAGAAAAAGCAAACACTGCCACAAAGAAGAAAAAAAAAGGCAGTTATGGTTAGAGCAACAAGCATGACCAAATTAACCTCTGTCACACATGAAAAAATATGCTACTGGAGCTGACTTGGGAGGTTTTCTACCTTAGACATTATTCAGAAATCAAGTCTGTTTCATATATACATATACAATGTTTTTTAAGATTCCACACACAAGTTTTCCTTGCCTTTTAGAACATTTTACAGATGCATTTTCCTAGAAATGTGCTAGGCAGTGTGAAAGGAATTCTGGATCTTTCCTCTCTCTGCAAACTTCATGTAATTATAGCCCTAGTTCTGATCTTACCACATCATTATCAGCAAAGTTAACAGAAGGAAATGCTTAAAAAGAAATGCTTCGGTTCTATTACACCAGACACACCCTCCTGCAAATCAAAGACTTTCCCAATCCTAAATCATTCCTCATAAGCACAACAAAGTTATTATTTTAGAAAGGGAAGAGATTTCAGTTTCAATCTTGCAAATTCTTGAAGCTGTGAAGCCCAGGAGACATCGGTTAAGATTTTCAGATGCCCTTCCATGCTTCGAAATAAAGGTAAGGGCCTAGGGGAACTCCTAGAAGTGCTCAAGAGAGTAAGAGATCTACATTGCGTATAAATCCCTGAAAAACCCAAAAGGCACCTGTTTGTTACCTTCATTCACCTAAAAAATAAAGTCTAAGAGCAAAAGGTTCAGGCTGGAAAATCTTTTCACTATGAGGACAGCCGAGTGCTGGGACAGGTTGCCCAGAGATGTTATACAACCTCCATCTTTGGAGGCTTAAAAGACCCAACCTGATGAAGCACTGAGGGACTCTGGCCTCAGAGCTGACCCTGCTTTTAGCGGGAGGTTGGAGTAGAGACCTCCTAAGGTCCCTTTTGACATGAATTATCCTGTGATCCTAAATCTCTCTGTAAATACAACTCACTACCATTGAAGTTCTAATTCCACACTACTTGAGAGCAGAGTTAGAGTTTACTATCTCAACTAAAAGAGAGAATTTTTGAATGAACTTCAGTGAAAATAAAGGGGAATAGATGATATCCTGTAAATGAGTTTTTCAAATAATTTAGTCAACACTTCTGATTCCAAAGTGTTCTGAAACTCACTTAGCGACTACAGTCCCTTCAGTCCTCTTCTCCCTACATCAGCTCCTTTTGCTAGGCTTATTTTATCCTGACAGCAGACTAAGGAGAACAATCAACAGTAGCCTGACATTCCTTCCTATAGGCTTTTCCTGGGGTTCGTCAGCCTGCACACAGCACAGAATCACAGAAAAAATGAGGCTAGAAGGCATCTTAAGGCAACCCCCAAGTCCAGCTCCCGACCAAAACTGGGTCAACCAGAGCAGGTTGCTCTGGGCCACATCCAGTTGGGTTTTGAGTGTCTCCAAAGACAGAGAGTCCAGAACCATTCTGGGTAGCCTGTTGCAGTGATTGATCATGCTCCCACTTGAGGAGTTTTTCTTCAGTGTAAATGGAATATTTTGTATTTCAGTTTGTGCCCACTGACTCTGTCTTCTTCACTTTTTTCCATCAAATATTTATACATACTGACAAGACACCCCCAAGCATTCTCTTCTTGAAGGTAAATAGCTGCAGGTCTTGCAGCCTCTCCTTTCATGTTAGATGCTCCAGCCCCTTAATAAACCTCATGGCTCTTCACTGGGCTTCCTCCAGTATGTCCATTTCTTACCTATACTGGGGAGACCAGGACTGGACAAAGCACTGCAGGTACAGACTCCCACGGCTAAATAGAGGAAAAGAATCCCCTCTCTCTACCTGCTGTCAAGGCTCTGCCTAGGGCATTCCAGGATTGGCCTATCTGGGAGACTAAGGCAGACAAACTTATATACTCCTATGCCACCATCAGAAACATTATACCTTACTATCAAACATTAGATCAGGTCAATCAAGAGCTCAAACATGCAGGTTCAGAGGCAAAGCTTTTCCTTCAGTTTTTAAGGAAAACAGATCACGAAGAAAAATTCAACTTTTTTTTTTTTTTTTGAGATTATTTGCTTTGGAGGAGTTGTTTGCAAAAAGAAAAACAAAAAAATCCCCAGGGCAATGAAAAAACTTCAGAGCTAACCTTGCTGCAAGACAAAGCTTTGTTAGGGAGTCACCACAGACGGAGTGATGGACTATGCAGGTATCAGCACAGCACCCAGACTTCAGCAACTCTCCCACATCAGGGTGATGGCTGAAGATTGCTCCTCAAACACTCAGCCATCCAAGGCAGTAAAGGAGAAGTGCCAGAGTTAATCCAGCAGGTACTACAGAAGATGTTTCCCACTTCCAAGGAAGGGCGTGTGATCTACAGTATAGATTAGGCCATGACACCAAGGACTGCCAGTTGGACACTTACAGTGAGTGTAGTACTTACTTTTAGTCCTTACTTTTAGTCCTTACTTTTCTTCTGAACATCTAATAATGCCACGAAAGCTTTAGTGATCTATTTATTATACTTTGAGTATACAATTGCACCATTTCCTGGAATGTTTTGCTCTCTGGACCAGATAATTTGTTATGCTGGAAGTGCCAATGTTACACCCTGTCCAGTAAAAGTCATCACCCTTACGCATTTTGAAAAATCTGCTGTGGGCATTGTACAATCCATAGAGAACTTGGGGTTTTAGACACAGATCATGTGTACATATTCAAGAACCTGGAGTTAGTTT
The DNA here is from genome assembly GCF_017639235.1 of Corvus kubaryi. NCBI lineage: Eukaryota > Metazoa > Chordata > Aves > Passeriformes > Corvidae > Corvus > Corvus kubaryi. Next base: position 1,991,017 of record NW_024582061.1, on the reverse strand, counting down.
CCACTCAGGATTCCAACACTTTTAGGGACATTTAGATTTGTATTGGGATTTTATTTTCCCCATTACACCTCCCTAAAAATGTGCTTGACTTCTCACTATTTCCATTCTTCTAGCTTTCAGACGCTATTTCCTCATTGGCAGCTCCCCATCTTCCTCTCCCATTCTCAGACAGTGAGACATAAAAGCAGTGAAACTTAAATACATGCTTAAACACACCCATCTGCAAGTAAATACAAAGAAACAGAAATCTAGTGCAAAGTAGCACAGGGATGACTGTAGTTTTTTAAGTAGGCATAGTACATAGTATAAAGAAGAAATACATCAGGTAGCCAGGATGGTGACTGGCTATTTGATCAAGATCCATCTTTTAAAGCAGCAACAAATCTCTGCTAATCACCAGCAGCTGACAAAGCAGATGTAGACACACACAGACTGAATGACCTCATGAATTCCATCAGCACACCCAGGTGTGACTGAAGAACGTGGATGTATTAGGTGTATATCTGATCTCACAGACTAAAATGTGCTGACTAACTCTGAGACCTGCTGTGATCTACATCACAACAAAATCCTCACTTATTTATCAGCTGTTGATAAATGCACGTGCCAGATAATCAATAAGCAAGAAGAATTACTGATGTGGTGACCTCATTCAGCACCCTGTTCATGTTTCAGAAAAACAAACCTGCTCATGCTTAGAATGAAGTCCTAACAGTCAAAGCTTAATATTAACAACCCTAACTATTTCTCAGCACAGCCCCTGAATTGAAAGACAGAACAGAAACTGAGACATAATTAAGTGTGCTTAGAGCTGTGAGCAGCAGTCATGTTGCAAGAAGCTCTCTGAGAGTGGAGCACAGTTAATCCTAGGAGATTACAGCCTGCAACCACCAAATTGTACCTCCTAAGGAAACCATCAGGAAGCAGAACTGGTAAGAGAAAAATACTACAGTTTTTTCTTCTCTGTTCCTAACAGCATTTTGTTAAGTTAAAAACCATAATGCCATGTGGCAGAAGCTTGGATGAGGTTGACTTAAAAGAGATGACCAGCACCAGGGAAATGAACTCCTGAATTTTGGGTGAGCTTCCTTTGAGAAGCTGCAGAAGACAACCCCAGTGCTACCCAGGTGTGTGGCATCTGCCTCTGCATCCAGCTCAGAGGGATGTGACATTATTCACATGGTGTCATCAGCACAAGTCAGAACATTGTGTCTCAATGGTCAAAGTTAAACATGCCCTTGCACACGCAGAGACCACTCGTACACGCACCAACCAATGTTTTTATAATGCAATGAAACAAGGACCTCGCCTGAATAAAGCAATGGAGCAGTAGTTTTCCTGCAGTACACTTAAAATATTTTTTAAAAGCAGATGCTGGACTGTTAAATCATAAAGCAAATTACTGACACAGAGTTTATGACCACTTGACTACTTCTGATTCCCCATCAGGCTTCTAAAAAAATGAAGGTCATTCTTCTGTGCAATACCCTTTCAGCAGCAGAGATAAGGTGGAAGGCTTTTGCAGGAGCACAGCAGTAGGTGACTGAAACACTCCTTAAGAGACTTCATCCAGCTGTGTTTATTCTAATTTTCCTTGGGATGACCACAGCTTTCATGATTTTCAGATTAAAAGTATTTCAGAAACCAGGGAGAAGAAATAATGAAGACTCAAGGTTTTTGTAAGAGATATGATACAGCCTCACTTGTTTTCTCTTTGTCTTGCACATATACAGAATTTACAATTTAATACCAAGTTCCTATGAGAGGACAATGAACCACAGTCAGTGTGCTGGGAGACATTCAGGCAAAAGCTGAAGGAGCCTTGGCACATGTGGACATGTTTACAGGACTTCTCTCTGCCTCATACATCCTTTTAAAGCTGAAAACTGTGCCTTGCCAGGAAATAAGCTTCAGGAAAAATTGCTTCCTTGTCCTTTTTTTTTTCCCTAGCTGCTCTTACATTTGAGGAGTAGAGGCTTCACTCCCATAAATCACCCATTATTAAAAATAAAAAAAAAAAACCACCATAACCAATTAAGTACTACTATAGACTGTGGGGAATGTCTTTTCACTGCTTTGGAGAACACAGATGGATTCTGCATCCTGCACTATTGGTGCCACCTCTGCATTTTCTACTCACCTGTGGCCTCTGTGGGCCAGCCAGGCTGGCTGAAATTCAGATGCAGCAGCTCAAGACCGCGTTTGACTGGGACCCTGTGCATGTTAGCTAACCAGAGTAAAGCTGACTTGGGGAAGCCCCCAGGAGTGATGTGAACAAGCACTTCAAAAGGCTATTTACCTGTACCTCAGGCCAGAGTTTCATGAGCACTTCAGGTTGGTTTAAAGTGGCACTGTCACAATAAATAAGTCCTACCTACTCCCGACTTGTGGTCCAGTTTTCACACAGCTCCCCTGAAACGTGTTAGCATTCAAGTACCTGTACAAACATTCTGATCAAGGAAACGATCAAGGTAAAAGAACCAAAACCCAACTATTTTCTCCCAATATTAGTTTTAACCCAGAGGAATTTCTCAGTCTGAATATTTGAGCAACAGAAAAAGAAATTTTGCTAGCTGCCAGCATGCAGGTGAGAATAACGGCCAGAGCAGCACAAGGGCTGGCATTTTCAGCAAGGGCATTACATGGCCCTAGTTAAGTGTATTTGGTGGAACTGGAGCCTCCATTTTCCCTTCTCCAAAATGGATAATGGTAATAACATTAATACCCCCTTCCTCTGGGGGACTCTAAAAGTTTTGAAAGTCCCTCAGCAAATATGGTATTTCAGGATCTTGGTGTGAAAGCATCATCATAATATACACTCACATTTATCAGCAGCCAAACCAAGGGCTGCATCAGCAAACAATCCCCAGTGAATGCTACTTTGGTCAATGGCACAGAAGCTTTAGTATTGCCACTATGCCAGGTATAGACAAATAGCACGTTGTCAGGGTCTTCCACTTCTTAAGCCTGTGAAAATATGTCCAATACATTGCCTTCAGCATACCAAACAATTTATTCACAAAAGAGACTTAATCTCTTAATGGTTATTTGCTGAAGAGCGTCTTGCTGAGTTGAAGAGAATTATGATAGCTGATGGTTGGAATCCTTGTATATGTTTTGTTATTATTGTTTTACTGATGACTAAAGTCCTAACTGTGAAGGAAATGCCAGGGGGTGAAGTGACTGACAAAATGCTGAGTTTTTAAATTTTTTAATTTGTTCGGCTGACAAGTGGATTTTTCTTGGTTTCCCTCCCCATTCTGATGCTGTACCATCCAGTTAAGCTTTCTGTATCACTTTCCATGACACTTCTGTATCAGTAGGGAAGTCAGTGCCTGGGAAAGCAGGAAGCACCAGCCACCGACAAAGTCTCTACTACGAAGACTAGAGGAGAGCCACTTTACATGACTTTGCCTCAGCCCTGGGATAACCCTGACACACAGAGGTAATTTTGAGCTTTGAGAACCTGTTTTGCTCTCTGATTCCTCCATGCCTGGCAGACACACCTGAGCTCACAGATACACCTACAGTTCGTTTGATGATAGGGGATGGATGTGCATGGATCTGCATGTTCATGAAGACAGGACAGATACCATCCATTCACTTAGCAGAAACCACTGACTCACCACCAAGTGTTTACTTACAATCACTGCTGGCATGATTTGGACTCAAACCAAATCTCTTGTGTTTCCTTGAACCAGCTTGTTCTCCCTTTTCACTGGCCCCTTTCCCCCATTTTTCCCCCTTAGTCTATTCTGTGACAAATAAAAATTGATGTTTAGTGGGTCTTTAATGTATGCTACATGGTTTTGATACTTGTGGGTTCTGGAGAGGTGAAGATGGTGTGGTGCTGTGTGAAGAAGCCTATACCAATATGAAGAACAGAATAAAAAAAAGTTAAAAAAACACAAGAGATGGGAGATAGAAGACATAATGAGCCCCATCTTCAAAACACTTAATTCTGGTGTGTTTGAGGATATGGGAAGTGAGGGAAGAAAGTTGTTGAAGCAGATTCGTGTATTACAACTAGACCTTACACAGCTGAAGTTGTTCAGTGTCTCTGTGGCTGCATGAGAGGCTGAGAGTCAGAGGACATGGATCACCTCACTGGAACAATTTTTCTAGTGCAGCTTGAGATTCCCTCATCTGTCTTCTTTTTTATCTCTGCAGAGATTCCTGCTTCAGCACCTTGTTTCTCTTACAACAAGCATGGAATGTGATAAAGCAGAACCTGGTCCATAACAACCACAGCCATGGGAATAACAGACTGAGACCGAATGTCCTAATTTCCTTTAACCTCAAGAGCACCAGAGAGCCTCATGTGAAAGAACTCACTGGAAATGCTGGCTCTGAACCAACCCAGCAATACTGTTTCTTTGTTTTCTAAAGCTCTTGAAGATACCCGGACTATGAGGAGCTTATGTCCTCCACTTAAAATTGCTTATTTAAACTGGAAATTTTAATGTATTACTGCAGTAATTTTGTTGAGTCTCACTTAAAATAATCAGACAGCTCTCAACTAGCAACAACTTTATATCTTTCCTAACTCAGCCCTCTGTAGTTGCTGACACCTCTGTGGCACTGCCAAGGAGCATGTTTTTTCAAAGACAGCTACTGTCTTTTAATAGCTACCTCTTTATATTTACATGGTTAGTAGTCATCTTTATATTTACCTGGAAAGTAAATAGTTGAAAATCTGTAACTGACAGAAGCCACCCAGGTCACTAAAACACCACTAATGTGAAGTACTTCCCTTTTGTTACATAAGTGTAACATGTTCCAAGGCCTTTAAAATAAGACAAAGGTAAGTATCACTACTGGTCTCAAATATTGAAGCTCAATTCTCTTTTCCTTTTACACAAGTTTTGCACTGCTGCAGATCTGCTTCACTGCTGTTCTTCTGAAATGACATTAGGAAGATTGAAACCCCCTTTACGTCGAACAGTAAAATCAGTGCCTCTTAAAATGCATTAAGATTACGTTGCCTTTCATACTACAGAAAACACCATGGAAAATACAAAATCTGCAGTTGTTTTTATGTGCTTGAAGAGAAACATGCAACAAAATCCCACGGAGGAAACAATGTCAGAGCTACTCTTTCTGAAGTTCCCAGCATGTGCATTCACCGCTGGAAGTGAAAAACCAAGGCAACTAGTTTTGCTTAGACTAATAGCACCACAAACCTTTTCCAAAATGCCGCCATTGTCTGTTGGTGTTTGCAGACTCTTGTGACCATTTGGGGGATGGACTATGGAGCAGAATTAAGGTGTCAACAACACATTCAAAGTCCTGATAATTACAAATGAGGAAACATGTTCTGTTCACTCTCTGTACTCTTCCAAGTTACTGTTGTGTGCCACAGACTTTCCACCCATCCCGTGCTGACTTTGGAAATGAAGATGTGCTGGGATAAGGCATTATGGGGCTCCAGCTTCTCTCAGCATTGCTTAGGGCAAAGGCACATTGCTGCATCCAGTTACCCTTCCTCAAATGGTCTTTAAAGGCAAGCCTGTTAGATAAACTTCTATCTGTCAATGCCTTTTGACCCACATTCCCTATTCTTCTATCCTCTTCAGACAGAATTATTGCTAACACACTGGAATAATGGAAAGAAGCACCTTTCATTGGCGGATTTAGACATATTTTCTAGAAATTAATGTGCTTTTCCTTGCAAAGGACCTTCTTCTAGGTAGGAAAATTAAGGAGCATCATGCAATAAATTGTCACAGCCAGTAAAGGATTGCAGAAGGCTTGATAACCTGTAGATCATTAAATACAGCAAATGGGACAGTTTTTACCAATAATGCAAGCCTTGGGCAAACTCACGTAAGTGAAGAATGACACATAAACGCTCTGTTTGACAGTCAGATAAAGAAACCACATCCATCATTCTGCTGAGGAGTCTCACCAGTTGATAATCACCCAATAAAATGTAAAAGTATATTGATTCATTTATATTCATTGACTAAGCCTTCAGAAAAATCAACTACTTCTGCTGGAATAATGTGTTTTGCAAGTCACATGATGCCAAATATGCCAGTTTTCTATTCCAGTGCAGGTAGTTTGCATCTGGATCCCTGTTTTTCTTTTTTCAGAGAGCAGACCAAAGGTCTCTTGTGTACCCTCCATTCTTGGTTTCAAAGAAAGCACCTCTGTAATTCCCTAACTCCTCATGTAATCCTTTTGCTCAGATCAACTCTCTCTCTCATCATCTCAGTCTGAACTCTAATCCCTTCCACAAATATACACACCTTCAGTCTGCACGGGACACAGGTTTTGGTGGCAAGTGATAACCATAGGAAAGTCAGTAAATCTCAGGTTTTGCACACATCTCAGGCACTTTCATAAACCTTGACTCGGAAAACTCAGCTGAGAACTCTGGATTCGTGTGAGCAGCACACAGGGCTCTAAGGCCACCAGGTTTAGAAGAGACCTCTAAGTGGATCTATAGGAGACTGGAGGAACAGTTGACTGGCTCACGACTGGTAAGTTGAAGTTTGCAAAGTGCCTTACTCTGTCTGGATGTTTTAAAATTTACTAAGCACCTTATTCTACTTGAATGTTTTAAAGTTTGCAAGCAAAACTTGTTATTGAGCCTCCTGAGAATCTGGCTGTTTCTCCCATGCACTGCCCAGGGTAAATCCAAGTATCTTCCCCTAAAAACATCGTGGAGGCTGGGGCACTACAGGATCACCCTTCAAAAAGCATCTCCAAATTGAATCCTCTCTACAGTAATCCTGTTTAAAATAGTACCAGCTCCATCAGCTGCTCTGACCACTCCAGCCATTAATCCTCTGGATGGTTCTAGAATCCCACTCCTCCAACAGCTACACATCTGACATATCCCAGATCAACATGCTCATGGCCATTACTGGTTTAGGTTTTCACTTGTGCAAAGGCAGAGGCTGGTACTGGATTTTTACTTACCTTAATCACTTAATTATCTTAATTTCTGTAAGACTCATCCCTACAATAGCCAAGCACCCTTGTAATAATGGAAGCTATAGCACCGAAAGACAAAAAAAGGTATTCTGCCCTTAGAGGCATAACAGGCCCTGAGGTGAATTTACAGAATGGAAACACCAGTAAAACAATACAGCCTAGTAGTTCATTTATGGGATAGTACCTAGGATGTAGTCTGGTGGGCTTAAGGTTTCTAGGTAAGAATATAAGGTTATTTAAGTACAGCACGTTGCTGAAAGCAGAAATGTAGATCATTGCCAGGTTGGCGCCTGCATTGCATCTTTCACAGAAATATTTGTGGTGGAGTTGGAAATTCTTACTATATCCCAGAGTAGCTGCTATCACAGGCCATACAGCATCCTATGAAAGTACAAAGCAAAATCTTTAAAGCACTAGGAAACACTTTAGACTTCCACTGCACAGCTTTAACACCTATAGCAGCATTGAGAGTATGTTCCCTTAATGCTACTTCTTTGACTGAATGGTAAATCTCAGGCAGCAGCCCTCCAAACAACCCCTGTGGTTTGGCACTGCACACACACTTAGCCAGGTACTATTCATACCCTCCTGTGTGTTAAGTCAATGAACAGGGAAGAAGAAAGGTGTATTTATTCTGTCTGTTCTAACAGCTACAGAGATTGCACAGCCCTTCAATGCTAATGCATCAGTGCTCATGTTTATTTAGCAGCTCAGATTGTTTCTTGAAATTGTGCAATTCAGCCCATGGAAATTTCCTTGTTTGCATAATTCTGTCACGTTAATGTTGTTGGTGTTAAACTCAAAACAAAATGTTGCAGGATGACAATTTTAAAACTAAAAAATCTCTTATGGTATAAGTAGGAGGGGGCATATTTTTATGCTTTTGTGGTTTTGGGGGGTTTTTTAAGTTTACTTCCAGTAAAGCTTGGAGGTCATTTTGAGTTGAACAAATTGCAGTCACAAGTCATGCTCTTCTGAGCATAAGCAACACAATTCCCCGAGTCTTAGACATAACAGCTAAAATGGTATTTAGAAGTACTGGCTCATCTGCTCCCAGATTTTCTGGACACTAGTTTAAAAACCTGAATTAGTAGCAATGAAATGCAGAAGTTCTATCCCACAGCTTTTCCCTTTTCTGACCAGAATTTCTCATACGCGTGTAAAACTCCATCTTTAACCCCTGCACAGAGCTCTTTGCAGGCTGCTGTTCACCAGTAGATAAAGCATTATCCTGATTTTCATGGCAAATCCAACTCATCTACTGTCAGGCTTGTTGCACCTCCTTCGTACTTTTCTTGTTCCTCTCTGCATTTTAGGTAGTGGCATTAAGCTGCACACCCTCATTAATGGCAAATAACAGCAATCAGGCTTTGGTTTTACTTATTTTGTTACATCAGAACAGTTTAGCGTTTTCCAACAAGGGCCATGGATCTGTAGCTGCCTAATGACGTAAACAGGCCCACTGATGGAGGGTTAAAAAAGAAAGAACAAGGAAATGTCAATGACCTGTGCTTTTAAAACACTCTTTCCTTTTCAAACAGTTAATAGAAAAGAGCTACTTCTAACTGGCGATTTTCATTAGTCAGTGGTACGTCACCAACGGCCTTTTCCAGGAAATGTGTAATCTGGGCACTCCCTCAACTCATACTGGATTTAAAAATAATAACAGTTATTTCATATGACTAGCTTCCTTAGAAAGGAAATTTCCCTAAGAAAAATATCATTTTGTCTCTCTTAGTTTTTCACAGGTATAAGCAATCATAGTGTCAGTATGAAGAGAGAGATCACATCCCTCCACCTGCTTCAAAAAAGCTGACTGCCCATCCTCAAAAACATTTAAGCCAGACAGTTATGGTCACATTAGTCTACCTAGGCAGAGCTGAATCTCTGACGTGTAAAAGAGTCAAGGGAAATGCAAGTGATTATGGTTTCGAGACTGCTGAACTGAAAAGACATTCTGTAAAAAGGACAAGTATTTTCAAATTCTAGTTTGTGGATTTCAGAGAGTCTTTCAAACTATTTCCAAGAAGGCTTTGAAAGATAATTGAAAAAGTAAACCTACTGTCAATAACCCCTTGCTTAGTTAAGACACTGCTTGCAACCTGTCCTGTAAAAAAATTATAAGAGAAGCATAGGAAAAAGAAGATGCAAATTACGAAAGACTATGAAGAGTTTGACTTTGCCTATCTTATCTGTACCTGCTGCTGAATTTTAATTCAGGTCTTCACTACCACATTATCCATGCTTTAGTAAATTTACTTACATGGGGAGCCACATCTTTTTTCACCCTTTCCCTTCAAGTAACATTTGTTCAAATACTAAGAGGCAAATTTCTTGGAGAAAATTATTACATCCTTCAGCAGTTAAGAAGTCAAACATTTTCATATACAGTCAGACACAGTGATTGAAAATGCCTAAAAAGGGATTGTGCAAGAGAGGAAACTCATGTCCCTAATTTTCTCTTCCAACCTCAGTGTTCTCCATGCCACTCCAATTTCTCATGGGAAGCAAATGCAGCTGGTGTAGGACAGCCTCTGTTAGCATGTTGAAATTCCATCACAGTGACTGCTTGGGCAACATACCAACCAGCATTGCTGCACACCTCAGTCTCCCTCTCTCCAGATGCTCAGGAGGTGAACCTATCTCAGCTCCCAGAGCTGCCTGGAAAGCTTTATTTTATTCTTAATTTAATAACTCTCTCAACACAAACATATAGATATTTAGAGGAAGTAAAACACAGTTGGAGTGTTTACATTTCTTTCCTGTTAACATTTCTTCCTGCAATAGGTGTGTGATTGTAAATTACACTGATGTGAAAAAGGAAGCATTTCAAATGATCAGGACAAAATCCAGCTGGATAGAACACCAGTTACTGTCCTGACAACCTGCAACTCAGAACAGTAGAAGAATAGCTACCTTGAAATGAATTTTGGCTTTCCTATTCCTTCCCCAACTTTTCCAACACCAAACCTGCTGAACCTTCACAAATATTGCACATATCTCATGCTGCACTGTACGAGAAGCAAATAGTCTAGCAAGAGAATGCCCACAAATACTTGGTATAAGCAGCCCACAAGCAGAGATTTAGAGTGGTCTGACTCAGGGTAATTCAGAAGATGGAAACTTAGCTCGATCAAAGGAGAACAGAGGCTGAATGTTAGCCTCCTATGGGCAAGACTTTAATTGTCTCACAAGGGAAGTCACAGAAATCCCAACAAAGCAGACAAACATACAACAAAATGAACTGTTCTGGAGCAGGGACATGTACTGTAGCCCAGCCTTCTAATTTCAAGCAGAAATACAGGCTACATGGAGGGACAGAGCTCAAGATAAGGCCCTGGAACATCATCTGCAAGAGTAACGGTAGCAAGATGCATCCCACCTCATCTCTCCAGTCTTTCCTTTGTCCTCAAAGACCTTGCATTGGTCTTCCACAGCTATTCCTATGACAGGAATAACTGCCTACAATTTATTTAAACTTCATCACTGCTAGTTTTTAGCTGATTAGAGAAATCCCTATTGACCTGCTATTTCCAGAACTAAAATGTAAGATTTCCACCTTCTGCCACCCCAGCAAGAATGACTACCAGGAATCTCTGAGCTTTCCATGTGGAAGCAGGAACAATACCCTTAGAGATCAGTTGTGCGGTCGTGATTTTTATGTCTCTTTTCTACTTCATTTCCTTCCAGCACTCTTTTGATATCATGCCAAGAACAAGCAGTGTGTGCATTTAAAGCAAGAAAAAACCAGCACAAATTAAGTGTCCTCCCACCCACATTTTACCGGAACTCACTATCATGAAGCTGAACAGTGACTGGAGTGGCACCTGATTAACAATGCAAACCGCTATTACACACAAAACCTTGGTGAAACTGTTCTGTTTTATAAGCAGTTCATCATTGTGCTCTCACTCAGATTTCCTGCTGGCATGGCTATAGCTGCCACCATCACAGGATGTTACCCAGATTTTATTTCTGAGTAGATTAGAAGTAATTCTGTGTAGTTTTTGCTCAGAACAGAAAGGTGACAAAAATGAGTCCCGTGTTGTCTGGGGGGAAGATGGGATAAAGGGAGCTCACAGTTTGGAAAGGAGGGATGACAAACCCCACAGCTGGTTGAGGCTGTGTCAAGCACACAAAGAAGGAAGTGCACATCACCCTACCCTAAGAAGGAGGCAGGCAATATAGAAAATGCAATGACGTTTCTTTAGGTGGAGATTAGCTGATACATTAGCAAGGACAAAAAAGAGGAGCAACTTAGGCAAGCAGTATGTAGTACATTTATTTTAATCATTAATTTAATGATATCAAGAGGTGGTGACAGCATAAAAGTTATGAGCCCAGTGTTTATCTACTCTGGGGTCCTTTGTACCTGACTTCTGAGCCATGTGAACCACCTTTTCCAGTTTTTCTTTGCACAGGCCAAAAACTTGCTTTAAAAATACAAATAGAACCTCAAATTCTTTCACTTTCATGGAACTCCATCATATACATTTTTAAGAAAAACTTCCCAAAACTACAGCATTTATTATAAAATCATGCAGTGTTCTGCCAGTGATTTCAGTGTTTCAAAACTCCAAAGAAACTCACTAAGCAATGGAGAGGGATAAGACCTCCTTGGAACAACAAGGCATACAATTCTGGGGAGTCCTGCAAAGAATTAAAACAGCTTTAATTGCCAGCCAAATAGGAGGCAGGGAATAAAGGCTTTCTCTCCAGGAAGAAAATGCTGATGCCACACTTGTATCAGTGCATGTCAGATCACTTTGTGGAACTAGGTGTTGTGGGCAGAATTACCCATCAAGTTTACAGACAGTATAATTGAGACAAAGAAAGGTAACACAAAACTCTCACTTGTTTGTTCCCCCTACCCCTGTGCCATCTGCAGGTACGACGTATTTGGCAACCCCAACAGTCTGACCAAACCTCTTCACCCAGCCCAGCTGAGCTCACAGCTACGGGCATCCCTTAGGGCCCAGACACCCACAAGCACTGGCCTTCCCTTTTCCACAGGTCACAATGGGGCAGAGCAGGGAAATAGTATGAGCTGGTTGTTGCCTATTGAAAACTCCCTCCATTGTGTCTTGACTGGGATGGAGCAAAGGTCCTTTTTTTCCTCTTATTTAACAGGAAACAGTTATCTGCAACACTTCCTCCCAGATATTTTCATAACCGCACCAAGACATTCCTTACAGGCACTGACTTAGAACTCTGAGGATATCCCTAACTTCTCCTTGCCACAACCACATCAGCAGCAATGGCACCAGTTTAGAGGGCAGCGCTGTGCCATTTCTGTGACTTCCACCCAGGGCACTGACCCTGCTGGCCAGCACAGCAGGGCTTAAACCAGAGCTGACTGCTCCACAGAGGAAGGAGCACATTTAGCAAACACTCCCCGACCTCACGCCCCTGTGCCTGTTGGTTAGAGGGGGCTGCAAAAGACAGATGACAGTGAAGCAATAGCAAGGGAGGGGGAAAGGAGGAGGAAAGGGAGACCTACAGGGAGGAAGGCTGGGGGGAAGGATATGGTCTACTATGGAGAATCCTGTCAGGATGCAATTTATTTTCATTCTGCGCAGGAGTATAATGGTGCACCGCCTCAGCTCTCTCAATAGCTGTTTTGAAGCGAACCAGGGCTGGTATGTCTTTAATTTATCATTTCATTATGAAACAGTTTCCCTTCCAAGAAGCCTTCAAGTCAGGAAGCTCTGTCTGCCCACACAGGAAATTCCTTTGCAGCAACTTCCCGAAAAAGGAAATTTCCCTCAGAAGTGAGCCCAGCTCATGCCTTTGAGCAGAGCTGTTTGAAGAGGCTCTGGCATGCAAGCCCTGCAAACACCCCTGCCGGCTTACAGCAGCCCTGGGATCTGCAGCTCTGCCCTTGCACAGAAGACCCCACTGCACCCAGCCCACCTCTCCCCAGGGACAGCCAGGAGAGTTCAGAGGGCACAAGATGCTGATTTTTTACTAGAAAAAAATATCTTGAGAGAGGCACAGGACACACAGAGCTGCAAAAGAGCAGAGAAAGAGGAGGGGGAGCTGCAGAAAAGCTTTGCAAACTATTCTAATCTCCCACTTGACAATCAGGGGGAAAATTCTACACCCTATCTTAGATCTCTCCCAATGGTATGTCGGAGACTGCACTGTGTCCCTTACATGTACCACAGGTTTTATTTAACGAACTCAAAAACAAAGGAGAAGGGAGGGGAGAAAATACAGCGGGAGGGGGGAGAACCACATTTACAAAAATGAATCTCACAGACATCTTGTGAATCATTAAGTGGGAGAGAGCCAAGAACATCCAGGCCAGAGTGAATAACAACATACGGTATTTTATAAAGCACCTTAGGAAAGGGGATACAGATCAGAAGCACTACCAGTCTCTTCCAGCTAGTTTTTAATTTACCATTTCAAATCAAAAGTAATACTGAATAACTTTTTTTAATGACTACACCCAGAAACACAAACTGTTGTTTGGGGCAAGAGAGGAAGCAGAACTGAAATTCATGTTACACATTTACGTGGATGTGAGACAGGGCCACAAAGGGGGCACAGGTCGAACTGGATCTTGGACTGAACAACGGCAGAAAAATGAAAGCAATCCTTTGAGGGTGTATGGGACAAACAAATGCCAGGGATAACAGAATTGCATATGGGGGTGACTACAACCCACTGGAGGCTTCTGCGCTACGGAGAGAGGCTCTCCACATTTTCCCCAGTTCCAACTTCAAAATTTGTTTTTCAAGCACTTGGAGCAAACCTGGTCCCTAAAGCTGAAGCTCCAGGAGGTGGCTGCCTGCCCTTCTCTCCCATTCTCCCCCTTACCAGATAGCTTTGCCCTGTTCCCTCGCCAGCTAATTAACATGACTTTTTTTTTTCCTCTCTTGCTGCCCTTGGCATTACATTCAGCAATCCAGTCAGCTGTTGTGTAAAGAGACTTTTGTCAGAATTGCTTAAAGGCAAATCCCCTCACTTAAGTTTTTTTCTGTGGCCTCTAGCTGATGAGTTAGTTATCACCTAAAAGAGCCCTCTGGCGCAGCATATGCGTACTGAATATATATCTGCTTGGATGGCATCCACACTACTGTCAAATCACTGGAGATGGTTATGACATGGAAAAAAATACAAAAACTACCATACTAGAAAAGATCCCCAACCCATCTACCCCGACATCTACAATAGTCATTGTATAAGCAAAATGTTTAAGGAATAAGGAAACATGAAGCAATCTCTACTATAATATATATTACTTATGTCAGCCTCTGGTAATCTGTGGTTTAAGGACATCATGAGCTGCGGTTGCACTCAGGCCACTGTTTCCATACTGACCACACAGCCTATCCCTCTCTCCACGGGTTTATCTAGTTCCTTTTAGAGATCCATTCACACTTTCAGCCCTGCAAACATCTTCCTGCAATGATTTCTTTCATGTAGTGATGCATCCTCATTCTTGTTTCTTTTAGACATGTTGCCCAATGACTTATCTTGGATCTCTGGATTCGCTGTTCTGTTAGGAGCTGTGAATAATCATTTCCTGGTCACCTTCTCCATACCAAGTATGATTTCACAGCCACATTATAACTTTCTCCCTGCAAACCTATTCACTTACAAAACTACCTTTTCCTCAAACTGCAGGGTCCTATTTCCCCCTCTAGCTTCCTAGGAATGGGAGGACTGGGGAAGCACTCTAACTAGGTTCCCTAGCACACTAAAAACGACCACGTGGATGAGACCGCCACACCCTGAGTGGGACAGAGTTTGAATAAATACAAGGCATTAAGACACCTCCCTAGGAATTCATGAGCTTTAACAAGCTTGTGTCAGAACTTCAACTGCCTAAAAATTTTGGTGCGAAATTGTGACATCTATTCACAGTTGCTGTACAAATTTGAATCTGATGACTGATTTTTGACAAGTATCTTTCCTTAACTCTACAGTCAAGGGACATTCACAGGTCTCACTGTAAAACCACGTGAAAAAGTCATAAGCTACTCACATCAATAGTTGTTTTCTCCTGAACAACCACAACATCCTTCTGAATGAGATTCCCTTGTACTGCTTTCCCATATGTAAAGCCAAGAAAATTATCAAATAAGAGTAATTTACTTTCATTCCAATTCTGAATGACACTGGGAACAATTAATTTAGTAGATAACCACAACTTCAAGTCGTAATGACATACCGGGCATTTTATTCATATGGAAGATGTCCCTGCTCTTCCAGTTGTCAGGATCTATTGAAGTGCGACTGTCCTGATGCTCAAATTATTTAAAGCATATGTGTAATTTATAGCTGGCCAAGAGACATGTTTTGTACAACAAATGATATTTTTACAGCCTTTATGTTGTTGATATTATACCAACTTATAAAACCGTGCAGTGAAAATGGTTCAGAGTGGGGCCAAGTCATTTCAGGATAAAATTATCAGTGTGAGCTACCTCTTTTCACATTAGGTTATAATACTGTGATTATTTCAGCTTCCAAACTGGTGCCAAGACTGTTTGTGGATTAGACTTCATATTAGTACTCTTCAGGAAGTGGCTTATGGAATGCATGCAGTAAGAAAGCATTAAAAACAGCTGATCAAGCCCTATCTACAATTTTACACCAACTTAAGAGATTTCAAACAGAGACCATACTGCTGACTCTGTACACTTGAACCAGTAAAAACAGACTGAAAGATCTGTGCAAACCTAGGCCTCTAGAGTCAAACACAGGCTAACTCTCTTGTGCCTGCTTATTGCTGCAGAGACGTGGGGAGGACAGCACTTCTGAGCCCGCTTAGCAGCTCCTGTGACACAAAAGGCACCTTCCACCATCTTCTGCACTCATTTTTTGTTTCATCATAGGCAGTAATTTTACAACTCTGCCTAAAAGAAATGGTTGTAACACATTCTAAGCGCTAATTAGCTTCAAAAGAAAAAGTTACAGTCTCTCTGCATAAAACCCAAGTACTTGAGCAAGCCCTCTTTCCACAGCATCTAAATATGTACATGCACATGGAGATACGTGTGTCAGATTTAAAAAAAATAACCAGAACTTCTCAGCTTTAAAATAAATTTTGATTGTTAACTCTTGTCTGAGTTCCAGTGGAGTTTTTGTGCACACATGTTCTCACTACAAATGATGGAGCACCAGAAAGGCCATGCGTGAGAAGCTGTGTTCTCAGGGTTATTCTGGACTAGCTAGATTCTCCCAGAACTCTCACAAGAAAATCATAATTATGGAGAACTCACCGTAACACTACAGATCCAACCAATTTAAAAGACATCTGGATTTACTTCTGGGTGTTCTGTTGAACTGAATCCACGCCAAACTTTCTGAGATTCAGCCATTGCTATTGCACACACTGATAATGGTGTGGCAGGAGGCCAGCAGCAAATAGTGACTCCTTTAAAAGACCAGCTGCTTCAGGTCTGCCCATAACAAACACAGCTCAGCTCACTATCACAGTTACCTCTGCTGTCACTCCCAGTTCCTCTGCTTGTTTTTCATTCTGCATGATTTTAAAACTGAGAGGGGGTGTAAAAATTGAAGATCTATAAATGTTCTAGCTCTTACAGACATTAAGTGCTATCCTTTGTTTCTACTTTGCTGAGCTCCAAGGCTTCAAATCCTGCACTAAACCTTCTACTGCATGTGGCCTGTTCTCCACTACTCCACACCACACACTGCATCCCCGAGAACATAAAGTGGAAGTAGAGAATGACTCCTGTGAGTTGGTTATGCTCACTTTCAACAAGAAAAAACCACCAAGCGAGCTGTAGAGCAGTGATGAGACAAGCCCCATGTATTTAATAATAGTATTTGTCACCACTGCCTATTTGTATTTAAAGAGCAGTAAAAAAACCCAAACCTCTAATAAAAAGATCAAGGTGCCTTGAACAATTACACACCCAGCAACACAGTAATGACTACCCAGAGTAATGAAGCTAAAAGCCCAGAGGTAGTAAGACTACTAAGGAAGTTTCCAGGGAAGTGAGATACAAAGAAGTATAACACAGAAAACCAAAAAAAAACGGGAACAAAGAATTATTTTGTACAGAGGGTTTTTCTGACAAAACGCCTTCACTGAATCATGGAGAGGAAGCGAAAGCCAGCAAAGAAGTTAAAAATTGAAGGAGACAGACTGCTTGGAAGAAATCAGAACAAAAGAGAGACTAGGAAGGAGGAACTTATATACATAAAGGGAGATTTCCCCCACTAGGAAATACACAAGGACCCACTCAAGTGGCAGAACTGAAATGAGTAACTGGTTTGCGGACCAGCAGGGACCAGGGCTACTTCCTTCTGCACTACCGAGAAGGAGGAAGTAGAAAGGGAGAAATTCTCAGTATTGCATAAACCAAACAGGCACAGTCATTCTTTAATCTCTCTTTCCCCAAACATTGGCCAAGTAAGTAGAAGCACAGTGCAAGCCTACAAATTTACTCACACACACACAGGATAAAACTGCGGGACTTGCTGAAGACAGTGAGACAACTCCTGTTTATTTCAGCAAGTCCAGTAGGTCACTTTTTGTACCTATTGAGCTGGCTCAACAAACCCTATCTGGCTCAGCCCCAATATTTTCACCCAGGACTTGTGCAGTTTTACTCCTGAGGGTCAAAGCCCCAGTTATGCTTTCTGAACTCTCCCCCTTTACCACCACTGCTTTTGTTGCCAGTGCCCAGGGTGGCCAAACCCTGCGCTCTGGAGTCTGTACGGAGGGAGAGTATAAATATCACAGAATCTCTCTGCTGGCTTGAGTTGATGGAAACATTCTTTAAAGCTCAGCATCAAAGGATTCACTTTATAAGCTGCAAGCCTTGGTTCTTGTGCCAGCAGCAAGTTCTCCCCATAATTAATTAATGCCGTATTAATTGTGCATGTTCCACGGGCTTGTTGAGGAGGTGTGGCAAGGCCTGCACACACAGATCAACCTTTCTGGTGGCCAAGAGAGGCGCACAGGAGACGGGAGGTAAAACCCCTCCGGGTGCCTACAGAGGAGTACCTGTAAAGCAATGTGCTCAGGGGCTATGGAGGGGCACGTGCTGAGCCCTGCTGTGTCATTCCAGCAAACAAGGAGAGAGAGGGGCACGGAGGGATCTGCCACCAGCTGCACCCTTGTGCAATCTGCTTGGCTCCGGGCCAGCCGTGAGTGTCATCAGTGGCCAAGAGGAGAGGCCCATGGCAACTGAGTGCCCTCACAAGCAGGATTTGGCCACAAGTCACAAGATCCTGTGAAATCGCTGGAAGGAGAAAGGCAGAGGGGGAAAAGGGGGATTATTCCACCTCCTCTCTGCTGCGCTGGGCCCCAAACCTCCGCTGGATGCTGGCACTGAGCAAGTGGCACCATCGCCTTCCACAGGCTTTGGCTATGGTTCAACCAGTGCTTAGATCCAGCCCAGCTTGTCCACCTCACCTACCCCCCCGGAAAAAACAGGGAGCACACAGGACAGGAACAAGTGGGAAAAGAGGATGACCTAGCTGCCAACACCCCCTGTGAAGATGCCTGTCCCCAGCTGTGCCTCAGGATTTTGCTGGAGACCCCCATCCATCACAGCTATGCAGGACATGCCAGCCTGCACAGACCCTTCCCTGCTGCAGCACAGAAACCAGGGACTAACTAAAGTCCAAGTGCTGCTCAAGATGATTTACAAAGCACTCATCCTCTACAAAACTCTCAAGGCAATGGACATGTATATATTTTCAGCTGTAATCTGAATGACTGCTACAATGACAAGCTACAGCCAGCTTGAAATCTAACCTGCAAAGACATTTTCACGTTAGCTCTGGCAGCAAATTTATTCACTTCTATAAATTTTTGTGGGGGTAAACAATTATTTGTTTCTCTGAAGGTACTGTGCGTTTGGTGTTTGGTTTTTAAAGAATAAAAAAAAAGCAGGACTGGCAAGGGAAAATTTTAGCAGGAGTCCAAAGTGAAAAGCATGAAATTAAAAATACATGAAACAGAACTGTAAAAAGGGGGAAGATAACGCAGAAAATTCAGCTTTATAAACTAACTGCACAGAATTGTCAGAACAAGTTACTTTTAGAAAAAAGGAATTTATGTCTAACCATGCATTTGCTACAGCATATCCACAGCAAAGGTGAAAAAAATGCAGTTGAAGATCATGCTACTTATTCTGAGATGACAAAGCACCTTAAACTATACACAGAGAAGCACTGAAATATAGGCACAAAGCAAAGGCATTAAGAATTCTGTGTAAAGCAAGTAATACTTCCCCTTCATGAGGGGGCAAAATGCAATTTATGTTTACCATATAAAAGGTGTTTTTCTTCCTTTTACTGTGTTGTGAGAAGGAAGAGCAGAAAGAAACAGACCTCTAAACTTTACAAAATTAAATGTATAAATGCAGATTAAAAAGTTTATTGGCTGGAAAGCAAATGGGTGCCAAACCTAAGACTTTTATTGTACACTGACCCTTTCTTTCAGTAGTTTGAAATAAAAGCTAAACAGATATCCCTACATTTTTAAAAAATAAAAAGGTAGCTATTTATAGCTGCCTTTATTGGAGCCATTTCCTTATCAGGAAGTATGTAGCTGGGAATTACTATCTGCCTGCATCGGAAATTCTTTCAGGGATACAAAAGCCCAAAAAGGAAATTTCCCTTCAAAAATATTCTGTGGTTTTTTTGCTGCTGGTGGGTTTAAAATAAAATGTCAGTGCTCTGACCAGCTCACAGCCCCTTTGGGATGTTTGTTCTGCAAACAAGAAGCTTTAAGACACCTGAGGGAAACATAAAAAAAATGCTCCTAGAGAACTGGAAGAGGGAGAATGCTGAGAACATAATAAGAAAACAACCCATTTTATCAGGATGCTGACAGTGCAAATTCATTACCAGCGCTACAGTATCTACCTCTGAAATAAGTGTGTTTCTACAGTTCCCAGACCCTCCTGACTGAACTTCTGTGGCTCAGCTCACATGTTCTCCCTGCACCCTCAGGGTAGGAGTGATGCATAGTCCACAAGACAGTAAACTAGCACTCTTCCTTAGAGAGGGGATGGAAAAAGCCCATACGCGGGTACCACACCCTCCTGCACCTCACAGCACCAGGACAGGGCAGAAGCCATGCAGGACATGGGTAGAACAATGCTTTCCTGCAGGACAGGTCCAGGTTCTTGCAGCCCAAGGGATCCAGCGCTACAAGCAACTCTGGACTTGGATAGTGAATGGCCAGCTACAAAGAGCCCCCCAGGAAGCTCTCAGATAGGAAAACTTCCACTGTCTCCAAAGCAATCCCCATAACCGAGAATTTTGCCATAGAGTCATTTATTCTTCCTCTCCACTGACTGCAGAATACCCCATACTGTGCCTGTGGGCTCAAAAGGCAGGAAGAACATGCTGGTTAATCATTGGAGACGTTAATTTAATTTTTACTTGTCATGGTATAATTTAACATTTTCATTTTCTGGTCTGTATAAGTGCCACAGAGCTACCTGACCATGCTGCCAGTGCAGAGCAGACACTTTTTTGCAGCAGGATACAAAAGCATACGGAGATCAAAACCAGACAGGCAGATGGAGTAAATAAAGCAGGGTGCTTCAGGCTATTCCTAGGGTATGACTTCTATGCATAAAAACTCAAGAGGAAAGATTTGGAGTTAAGCAAGTCTCCTAATGCTTTGACTCTCAAAAGCCAATCAGTGGTGATTGTCTATTAACTCACAACATCACCAATAATATGCCTATTAAATATATAACTAACTTATAACTTCTTGAACAAGGAGCACTGCTACATTAATAGCACCATGCTAGTCCTGCACAAAACATTTTACATGAGAAGTGAGCACATTCAAATGCATTCATCCCATAAAAGACAGTGCACAAGCATTCCACAAGGCTGGAATGCCTGATGTATAAGTGCTTCACCCTCCCAAGAAACTCTGGAGAATGATACTGGAAAGAGGCTCTTGGCTGAGGTGTTGGACTGGGCCTCCAAATCTGGAATCATTTTACCAAAAATGTCTTCAACAAACTCAAGAATCCAGCAGCTCCAGCAGTAAAATGGGGAGTTCTAAAAATGGCATAAAACCCCATTTAATGGATATTTTACCAGGTTGTATTTGTTAAGCACTAGTAGGAGTGCCAGCACAGGAGAGGAAAGACATAAAAGTACAGCAGAAGGAAATCCAGCTTCCCATAAAGGGCATCAAATAACTGTTTTCTTTCTGTGTGTGTATACACATGACCGAGCACATTAACTCCTGGGACCTCAAAGCTACAGCAGCTTTCTCCTTAGACACTATATGCCCCTCTCAGTGCTGGACAGAGCTGTTCTCTTCCAAGAGGCAGCAGCTCATCTCTGTTAAAAGATCATGATGCTATGCTGTTTCTGCAGGGTTTTTTACCACACTTGTGTTTTGTCGCAAGGCTCTCACGACACAATGGTTTCTTATTGTGGAGTTGTTAGTCATGGCTTACACGCAGTTTCTCTTCTGTGTTTTCGTTAGTTGTATGGCTGTTTATGAATGCTGCATTCTTTGCATTCATTTTATTTCTTACAAAAAAAAAATTTTAAAAGAGCATGGAAGCATTTATAACATAATACAAATGAAAAATTAAACAGACATTTGGGATGGAAAGAGAAAAGCAAGCTAATTTTAGGTTCACTGATCTTGACAGTGTCCCTTTAAGACAAAGCTAAAAATGCTTCAAACCCAGCAATACCATAAATGTCCTGCTGCTTTTGCTTCTTATTCCTCTCCACACTTTCCAGGGGAATTCCACAAGGGATCAAGCTTGAATCCCGTATTAAAGTGACATGGCTTTCTTTCCCCTCTGAATAGAGGAGAGCATGTATTTTGGAGATTTAAAACTGTACAGTGAAGCTTTCCAAAAGGGTAAAAGACTAGCTTAGCACCACTGAGACTCCCACACTGTCAGCTGTCCGGATCCTGAAGCACAGGTCTATTGACCTCCCACGTCAGGACTGCTTTGCAAGTTCCCACCGAGACAGAAAGGATCTTATCCCTCTACACTCTTCCAATGGGAACTGTCAGTGCAGGAAACTGCTGGGCAACAACCAGGCACATTGGGAAAAATAAAAACCTCTTGATTCTAAAATCTCTCAAGGAGCAGAAACCAGCTCACAGCAAGCAAGCTCCCTTTGCAAGTTTTTCCACACTTAACCTGGATGCTTCTGCCATAGCCACCAGGCAGCAGTAAGGAGTTAACAGATTTAGGGTTCAACTCACCAGACGTTTACAAAAGTGACAACCAAAGTGGCCCTGTGTCACTCCAGTGCAAACCTAGTGACAAGGGGGTTAGCTTCCTACAGGTGATGAACAAAGATCGTGCCAGAAAAATGCAAAGCAGGATCTTCATGATCCAAAAGCCACGGTTTTCCCAGCGGAATCAGTAATGGGCTTTCACTCTTCCCAGCGCAACACAGTCCATATAAAATAGTAGCATCTACATTGTGCCCAGCCACGGCACAAGAGTGACTCAGACTGGGCTTCCCACCCATCCAAGTTCCCTGTTTGGATGATCTCTTTGAGGCTGGCCTGAGATTCACTCCAAGAAACCCCTGGGATGCAGGCTGGAGCAGATGAGTTCAATTCAGGTGAGCGCCTGAGGGTGCCTGTGGAACAGCCTGCCTTAGGTTAGAAGCAGACATGATCGGTGCCTACCCAGCTGGTGATTTGCATCCTGCTTGCCCAACAACTGGACACACCTCAGAGTCCTGAAGGAGCTTTGCTGGGGTTAACCGAAGTAATGGTCACTGAGGCTGACAGGATGGCTGGCTGGTTTTTCCACACTCCAGTCGGCCTGTCAGTAGATTATTAACAGCTATAATCTGAAAGACCAGGAGGCACTGCTGGATGGACCCTCTCTGCATAGCTCACAATAAAAATATGCAAGAACAGCCTATGGTAGAAGACAAAGATGCAACATCGAGATGAAATACTGCAATAAGGTGTTAGCAAGCAGTGCCACTGCCAGGCTTAATTTTTTTCTTTTTTGTAGTGGGTTGGTATTGGTTATATGTAAGGTGAAAAGCAGATTAGAAGAAGAGGCAAGAACAGTAAGAGGGAAGAACAAGGCTTAAATGGCCATAATGTCAGAGAACAGCAAAGAGAGGTCTAGGAGTAGCCAACCATTTGAGAAAGAGGCCAGTCCAGGTCCCATGAAAATCAGTGGGAATTTAACCACTCATTTCAGCAGGACCAGGATTAGTCTCAGCCACTAATCTGACATTCTGGCCATCTCTCCCAGTCCCTTTGTCATACAAAGCTTTTATTTTATTTTCCCTGTATGTGCGTCAGTCAGTTTTGTTCCACAAAGATCCTTCCAAAGCAAATATTTTTATTGCTTGCTGCTCTAAATGTGGCTTAGGGTAAAGGGCTTTTTTTCCCATCTCACTACATACTTTCAGTTCAGTGCATTGAATATTCTAGTAACTAAACAGCAATAAGCTTAATGCTTCAAAGTGACTTTCCAGCTGCTAGCCAAAACTGTAGAATAATTAACAGGTGCCAAAGGATTAATAAAAGGAGTAGCATAATTAATAGACACTATACAGAAAAAAAATGAATCCTTGGCAATCCTGAGAGTGTTGTTGTTTCCTCCTCCTTCTCTTAATTGTTTCCTGCATTCCTTTAATAAGAAAAAAAAAAAAGAAAACTAGTGCCCTTAAAACACAAATGATATATATAAGCAACAATGCGTGATCAGAAGAAAGAAACTGGCAACAAACTGCCTTTAGGTCTAATAAATGCCCTAAAGAAACTGCCCAACTACCTGTCCTACCCTACTACTCATGTCCACACAGAATTTTATTGCAGTATGTGGTACAGCTAAGGTCACAAAGATGCCAAACCAATACCAAACCACTGGACTAGTTCCCACCAAAACAGAGTATCAGTAATACAAGTAGCCATGAAGAAAGATTCCTATGAAACACTTACTAAAAACTTGAAGGCCTTTAATATAATCATTGCAGAAAACTAAACAAACTTCCTTTCTGTCCTTAACGAGGGAAGTAGAACAGACAGTAACAACAAGGGACACAGAGATAGTGAAACAAAAAATGTGATCTCACTAGCTGTATGTGACCAGGTCTGCATTCCATGAAGTTTATCCAAATCAGCTGTGACCTGGAACTTATCACACACTGGAAAACCAAAGACCAGAACCCAAGACTACACTGGAAACAAAAAGCACTCAAATGATTTTACAAATAGGTCTTTAGCTTTCCCTACCACCACAACGCCCCATAAGTGAGTGGAGTCAAGACAACACTGCAGTCTCAAAGTAAAAGTTCTCCCCTATGAGGTGATGCATGTACTGTGACATCTTGAGTGTATCATTGCACTCTGAACATCTGTGCAGACTGTTGGGGGTTCAGAAAAAAAGGCAACAGCAAGAAAAATTAGTTGTTGCCAAAAATAATTGCTTTGTGTGCACAGAAAAGTATGTGCAGCGTGTCTTACTATGACAATGGGCTACAGATATGTGAAAGATGACAACATTAAGGAGAGGAATTAGTTCAGAGGAACAAATGAACCTGTTTTCATGTTTGTATCAATAGAAAACTCTGAAATCTTTGCCCATGAGATCCTCTCCCCAAATAAACACACACATGTTCCCAAGAGAAGATGCCCTTCAGAGATAAAAATCAAACTGTACAAATCAACATAAGCGTCCAAGTGGGAATGATGCTGCACAGGATCGGAGCATGCAGCAAGTCCTTTCTCAGCACTGAGATTTCTTCTGTCTCTCTTGTTGAAGAAGTTTTATGTTGAAGGAGACAAAAGAAAACCATGAAGCCTGTAGCACATATTTACAGTTGCTGTTTTAGCAGGCAAACCACCTTATTTTAATCTTGTGTATTACAAAAAGTAAAAAGCTATTTTCTCCCTAATTCAGAGCATATTAACAGACATAGGGAAGGGTTCTCATCCATTTCTTATGTGCTGTATCTTCTATCCAGTTCAAAGAACTTTTTACTACAAGGTATTGGCCATAGCATAAAATAAGTGGCTAATGACATTTTACCAGATGAGACAAAGAGATGGGCTTTAAGAAAAATAAAATTGAAAAAAATACAGACCCCCACCAAAAAATCCCACTAACTTTCTCTGTGGCAAAATGGAGTGCCTCCCTAGAGATAAAGGGTATGTAAATAGTTACAAAGGACTTCCACCTATCTCTACATTTTTCATTATCACAATACCTTGGCAGTTTCTGTATTATTTTTCAAAACATGTAAGAGTCTTTGCACTCATGGGTTTTTTCATTTTACAGTGGGGGAGCTAAAACAAGGTATCCAACATCCTAGAAGGCACCAAGGGCAGCACCTTGTGTGCAAGCTGAACTTAATTCTCTTCAATCCTCAGTAAAAAATGCCCATTTTCCAAACACTCCTATCTGACATTAGTGTAGTCTAGTTGAGATCATATATGCTGCAAAGCTGCCATGGCAGACACACCAGGGACAAAGAGCAACTGTTTTCTGACTACACACCTGAAATGTAGGAAAGTATATTCCCCAGCTTCCCACTGATATTTTGTTGACAATGCCCCCAATACTCTGCTCCTAGTGGATGTTAGGCGGACAAGTATGTTTAAAAGCATGGTCAAAAGTCCCTTACAGAGAAGGGCAGCACCAGAGAAAGGTATGTTTTATCTAGAAATGATTCTTACTATCCCAGAGATTTAAAGTTAAGACTGATTACACTGCATTTCTATACAATAGGCTGGCTGAGGAGAAAGCAGCTACTTAAAACATGAAAGGCTGTGTGAGAAGGGGAAAGTGCCTTCATATCACGCTCAGAAAACGGTGTTTGTCTATATAATTTTAGCTCTGCTAACCAAAGAGAAGGAAACTTGTAGCAAAGAGAGATCTGCATTCCACCCTTCCAAACTGCACTTCTCCTTTTCCAGTCTCTGGATAAAGTCAGCTCAGCCTATCTGAGGCTCATTTGCCCACTAAGCAGTGAGAAATAATTTCTTACACCAAAGGAAATTGCTCTACTTATTGTCCTAATACTAATGCCATTGGTGCTTTCAGAGTGCTCTGGAACATTAGAAACAGTGAAATTTCTTATCAGAAGGCATAAAACTGCCTAAATCCAGAGAGTGCTCTACATGCTCCATGTGAAATGTTTGTGGCTAGGTTTCTCTTTGGGCCAACTGCTCTTTTCAGCTGCATCTGCAGCACCTACATGAAGATGTGTGGGTTGGGACTGAACCCTGCCTTGATTTTGTTGAACACCATCAGAATGTCATGGAAACAGAAGGAGTGGAGGCCTGACAACCTATTGGCTCTGTGTGTGAGAGTGGCAGAATTTACCACATCTCTCTGTTGCACTGGAATGAGTGAGGGCTGAAAGAAGTTATTATGCTCCACCAAATCAACACAAACAACCGTAGGGATGGAACCAAACAAAATCTCAGAGCCAGAAGGTCCTCGAACTTTGCAGATCTAAACCCAACCTTCACACAGAACCACAGCCTGAACTCGAAATTAGTTACTTTGCCTGACTTCTGAGGCAGTTTGGATTTAAGATCAAAGCTGTACCTCAGACACATATCTAAAAATAAACAAATAAACAAAAGATAAATGAGAGGAGTCTGTGCAGGAACTGAAAAACCCTGTATTAATACCTCTTTAAATCTCATGACATGAAATCCAAAAGATGCTGAGTTATTTCTATACATGGTATTAGCAAGACCTGGAATGTCATCTTCAGTTCTGTTGTCCTCACTTTAAGAAGGATGTCTGAAGTGAGAGACAGTTCACAGAGGTGATATAAACAGAATTTGAAATCTAAAAGCTTAACAGGAAGACTGACAGCCTTAAGAACCTCTCTTCCTATCCAGTTTAGCCAAGAAAAGGTTAAGAAGTGACTATCTAAAAGCACCTATATCAGGAGGAGTCTTTCGACAATATTTAGCAGGAAAGGCGATAATGAGATCTAATAGTTGGAAACTGAAGCTTGACTAATTCAAACTATAAATAGGGCACTTTAAAAAAAGGCAAATAAGGAGATAATTAAGCATTAAAAGAACATCTAGAGACCTGATATTCTCCTCATCACTTAAGTTTTTTACGTGAAGAGCAGAAATCTTTCTGCACATGTTGTAAGCTCAGTTACTGGACCTAAACAGAGCAGTCACTGCATGAAGTTCTGTAACTGTAAAAGTTATACCAGAGATCATTTTAGAAATTCAGAATGGCTGCTCGTGGCCTAGCTATGAATCTACGTACTTTAAAAACAGTGGTTTTAACAGTGTTCGGGTCTGTTGGTTGACAACAGTGTTTTGTGTCAATATTGACTCCATTCTGAGCTACAAAATACTACACTGCCATTGACTACAATTAGTAAGGCTAAGTAAATGTGTTCCATGTTGTTTGTGACCTCAGACACTAACTTTATGGAAGGCTATTTCACAGATATTTCACGATTAATCATCTGTGCTTTTACCCTGCAACAAGTCAGACTGGTGTGGAAATACGAAAGGGAAAGAAGCCTTGCAAGTTTAAAAATGTGCCAACCAAAAGAATAGAAAAAACAAAACAAAACTCAAGGTGAAAGGTTGGACCACATTCTAAAAATACTGCGAAAGAAGCCTTCACTGAGAGGAAGCTTTATAAATTCTACACTATCCAGAATGCTGGCTAGCTGATGCAAAGGAAGCAGGTACAGTATGTACCACCACTTTTGGTATCAAGAGTCTGCCTTCCTGCCTTATGCATCTGCCAGCCACAGTGGGGAGGGCAATAAGTAACTGGAAAGCCAGCTGTGATCCTGGCTATGGAGTGGACAGAGTGGCTCCCACAGCAGAAGTAAACAGTACCAACTACTGCAATTAGGAAAAAACCCAAAAGACCTGGGGATGAACAGCAGCAGCAGGGAAAAGAATTGCTGGAGGAAAAACTGCTTGTGTGTTGGGTTTTTTTGTGCCTACTTTGGGTAAAGCATAGAAATGCCCTGTAAATGTGGGAGCCAAGTCCTCCCCAGGCCAGGGGAACAGCTGAGCAGCCACACACATGTGCAAGCTGGGCCTGGGAGCTCACGGATGCTCAGGCAGGGACCAGGCACAGTCAGAAACACTGCAGCACCAGCTCCCATTCCCACCAGGAAGCACAGAAAAGGTACAACCTGGGCCATGCAGCACAGGAGTGAGTGACCGTGGGGCAGAGTAACTCAGTGGCCAGCAGGGGGGCGAGCACAGGGCCACAGAAATGCATGAAACACAGTTTGCATCCAGAAAAGGAGTGTGTGTGGAAGACAGCTGAGGACAGAAATGAGAGTGTCTTGTGTTAAACATAGACTTCCCCCTCTTCTCCCTGCAAAATCCCAAACCTGTTTGTCAGAGGGCAAAGCACAAAGTTTTATTTGCTCCTGGACCTCTTGTTCATTGTTGCTCAAGTACCCCAGGAATGTAACACCTGACAAAAGTTTACTTAAAACATCTTTATTTCCATCAGAACTGCTTCCCCTTCAAAAAGAAAAATTCCACTCTTCTTGTCTCCATCCTAATTCACCTCTCACTGGCCAACAGTCCTTGGCCTTTCCTATTTGTCAAACAGTAAATCATCTCAGCAAGGAAGTACCTGGCTCTCACCTTGCCCCCCCCTCCAGTTTTTGCTCCAATGTCAGTGATATGTCCTTCCTCCTTTGCAGCATCCTTTTGTGCTCAGCTAAGCTCACTCCTCCTCCTTTCCCACTGCCTCTGTCAGCACTCATGCTCTACACTAGAGAGCCTGGGCATCACAAGTATTTGAGACCCCTCAGAACCTGAAAATAGCCACAGCACAAGCGCATTCCACTTGCCACAGCTGGTGAAACTCTGACCTTGTGTTGCAGCATGTAACTGAGCAATTCCAATAAAGTGGAAGGAAACACAGCACTTCCCGTCAAAACAAACTCTCCATATTTCATGAGAAACGGGCCAAATGCTTCACAAGGGGTGCAGGAGATGGGAGGGAAGATTTAGCACACTGTATTTAAGAGTAATTTTCTTTAGTTAAAAACAATAGCTAGGAAAACCAAACCAGCCAGAGCTTATTTAAAAAAAAAAAAAAAAAAAAAAAAAAGTATAAAGCCAGGGACTTCCCTGCTCCCTTCCTTAAAAACAGAAGTAACTCCTCACCCTGCCCCACCCCCTCCTCAGTCCAAGAACTTAAGCAGCCTCATGCTGACACTCACGCAGGTGTGCTGGCAGTCTGATGGTGTCTTCCTCCATCCTGATCGCTTGAGGCACTGGGACATGTAGTGGTGATGAAGTGTAATTTGGTACCGGGCTCGCTGGAGGTGTGTACGAAATTCTTTCTTGCTGTTAAAAGAAAGCAGGGGGAGAGGGAGAGAAAGAGAGAGGACAACGTGAACTTTGGAACAGGGGTGTGAAACCATGGCAGAGGAGGGGGAAGTGGGTGGAAGGAAGGAAGTGTGCGCCTGGTGATGTGAGCAGCACTAGTGATGCACCAGCTGCCCAGGGAGCCACAGAGCACAGACAGAACACTGGTGGCCAGCGCTGCCCAGTGCTGCAGGGGGCCCAAGCACCTTTTAGGATGGTGGGTTTAATTTTCAAAAGGTCCATGAAGTTTCCAAGGGTCTTCTCAGAAATCTGCCAAGGGAGGAAAGGGGAAGTGAAATGCAAGTGGGGAGACCCCAAGGGTTTTATGTCAGTGAAAATCTGACAGCACCTCCATGATACATGCATGAGAGTACCACTGAAGTGCCAAAACCACTTAATCTTATGCTAACAAATCAGTCATGATCTGAACAAGGTAAGTATTTAGCACTATACTCCTACCATTTTAAAGACATCAATAACTTTTGTCATTGCTGCAGAAAAACACATCGCTAAAGACTAATCTATTAACCATCACGTAACGTAGTACTTTTGTTTTTGCTAACTGAGTTACTATTACCATCTTTGAAGTAGTTTAACTTGCAACCAAATACAGTCAAATAGAGTTGAAGGCCAATTTGTAAATGTTGTACTAGTTTCTTAATTGTCACAGTTAGGTTTTTACTTATGAAAATGCCTGACAAGAAATCTTAAGACTGAAACTTCATGCGATCTGACAGGAAAATTCTTCCATATTTTAAGCCTCCAAATATGTACTCCAATCATAGTACAAAATATACCCTTTGTAAATAAACATAGCCACAATTTTACAGGAACATAAAAAAAACCATTCTCATATGCTTCCTGGAAGGCAATGCATGTTATTCTCCAGAACCATGCTACTGACATGTAATAATGCCAGTGCAAACAGTATGGATTTACATCCCTGCACATACAGAAGCAGAAGGAGGTACCGTAATTTCTGTACATTTGCAGGACGGTACGAGGGCAGCCTCTCACCCTAACCTCGATCTCTGGCAAATGGAAAAGACAAATTTGGTGCTGGACCAAAAGAAGGTAATTGCTTCCATGACAAACCACAGCATTATCACAGCCATGAGACAGGAAAATAGGCTGACAGAGGCACCTGCAGAATGTAATTTTAGCACGTTTACCGCCAAAGGGAAGAGGAGGCTTTGCAAAAAACTCTGCAGGCAGATTAGGTGACATGTCCAAAAATAAATGGGACACCTAGAAAGTCTTGCAGCCACCGCTTCAAAGCAAGTCCAGTTCATTCTTTTGCAAGGTGCTGTTTGCTGCTCAGGAGCTCAGGCAGAACCAGAAGTTTAGCCTCAACATCAGGAGTCCACCACAACACACTATAACCACATGGCACGGAAGATTAAGAGCATGTGGAGGTTTAGACAGAGTGAGAAGACAGGCCGGTTCCACTCCACCATCACTTTGTTATTTCTGCAAGTATGGCTTCTGTGGCTGTCAGCTCAGTACTTTTTAAGGAGAAATTATTCAATATTATGTTCCTGTCTCCCACAAACTCAAGTTTCTTTCTACTCATCACTGTCCAGGCCACAGCAACCCATTAGCTTGCATGAATTCAGTTTTTCGTAGTTGCTGAATGGGGATGTTCATTGTGACGTGGCAAAAGATGCACCTCTGGAGCTACAAGGAAGGCATTACTCTGTTTTCAATTTACCCAACTTCCTCCCCGACCCAAACAGGCTGACTCTGTGCTTCCCGTTCCAGAGGTGCAGCTCTCCGTGCCCATCTGCACCTCTCACCCTGGAGGGGAGGGAGACCAGGCACTTCCCAGCATTTCCTGCTGCAATCCACAGCGCAGATAATCGAACCACACTGCAGCTGCTTGCTTTGTTCATGGAGATATTTATAAAAAGAGGAACACTTCTGAAACACAGCCACACAGATGCCTGCCTCTGCAAACAGGCACTAGAGGATAGGTAGGTGGGATACCTGATGTCCTTTTCCCCCCTCCTGAAGAATGCAGGATACAGTCCAAGCTCAGGTCACATTTCATGCTCACTGAATCACCAGTGCAATGACAAAGTGGCTTCAAAGGGTCTCCTCACTGCCCAAGAGCAGGTGGAATATGAAATTAAATCCAGAACCTGTCCACTTCCCTCAAGACCCAGGAGGTGCTGTATCAAACTAAGACATTATGCTTCCAGTATGTGCTGCCTTTACTGATCAATCTCCTAAAGGCATACCATAATTTGATTTATACCATGACAGCTTCATTGATATTTACTGTTACAAAGAAATGTATTTGATTCATTGTTTCCTAGTATTCATAAGGACAGGACAGCCAAAACCAAACAAGATATGGAACTGCAGTTACTTTTCCCACACATCTTGGATGTCCACAGTACTGTGTGAATTACTATTTGCAGAAGGCATTTTACAAGGCACGAAGGGGAGTTAGCGATCCAACTCCTATTAGTGCCTTTGAAATGCCCTCTCTTGCTAATCCTGCATTTTTCTGTCAGCACCTTTAGCCTAAATATCAAAGCAATTTACAGACATTAGGTAAGTCTTTTCCTTTTTATTAGACACACAGACAACCTGAGTTACAGCAAGAGCAAAGCTCAAATGAGCTAAGTAATTTCAGAGTTAAGCTGTCTTGAAAAAGGACAGCATGTGCTTCTCAAGGGTAATACATTTAACAATTGCATGCTGAAAGAGCTGCCCTTGTAACTGTCCTGGACAGATTTCCAAAAGGTGTAGAATGGTAATGGCACAGAGAGGTCAAGACACTGGGCTTGTGGAAAAAATTAGCTTAATCCCTGTATACAGCATGGGGCAGTAACGTGGCTGGCAGCAGAACTGCAAACACCAGTCTAGTTCTGCAACCTGCCCCTGCTCTGTGCTCAGCCACACGCAGTGCCCAGCCTGCACAGTCAATGCACAAGATCACTCGTGCTCCTCCAGGCTTTCTGAGGCTTTTTAGAGTCACGTTTCCAGGAGGTACCTATTGTGTTCACACCACTGAGAACGGATTGCATTAATCTTCACACCTCCAGAACTGCCCAGTGCTTCTCGCTGTGGGATCCACCAAACAAAAACGTGACTTCTAAGGTTATGCAACCAGATACTCTGCTACTAAGAATTTTTCTGAAAGCATTTCCTAACTAGTCATGTTTAATATTGCCCTTTGTATTAAGGCCAAGAATGGTAGGCTTGTTCAAGCCACAGCTTGGGAAGAAGGATAGGTAGTGCTGGTAGAACCTGCACGAACCTTGCTTGTTCTTGAGCAAACAGCCTTGCTGCAGCTTAATCTACTGGTAAAAGAAACTAAATCAATACACATTTGATGTGGTCCTTTGAGATTTTTGGTGATGAGTGCTAGGAAAGAGCTAGGTACTACCGCATTCCATATTTGCCACCTGCCTGGGGACTCTATAAACATCTAAACCTACAAGTGACCAAATGCTCAGCTCCAAACAATTACCAGCTAAGAAATTTCAAAAGAGCAACTCCCGAGCATTTTGCCAGTAGCCACAAAGAGGTGACTAAAACAGATGACATATTGCTTGCTGTCATCATTTTTGATCAGTTTCTTCAGCTCACAGGGAGTCAAGAAAGTTTCCCCATGAAATTTCATGTTGCTTACAGTAATTGAAGAGCTACGTAAAGTCAATTTTTATGGAAGGCCCTCCCTGGGGTTTACTCTGGTGGCTGGTGCTCCAAGAGAGCCACCTGGACAACCAGCCAGAGAGAGTAGGACATGCTTTCACCTGCCCAATTGAGCAGAGACAGGCTAAAAATCAAGAGAATCCAAGGGTTCTTTCTCTTTACTAAATATTCAGCTGCTGAGAACGCCATAGATCAAACCATCCTGTCTAAATCAAAAGCTATACTGACCATGACTATGTAGTAGGCGTGTATGTAACAGCTGACTAGACTCCCAAAGCCATCAAAGCACACACTGATTTCACCTTGAAGAATTGGGGTACACTCTTTACTGACAAAATCTACCTGAACAGAATTCTCTCTGTCAGAAATACAAATAATTCATATTGCTAAAATAAAAATACTAATTAAAAAATCAAAGTATGAAAATTAAATTTAAAAGATGTCTAACAGTTGAGGATGAGGTTGAGGGAGGCTGCAAATAAAAATAGCTTCAGGCTTTTAATATAATTGCACCCTTCTAAACTCCAAAGCAACAGCCTTGCAATGTGATAGCCTTTTTGTCCCTTTACTAAGTTCACTCAGATGGCAGGCACAAAGAACATACATATTTTTGTAGAAACGAAAATAAAATATATAAGAAAGTCTGCTACGCAAGCTCTTATGTTATCCCAATGACATGATTATTTCAGTAGCTGGATAGGTGATACAGTAAAACTACCTTTTTTAATTGATAAAGCGAAGAAATGCATTACCTATGCAGCAGTTTTCAGGAAACCAAAACAGCCAATGTGGTCTGCAAATACCTCATGCTAGACAGAAAAGGCAGCTGACCCTAATCACTGCATAAAATCTTTCTCCTATACTGCACATAATGATACCATATAGGGAGAAATGAACTGAGAGTGAAAGCTGACACACATTTCCCTCCCAGGACGCTGGCGTACTTGTGCCATGAAACGACAAGACGGGCCAAGGGACACGGGAAAAGAGCAGGAGATTCAACTAAGTTAATCCTTAGGGAAGCAAGTCAGGAGAAGAGGAAAGGGAAGGAAGGTAGATGCACTGTTCAGCAGTGGTTTGTATGCAATACCATAGCTGGATATGAAAGTCCAGAAGACCACTATGAGATGAGTTACAAGGTCTAACACTGGGAGCAGGAAGGAAATCAGAGCCCTCAGTGGACTGTATAGCACATCTGGGGACTTCGGTCAGTGTTACAGTTTGCATACTCCAACTTCTGCCAGGGACAAAGGTTCAGGCTCCAAAAAAAGCCAACTAGAGCTCTGCAGTAACAGGGTATGAATTAAACTCTCCACTTCCCTCCCTTCCCCCAGCTGCTGTCGTCTTCTTAATTTCCATGGCAGACATCTCCTAATTTTTGATCCCATTAATATAGCAATTCACGTCAAATCTATAGCAGCATAATCAGCACACTATCAGTAATTAGAGAAATTAAAACAAACACAGCTCTCTGGAATGGACCTTATGCAAAGCAGCACTGGGAAAAGATTAACATCTCGTTTCCTGGGCGGAGAGCAGAGATTGTGTCAGTAACCTTTGCAATTTTGTGAAGTTCAGTTCCTCCCTGACTCCTCCCTCCAGCCTGTCCTCCCTGCTCAGGGGCAGGTGATGGCTCTCATGCCTCAATCCTTACTCAAGCAAATAAAAAACAAACACAGAGGTGCCATGGTTCATCACAAAGGGAAGGGGAATGAGACAGTGGGGAAGCTCACGCTTCTCCTGTAGTGATTATAGCCACTGTCCTAATTAAATTAAAATTGTACAGACAGCAATATCAGTGCACTCAAGTGCTATGAAAAGACAGCTTGAGGAGGTCAATGTTGTCATTGAAAATGCCATGATATGGTTGCATTATTGTATAAGCACTCCAAAATATTTCAAATTAGCAAGTATCAAAGAAGCAAAAAACTAGCTGAACCACATGCTCAAAAAGTATTTCTTTGCTGCTAATATGGGGGAATAGAGTGTAGAACAGGCTGTGAGAAGACAGTATCAGGTAAAACTAGAAGATAAAACTAAGGCAAAAAGCTCAGTACGATTCATGAAAGGATCAGTCATTTATATGTGTAAGAAAGAATTTTACCTGTAGATATCCCAGCTAGACAGCAGAAAATACATGAGAGGCAGAATCTGGTTCAGAATTTGGGAGTGGAATCATCATACTC
The DNA here is from genome assembly GCF_017639235.1 of Corvus kubaryi. Classification (NCBI taxonomy): domain Eukaryota; kingdom Metazoa; phylum Chordata; class Aves; order Passeriformes; family Corvidae; genus Corvus; species Corvus kubaryi. The sequence goes on along the minus strand of NW_024582061.1, from coordinate 1,955,911 downwards.
CAAATAGGAGTAAAGCCTTATCTATCCACCCACCCTTCTGCAGCAAGGCTCCAAGAAGAGGCAGTAAAGCTGGGACTTGGCCCCCCTGACCCACTACTTCAAGGCAGAAGTCAACCATGGATTCAACTGCCTGCAATTAAGAAACTATCTGCCCCCAGCCCTTTTCCACATGCAACTCCCAAACTTGCATTATGGGGTTGTCACTGCAACACTCCTCTGAAGAACTTGCTACTGACCTTTGTTTAAGCAGGGCATGGAGAAAGGTGGGCCACTGCTGTGACCCACAAGGGTCCCTCTGGCATCTGTATCATGATTTGTTGGTACACTCACTCCACACAAAGCACCACAGAAGGCTCAAGAGAGACAGTTAATTGCACAGCTGGGAAAAAAAATCCCACATGAGGCTTTGAAGTGCTATGGCCAGTGAGTAAGCAGCAGGGAAGCAAGGAAGGCAACAGAGAAGAACTTTCCAGCCTTAGCTACACATCAGAGATATTTCACTGCACTTTTTGTGTTCTCTTTTCTAAAACAGGCAGGGCTGGGGAGCCTCATCTCTGTAACATACGGTGGTTGTACAACCCTGCCTGTGTGCGTGGGAATTAACACCCTGAACACCCTTACTGCAGTCATGTGCTCATTTCAGGGCAAGATTCCTGGAGGCCATGAAACTGAGATGGGAAGACCAAGGGGAAACATGGTGTACAGGGAGCTGCCCTCTCGTGTTATGGGAAAGCTCCTCTTCTGCATCTCAGGGCTGGCACGGCACAAGTGTTTTTACTTGGTTGCATTATTGAGATGTCGAAGTCACAGTGTTACTATGCATTCAAACACATATCCAAGGACAATCGTAATTTCTGATCTTCCTACCACGGATGTGCACTGCTTTCTGAACATTTCTACTGAAGCTACAATTACTGTGAACAGGATCCTTCACAACAGAGGATATCAAACATTTACATAGCACAAATCACAGGTCAGAACTGTCACACAGATGAGGTCAACTCATTCACTGTCCTGGGATATCTAATTGCCCATCAATTAAGTAGTGGAAAGATCACGGGAGAGTAATTCACATGAAAGTCATAGCTTCTTTTAACCCTCAGTCACTGACAGAAACAGAATTCCTGTGGAGATGCAACATCCTGAAATAACATTTTAAAAATACCACTTACAAATGTAAGAAATTACCCTTCTTGGTCCCTTTGCAAAGCTGGATCGTGCTCCCATCTGTAACTGCAAAACTCTCCTGTGATTTTTTTTTTTAAATAGTGTTTCTGGTCCAGATTTTCACTGGTAGAAGTAAAATCCACATACAAGCCTCAGTCTCTCTCTTATCCAGTAACTTAAGCTTACTGTCTCTCCTTATTATCTCCTTACTATTGGCATACACAGCACCCCTGCATTTCCACCACAGCATCTCTCCACATTTCAGGCTTCTAGCAGACTTTCCATGAAAAAGGATATGCCAAATGCCCAGAGAAACCCAGGAGTGCCATGAGGAGGTCTAGTGCTACACCTTACAGTTTGTTGCTCCTGAAGATTCAAGTAGTGCCACAGTAACCCAGCACACACAGCATGACAGGGAGTGTGCCACATCCCCTTGTTCCAACACACCTCTAAGTAGGTAAAAACAATTTTCCAGAGAGAATCTAGGCCAGTCTGGGAATAGGATAGCTATAATAAGGGCTGCTGGTAAAAAAAACCGGGTATATCTACTTCAGAAAAACTAAACAGAATCCTCAATGAGAGAAGACAGCCAAATAAAATACCCATTCTCAAAGACAGTCTTAATAAGCTACTCCAGAAGCAAGAGATCATTGATGTTTGCCACTATAAAATATCACAAAGATTCAGATTATTCAACTCCCAACACATTAAATGCAGAGGGAGTTCCTAGAAAGGGCCATAAAACAGCTGGTAGGATTTCACTTAGAATATTGCATCCTGCACATTTGCAGGCTCTTCATTCTGCATCATACACACACCCCCCAAATGTATGCAAGACAGGCAAGTTTTACAAGATCAAGCTTGTAAGGAAGGACTAAAGGAACTACTGAGGTGGACACAAGAAATGACAGATACAGCCCAACATCCAAAAGGAAATAAAAACAGAGGAAGAGAAGGTAACCTAGAACACATACTGCAGAAGGATAAGCTAATAAGAAGTTGTGATTAAAACATAAAGATGCATTGGGAGACCAGTGAAAGAAGCCAAATTACATAAAAAGAAACAAAACCTGCAGCAGGTCAGCCTGTACAAAAATAATTTTTTTTTTTAAATAAGCTCTTTAGCAGCTTTTGTAAGGTCTCTCCAGTCAGCAGTCTAATGGTATGAAAATGCAAAGAACAAGAAACTGAACTTTTTGCTGATCATCAGACACCAAAATACTACTTAGAAAAAGAAAACAAACCACCTAGGGGATAGCTTGAAGCACAGTAAAATCTTTTATTTCCTATAAAACATGGTCCTTCCAGCACAGGACCATCAGGATTGGCAGAACTTTGAGCGGAGTTTTTAAATATATTGGTACAGAAACAGCTGGTCACGGTACTGCATATCTGATCCAAAAGAAGAATATATGTGCTTTCATACGTGTTTGAAGAGAAGCTGAAGCTCCCAAGCAAGACATACTTTTAAGAAGTGGTAGATGACAGGAAAAGAGTAGAGCCTGAATTCAACAGTATGGTCTATATTCCATGGACAATGACAGGGTCAAGTGATGGCTCTTTATTAAATGCTTTCTCCTCCATTAATGCTGCACACTCTAATGATTTGACCATTGCTGTTAACAAATCTGCCATGTCCCTGCCTGGAGCTAATAAGTAATGAACTAAGCGGGTGAATATTCTGTTGCATAAGGGGAGCTATTAGCAATCCTTTCCCAACTGCTCTGAAAACAAGAGATGCCTTCCAGGTACGACCTGTCCATGTGACAGGGTACACCCCACACAGACCTTATTCCTTCACTCTGGAAATTCCAGGGGCACACCCAGCACTCAGAAGAGGAATAAGAAGAGGATCACCTCCTGTATAGTAGCGCTGTACAGGGCTGGGCAGCAGATGCCAGACAGCAAAGCACAGCATAAAACAAGCTCCACAGAAGAGGTTTGAAGAGAAACGGTGAAGACACAAGTCTGCTGTTCCCAGACCTGCTACTGACTCTCCAAAACAACTTGTGGCATTATCACAGCCCTCACTGCCTTGGTTGTGCCAACAGGACAATGGGATAAATGCTGAGGCCCACAGGTGTGTCAAGTCCTGTGACAAATCTCAGTTTAGCTGCTTTCCTTCTCCCATAGCTTTTCCTGTTCGTTAAGTTCCCCAATTGTTTTAATTGTTCCTTTCAACTTCTGCATTGCTTTTTGTTCTTCCTCAAATTATTATTTTGTTTTAGCTCATAATCCTGAGGCATTGGTCATGATGTTGTTCCTGGCAGAACAGAAGTGCTGAAGTTTCACTCTGGTTATCTTTGGCTTGTTTTCACAACTAAGCATTGCTGGTTCACATCTGAATGGACACTGCAGTGAGAGCCACTCCACCCTTACCGTAAGACTGCTTCTGACCTGCAAATATTGCCTCACTACAGAAGTGAGAGGCTTGGGAACTGAGCCAGCTGAAATAAATTTCAGACATCTTTAAAAAGAAGAGTAAAGTGCTAATCTTGAGACCATTTTAACTCAAGCTGAATGCTTCTTCATGCTCCTTATTGCTACACTATTTAAGTATGTCCTATAATACCTTTAGCACTTTCTTGCAATAAAGAGAAGTGTTATTACACTCACCTCTACAAGTGGAGGGACCAAAACATAAGCAATTAGGTACCCATTCAGGGTACAGAGGCTGAGGAAAAACCTACTTTGACACCTTAGAAAACAGTATTTTCTCCTATTTGGCTCTGAACCCCACAGTTAGGACTTGACATTTATACAGTGACAGCACTCAGAAGCAAACAAACACAGGGCCATTGCCCAAAGTGTTCCAGAAATAGTGGATGAGCTCAAAGCCAAAATAGTCAAGACAGTGAAGCACCAGAGGAAGGGCCTGTTTGAATCCTAGTTTAGAGTTAGGAACAGAGGTGCAGGAAGAAGCAGCAAGTTACCTAAATCCCATTTCAACCCTCTACCCACAAGGCCATGTTTCTGAGGTTGTGCTGCTGCTCTAGAAAGAGAAGGATGAACTACAAGAGACAAAATGACGTGGACAACTCGCAAAAGCTCTCAGAATGCATCATTTCATTTTGCATTTTAGCACTGATTTTAAACACCCTCCTCATGGGAACTTCTGATTTCTAACGCTCCTCCTTGTCAACGCATTGACTGAAATCTCTCAGCTCACAAGTGGCAGCAGAGATGGCCTAAATCAGAAGAGAGCTTCAAACCCGTTCCAGAAACACATCCCTCCTTTGCCTCAAGAATCAGGACAGAGGCACTCCAACCCTTCCCATGGTTATGCAATGGCACACATCCATTTGGGAAGGCAGGTTTCCTCAGCCATCCCAACTCACAGCTACACAATCTTAAATACCAGCACAGCTCTCTGCTGGTACAAGCAAAACAGGGGGACATCAATCACCCCCAGTTAATCAAGCAGGGTGTGTTTAACACCAGAGCTGAGCTGTGAGACTGTCAGAGGAGATGGGAGAAGGAAAAAAAACCAAACCTGCTTAAAAGAACCACGATAAAATGCTTCTTCTGTTCCTACAGCCAAGAAGGTGACTGAGACAATATTCCCAGCATTTGAGGACACACACGTTCCTTCCAGCAAGCACCCAAGCCTCTTCCACCACAGGCCCATCCCCACAGTCCACCTCACACACAGCAACAGCTGAAGTTTTCATTAGGAGAAAATTAACCTGTTTTTTTTAAGCTGGCAACAAGGACATAAGACTTTTCCTGGCATTTCTCCTGTTTATACAGGACCTGCCAAACCGGTTGTGTGATTTTTATACTGCTTTCTTTTCCACAAAGTCCTTCAAAAGGCAGAATAACAGAAAGCAGCTAAGGAAAAAGTTTGGTTATATAGGTCCAAAGATCAACCCTTGGTAACACAGTTGAAAAATCAAAAATTAACCTGAATCTTCCTAAATTTATTTTGACTATCCAAACACCATAGCTGTTTACATTTATTATTAAGACTGTGTTGAAGTAGAACAGCTGTTTTGAATAGTGGAAGGCAGTCCCATTTAAAATTGTTTAACAGCTAAAGAGATAAGTTACATGGCAGATAAAATGGGAAACTGAGGAACAGAGTAGTCAAATGAGTTGCTCAAGGTAAGCTGGGGCAAAGATCAGGTCTTCTGAGCAACCAGCTGGCTTCCTGTGTATTTGGCCCTGTTACCTCTACATTACATGAGTCTAATTCCCAACCAGTGCTGGGATATGGATGCCTGAACTCCAAAAGCAAACAGTTCTAAATCCCAGAAACTGATGCCACTTTATCCTCCTATAAGGCACTAGGCAGAAAATTATTCATCACTGCCTGGCTCTAAGTCTGCTGCCAGGGGTCTGAAGACCAAAAGTGGTAACAAATGTTAGTAAACATTTCCCTCAGTACATGCAATCTAGCTAAAATCAAAATGTTACACCAAAAATAGCCCTTTAAATTGCTACATAGGGGTTTTTTTTAATGTTGAGGATACTTGTTGTGTTTTGGTTTTTTCAGAATAACAATCCTGAGCACAGCAGCACACTGTGCTGCTACACTTTCCACTTGGCCTTTGATTCAGAAGAAATTTCTGTTTGGATATTAATTTTGCTGTCTACTTGCAAAACCTGAAGCAAAATTAAAAACAAAATGCAAGTTTAGCTTTCTGCTTGGAGTGCTCTTGTCTTGCTCTAATGTCAAAATTAACCCCCAGAACAAAAACTAAAGCTACAGACATTTAAAAAAAAATTAAAAAAAAAAAAAAAATAATTGGAGTGTACCAAACCAGTCACCCCCCAGAACCCGGGGTGCCCCACTGTTTGCTCAGGTGTCCCTATCTCCTCTGATGGCACAGGAAGCTCGGCCTTCCCCCCGGCACAGCGATGGCTCCGCTCACTCACCCGCGAGGCCACCAAGCACACACGGAGCTGCCACTCCATGGCCCTGGTTTAACTGACACGGCAAATACTCATTTTCACTGGGCTGTATAATAAAGGATGAGATAAAACCTTGAGCAAATAAACGGGCAAAGTTCGAGCCTCCAGCTGCTCCTCACGGGTAACTCTGAGCTGACACACCTGCTGCTTTGGCAGCTGGGTTAGCTCCCCAAGGCTTGGGCTTTGCAGGGCTGGGTGATGTGCTTACACAGGATCTGCCTGTCAGCCAGAAAGATCCCAAAGTGATTTACAAACAATTTATGAGGGATTTACAATCTCACTGCACAGCAAGTGAATGGGCACCACTCCTTACACACCTGCAACCAAAAAAAAAAAAAATCATTCACCAGATTCCAGTTACACCAGAAAGCTGAGAGCCCTTAAAATCAGCTTAAATGAGAACAGCCAGCCCTCCTAACCCTGACAAGCCCCAGAGAAACACCACCCCTAATGTCTGTAAACTGCCTGAGCGTCCAGCTCCCTCAGTGGCCACCATGGAGGAATTCAACAGTAATATCTGCATTCATAACCACATACCAGTGCAAGAAAGGATCCCTCAAAACAGACTGGATGCTTATAACTCATGCGCATCAGACTTCATAGGCATAGTGAAACCATCCCACAGACTCCTCCTCTACAGCCTGCATCCTTGAGCTGCTTTCAGGCTCAGACAGATGGACATCCCACTGATGGCAAGTGTGATTCTTCACACCAGGAGAATCCAATCGGAATTAGACACTGGGCGCGTGATGGGATGACGTCCACGCAACAAACTGCAGTTGTCACGCAACTACAGACCACTCTATTTGCCTCCTGCCTTCAATCCAGTGCTAAAATTACATAACTCTGTGAGCCACAACAAAAAATAAAATGTACTTTTTAATTTATTTAGCTTCTCCTCTTCCTAGCCCCATCCAGACTGGAATCGTAGTACAATGATCCAAGGCCCCAGAATGGAAATATTAAAGCTACTAATACATTTAAAAGCAGAGTAAGCCTGGTTTGGATGGAAACTTAAAACTTTTTATTGGCTTAACTGATGTAGGTGAAAGAGTGGACAAGCTCTCAAGCAAAGCTCTGCTGTCTTTCAACACATGCAGGCATGTATGTACATACACTTATGCTATAGATGCATATTACTACATATCTCCATTTCAACTTTAATCTTAATGCCAAAAATTATAGTATTAATCAGAAACATGTGCTGAAACTCACCTCAACCTGCAAGCATACAAAAGTAAATGCAAGATCTTAATATTTGATGCTGCATGAACTAAGTTAAAAAATACCCTGTGAGCAAGCATGTACATTCCTAACTGACAAGAACTAGAGGTTTTGCTGAACTCTGAAAATTGCAAACATGGAAAACAGAGATACTGGTATCTTCAGGGAGCAGAACTACCTGTTCCTATTACTTGCAATACCTGGTTGGTGACACAATCCGTGATACCTTGCAGCATGATAATACCCCTGGCCATAGCTAAGCCTGTAATTACAGAACAGATGAAAAAAAGCCACACCAAAAAAACATCAGTCCTCTTGGGAGATGCATATACCACCCTTGGCACATCAGAAATTATGATCAGATGTACATAGAGCTCCTAGTTTGGAGACAGAATGAGGAATCCTGTTACTAAGAGACAGGTAAAAATTCAGGGGCACAAACTCTTTAGTGCAGGGGAGAAAAGAAAAATGGGAAACAGTGCTATCTCACAGATAAAGCAGAGAACAAGAAAAATAATCAGATCTCACTGTTGATGATGGAAAGGAAACAGAAGACACCCATGAGAGCAAGCAAGAGGAAACACCACAAGCCCCCTTGTCTGTAGAAGCAGCAAAGACTTATCTTCAAGAGCTGTGAATGTCAGAAGAAGCATAAACACCTTGCTTGTGTTGAAGGTGGTGGGGCTTCTTCCACCCCCCACCATGGAAATACAAATTCTAAGGGCACTAGCTATGCAGACTTCAGAAAAAACTGCAAATCCAAATACCTCAACAAGCCCTAGAGAACAGTCCTAGAGATGAGAGGGAGAGATGGAGTTTTCACTATTCAGAATACAGGTGCTATTAATATAATGAAGGCAGGGGTTTTTTTCTAAAAGAAAACCATTTTATTCCACCCTCACACCCTAGCAACATTAGTCCTTTTGATTAAACAAAAATTGGAAGATTTCTTTTGGCCAGCCAACACCAGCTGCATCTGAAACATTGCTTAGATAAAGCCACCTCCTTTCTTTACAGAGATGCAACTCAACACCAATACTGTTACACAAGTCATTACTATGCAAGGAGTCATCTAGAAGTTCCTTTGTCCTGTATTTACTTGAATTAATTTATCTCAATACTCATGAGAACAGACATTGCACCAAACATATAGCATGGCATTGATCTCAGAAGTGGTGTATCAGCCCAGGACAACCATCCAAAAAGGTCATCCTGAAGTCAGTGTTGGCTACTAAATATTACATCTGTGCTAATAAATGGGAGTCAAGCTGTAATTGCTTCCTTTGAATTTACACTGGACCACAAATTCCCGTTTAGCCAAAGCCCAGGGTTTCATGAACAATTGCAGGGATTTAACTCCTGTTCCTTACACCAGGAGTTACAATCCCAAAGCATTTTAGGCAAAAGGGAATGCATGAATGCTCTTTACCCGCCCCAGAGCGAAGTCCAGGAGCTTACCTGAAGCCACTGGGGGCCCAAACCTAGGCAAAAGTGACCCTCAGGGTAGGCAGAGGCATTTGATTAGCTACACGCAGCTGCTGAGTTAATGGAACTGGGATGGCTTATGCTCTACTATCTTCCTAACTGGAGCTTTGGCAACAAGGAGTTTAAACCACTTCAGCTCGAGAAGAAAGCAGCATTCTAGTGGAGGTAAGGATGCGCATGCAAACAGGAAAGGGAATAGCGGGGACACTGGAGTTACCAGGTATATTGCTAGAGCAGGGAGGACAAATCTTTAGTCAGTCTTTCAAGGTGCTTGGTTTTTTCCTACTAAATGATGCTATTTAAGGCATGCAAACTACACCACTATTCAAAAACAACAACAAAACCCCCACACCACACTCCCCTACCCCAAAATATCTAGCACAAGTGATACAATCTATGTTTTCATATATTATATACCCATTTGACATATCTATGTTCTCCATATCCACAAATTATTCAACTTCTGCCGGCCAATTTGTACAGCAATGATGGTAATCCCAGGTGCAAGTGCTTTGTTCCCTGACACAGATTTACAGGGCAAATTGTATCATTAAAGAACATTATTATCTACACGACTATGTTTTTCTTTGTATTTTTCTCTACCTATAAATTTCGGACATTTGTTTCAGAGAACAAGGGAAAAACAAAGAAAAAAAGCTTTCCTTGCTTGTACACACAGACACCAAATCTAGGCCAAGAGTAAATCCTCAGCATCTTATCCTAGAAAGACAGGATTAATTTCTAAACATAAGGCAGTACTTGCCCATGCTAACTATCATTTAGCCACTCCAGTACAGATAGCAAAAGCCTAAATAAGCTTTCATGGGTGAGGACCAGGACCTGACTGAGCCTTGAGAGCAGACAGGGAAAGGCCACATGGATCCTCTCTGCACTGGAGGTTATGATTCTCTGATGCACCTATACAATGTTTGGCCAAAATGCCAACTCTGTCTTCAGAAAAATTCAGGTCTATATATAAAAAAAAAATCCATACTGATTATTTCATGTGATATATGAGCACATTAAGGATGATCGTACAAACTGTAGATCTCACATGCTGTTTCACTGCTTTTATTTAGCTAGACTATAGCAATATAGTTCTTTATTCAAAGACCTTTGAAGCCAAGGGGGGAAATCTTACAGGAAAAAACCCAACTAAACAAACCAGAAGTTATTTCTTCAGTTAAATTTTAATTGCACTGATGCAAGATCTCCTTCACCATTGTAAATCCCCGAAGTCTACCTGAACCTTGACCTCATTTTCTTCAAGTTTCATGTAAAAAACAGGCTTTCAGACAACTTGGACTCTTCTTAATACCCTTACCACAGGACTGGCTGTTCACACTTCTCGTCATGGCTGCTGCAGTGTGTCTCATGTCACCCATGCTAAGTTAAGATTTCAGGTGAGGAATTAGCAGCAGGGACAGACAGACTCTCAAGAAGCTACAGGTGCTGCTCTCATGATGACATCGTGTATAATGAAAAGTCACAGGAGAAATTTCCTGCCTCTCTCAACTGTGTCAAAACAGAACTTTATCAAATACAAATCCTGTCCAAAGTTTCTCGTCAGTTGCTCTCTGGAGGAAATATTACAACATATTTCCTTTTAAACCAGTGTCAGCTGCATCTGTCAAACCGCAAACATTTGATCCTGGAGTCCTTAATAAATGTTCAGCATCAGACAATTTGGGAGGCAACTAAACCATGGCACAAGAGAATGATTCCAGCACTGAAGGAAAAGCCTGTTGTTACATGACAGGTCACAGCTACCTCCCTTTGGACAGAGCTGAGAGAGAACCAGCCTGTCTCTCCCTAGGGTCATTCCGCTAACGCCCATGCTCCTTGCTTAATCCTGCCTCACGTCCTGCGCCACATCCTTCCTAGCAAAATATGAAATCAGCAGGAAACAGAGATGGTTTAGGGATTACACTGTGCTGCTCCTGAGTACAAGCCTGCTCATGGCCACAACAGCTAAATTTAGTACATAAGAGAGGGCCTGGAAGAAGGGACGCTCTGCGCCAGCCCATTTGGTCTTTTCCTCCCTCCCTTCCCCTGCCCTTTCAGGAAGCACAGTCACTTCCACACCAGGCAGCGAGGGGATGAACACTGAGCTGAGCAGATGCTGCAAGCACCTGATAGAGGGTAATGAACATTAACACACAGAGAACGTGCTGGAGCAGCAGAGGAGCCATTGTTTGAAGGGAGCTGCACGGTGACTCTGCCCAACTGAGCTGGGATCATGAAATGCACCACGGCAATGAACTTCCTGATGATTAAAGCTGCTGGGGGCTAATTCAATTACCTGAACCTGGAACCCAGTCTGTAGGCAGATGGGAACGGCCCCTCAGCTGTAAAGCCCAAGCCACATGCCAAGGTTGTGTAAGTTCAACACAACTTAGGCTATGAAGGGGATGAGCTTCACCATTTAAAGAAAATGATAATGTTCTAACTTGCAATAAATCTGCTATCCAGAATACATTAAGGAAAAAAAGTCCCAAACTGATAATTTTGATTGAACTGGATTAGGAAGCAACTACAGATGCAAAGCTGAGCAAATAAGAGCCTTCTGCAGGCAGGTGGGGTGGAGGTAAAAGGGACAAATAATACGGTGATACATACTTGAGGCAGCACCTCTTCAGTGTGGATTAATTGCAGGAAGAACATTGTGTCTGACCAGGTTTTCAACCAGATTTCTCCAAGTCCAATAATGATAAGCTTCTATATCTACTTAAATTGATAAGAGCTTTCAGGACAGACAAACAGCAAAGATCTGAAGATAAGAAGAATACAGAGAAGTGGTTCTGTTTGCAGGTTACAAAAACAAGTCGTTACATCTACGGAAAAAAAACTGTTTCTCCCAAAATCGGATATAAAAAATTATTTTTCCATTATGAAGGAAAGATCTATTTAAAAAAACACAGGGTTTTTTACATTTTTCCTGGGGAATGCCACATTCTATTTCTATGTAACAAGCATGCTACAGAGAGGCAACAGTACATGTGGTTATAAAAAAAATGGCAGGGAAACACACTAACTCATCTCATCCTGCTATTTCCGTATTTGTACATGAATTTATGTATTGCAAAGAAAGGGACTGAGTAAGTCTCATTTTAACCTTTCAACTTTTTTTTTTTTTTTTGCTTAACTCCTGCTTTATTTCTGACGTACATGCTTTAAAGTTAACACATCATCATGTGGGTGAATGTCTAAAAACTGTCTTGTGAAACGTCTGGAATTAATATTGTATATATGTAGTGAATATACCAGTACTCACATTAATAGAAAAGTTAGGATGTTAAAGGAACACATAAAAACGTAAGAGTAATATGGCAGTTTGGAAAATGAGCTTAGAATACTTAGACCTGCAGGTCTTGTTAGATCCATAAAAAACCAGAAACTGTAAAATCTCAGCCTTGAAGTCTGATTCAAGTCCACTCACAGGATCTATACACACATTATAAAAAGAATTAATTTACTGAGTGTTTTGATTCATCTATAGTAGTGGGAAAAGGCAATGACACATGGCTTTTCCTCCAGATTACTCCAGCATCTCCATATATAGGGCTCCCATGAAAATGTGAGAGTGGATAGGTTTGAACCCTGAACAAGGGGCAACACTTGTGCTCCCTCACTTGTGTGGGGCCACAATCCTGTCATCAGATTTGCACATGCAGTGTCCCACTGAAGTCACAGGCACAGAACTGCACCTACACAGATCTGAATGTGGGCTCAGGAGTTTTGACTTCTGCACACCTGGGTCTGGGGAGGTTGGATGTTTTAATTCCATTTTATAAAGCAGAATAACTACAATTCAGGAAAGATTTGCAGAAGACAGGCTGTGCTTATGTATAAAGGAATTCACTTTACTGCCTTTCACCTCTGTTTAAAATAGAGGTTTCACCTCTTGCCTACAGAAAGCAAGCAAGGAGCACAGCTACTGCAGATGAAGCCGCTGCCTGATTTTTATTCCAAAGTAGCTCCCCATACAGAGACAATTCTGGAATTGAAGTATTTTTGATCCAGAATAATTATGTTGCTAGTAATGTTGGCAATCTATTCCATGGTAACTGAAGTACAGCAGGACAGCCCTTCTAGAAGAACTAAGATGGCTATACACCCCCACAGACACTCACAGTAGCCTAGGCCGTAAAGAACACAAGATAGATCTGAATGCCAGCTAAAAACAGTGGGAGTCTTCCCAGTGACTTCAGTGGGCTTTGGCTGAGGCACCACGTAAAGGAAATTGCTTAATTCCTGTGTATTTTTAAAAAGGACTCTAAAAAAACCCCCAAATCATATAAAACTGAGCCGCAAGCCTGCAGGCGGTTCAGACATGAGTCGTCCCCCAAACCCAGCGGGGCCCGCGTGCCTTTGTACAACTGCTCCTGGTGTGTGCACACCACATCTCTGCACCAAGAGCTGACAGAACTAACCATTAACCCTTGGCCTTCCCACTGACAGGCAGCCCAAAAGTCTCAAAGCTTGTTTAACCATGAGCTGCGCCTTGCTTTAAGCTACCATCCTCTTTTTTAACTTGAGCAATAGGAATTAACAGTGTGAATGGAGAACATTAAGGTGATAATCACTGCAATTAATTCCTCCAAAAAAAAAAAAAAAAAATCCCTCCATACAATGTTTTGTATTTCCTGAGGGACTTATTTTGTAACTGTTTAAGCTTCAGCATCAGTGATTTTTTTTTTTTTAAAGAATAAAATCTTTCCATCTAAAAATTCTAACCAGATGTGAATTTCAGACTTCCAAATTTGGAAATGTTCAGATCAAGAGCTGTTGTTCTACTCTTTCAGCTACAATCATCACTGTAAACACTAAAGTTTTCAATTATTTCACCCTCAAGTCATTAAGATGCTCAACCTATATTTGGCCAAAATTAAGTGCAAGTCCAGAAGATCTCAGTAGACATTTACAGGACCTGGGCCTAAATCACAGAACCTTAGATCACAGAAGTTTTGTACAATTCTGGTAATCTGGTTATGAAGGTTTAACAAAATTTTTGATGCAAATCTCATGTATGGCAACTACCTGGGTGAGCTAAGAGTAAGTTTCAAAACTGGTACATGTGCCTCCCTTTGATTTGCATCACAAACTGTAGGTTTCTAATGGGGAGAGGTATCTTCCTTTCTTTCTTTAGCTGGGCTCTATTACTCTACTTTCTGACATGTTGCAAGGATGAGCAATCCCTTTCTGAACCACCAGTTCTGTCTGCCCTGTGCATCTCCCAGAATAAAAGAGAAAAATGAGAAAATATTCCTTGTGTTGTGGCTCGACATTTCTACTAACCATTTAACAAATTTAATTCAATCTTTTATTAAATAATTTAGCCATTTAAAAAATCATTATGCAGATGTTTTATTTGAATAAATCTTACCCCTTCTGGCTAAGAAATTAGATGTTAACCCAATGCCTACCAATTTGGTAGCACCTTTATGGCAGTGACCAATTTTTATTCTCATTCCATATGGCTGCGCCCTTCACCCATCTTTAGACATCAATTCACCCCCTTCAATCCTTTACAGATTTGCTTCTCTGTGAAAACAGTTATCTGCATGTTCCAAACATGAAAGACAACATCAGTCCATTGGTGCTGCTACGGCTTGTGCCCATGATCTGTGGAACAAAATGTCTGAAAATTGCTGAATGCTGTACAATACAACAGAATAGTGGTTTTTAAATTTGATTTTTTTTTTTAAATGCAGGGATTACTGAGGCACAGGCAAGGAGCATGCAGAGAGCTAAAGGAGCCACCCATAAAAAAAATCCAGCTGTCTCCAGGATTGGACAAAAAAAATCTACTTCAGACTAACTCTTCAGACAGCCTATAAAAATCTCTACTTTTAGAAAGTAACATTACTTAAAAGTAAATGCGGCAAGCAACAACATATATTGCACATAAAATTGTGACATATATATATATAATCAATAGTGCACTTAATGAAGCATATAACAATAACATAATACATGTTGATCCCTAATTTATGAGCTGGACTTTACGTCAGTGGCAATTAGTAATGGAAACTCCCATTGGTTCTAATCAGAGTGGATTAAGTCCTGATGCTAAGATTGCAACACTCACAAAAATCCTGGATCTATAGATGGAAAGAAACAAAAGTATATAAAATCCTGGGATATGATCCTGAAATTTGTCCTCTCATAAACAATCTCACTGAGAAAATCCAACCCAGATGAAAGTTCTGAATCATATCCTTCCAAAATCAGTGGCAAAGGCCCCAGGATGATCAACATGCCCAGAGGGATACAGTGAACTGAGGTTGGTCTTCAGACTAGAAAAATGAATGGTGTCTCACGTGATAGATGAAGAGAATGCAGCAGCAAATGGAGTTGTAATGCTTTCTAGGCACTGTAATTCCACAACCCCACAAACAGCACCTCAGCTGAGATTCTGAAAAAGGTAATTTTCTTGCGATCAACAAATTGCTGCTCTTAAAAGAGCGAGGTTGGCTGTCAGACCTTGGGGTTCATTAAAGCAGCTTCCAGTGCTGACACAAGTCTGCCTGTTAGCACAACCACGAAATGTTTTATGCCAGGATAATTGCAAAGACTGAAAGTCTCTTTGAAGACAGACAAGCAGACGTACTGGAACAGTCATTGCTTGTTTGGTTTGGGGTTTGTTGCTGGTTTAGGTTGGTGTTTGTTTTTAAACAGAGGTACTACACTGCTTAAATGCTCAATGCATGACTAACAGGGGTCATTATGCCACTGCATGAAAGTGTTTGCTTGGTGACCCTGTGCTGTCTCTGTGTGATTGTTCTGAGCTCACCTGGAGGTTCAGGAGTTTCTTTTCAAGTCAACTGCATCCACGAGTCACCTGTCAAACAAGCTTCTTTCCATCTCCTGCAACCCAGCTACTAACATTTCCTCACTGTTTAGATGACTCTGCTCCATCTTCTGCATCCCTAACGATAAGACAGGTTCTACAGGCCAGATATTGACACCAGCTGTGTCCTGGCTGACAGCTTGGGTGATTCCAACGGGTTGGCATGAGTGGGCACAGCCCTACAGTTTGAGTTCAGAGAGAAGTACTGTTTATGATGCTCTGAAAAGAGGAAATAATAAGGGAGCTATTACCATGCTTATCATTAAGCATATGCTTAAATGTCTTGTTGAACAGCCCAAAGCACCAGGCTAAAGCAAAACAGGTTGATATTCCCATTTCAGGATTGTAGGTGCAAAATAAGCTGCTCCCTTTTCACCCCTGCTCCTCTCTGCATCCGTTTCTCCATTAGAAAAACAGAGGAAATTACATTAATTTGCTTTGTAAAGCCTTTGGAAACAGCAGCTAAAACACGAAACAAAATGTTTCCTTGCTCCACCAAGGACCCAAGGCCTGGCTACCACTCAGTACAATCTTTCAGGTAAGGAACTGAATTGTTTTCAGGAAGGACGTTCTACAAGCTGGAGGAAGCACACAAGCACCACTGCACCAGTAATGAACCACACGTTACAGACCTGCAACAGGACACCCAGCCATCTCCTCCCAGGGGCAGAGCACGTCACAAGACACGATCTGAGCCATTCCTCACACCTCCTCCATAATTTTTATAAGGGCTGCACGTACACTACAGACACGTGCACACTTATCAGCGTTCACCAGGTCTGACTAACATTAACCCAGCTGTGCGAGCAGAATGTGTGCTGCGACCCAACCATACCAGTAAAACTGCACTCACACTGGAACAATTTGTTTCACTAGTGGACAGCAGTGATTTTTACAGCAGTTACACTTTGCCATACAGCGACACTTATCCTCAGACCACTCTGTCAATACGCTCTGCCTGCTATTCTTGTCCATGTAAAGCACTGAAATAGCTTCAAAAAGATTTCTCTTCCTTTCTCTGGCCTGTACTCCCACACTTTCAGGAAGCTCTTTGAGCCTACCAACCTCTCATTTTCTAATCTGCTATTCCTACACACACACGCACACAGAGTCCTCAGCAACTCTGCTTCAAATCACAGGAGGCAAAAAATCCATGACCACTGCAGGACCACAGGAGTGAGAAGTACACAAAAACACAAGCACCACTACTAGAGATGTAAGTGGTGAGCAAGACCCAGTTCCAAGAAATGCAGAGCAAGGTGCATTTGTTCTCACCACAAAGTGGCTACAAGTGCAAGCAAAATTCCTCCAGGGTCCCCCAGGGAAAGAAAACTCTTCCAGGAACTGATGCCCCTGCCCTTTCTCAATGCATTTAAGAATCTGCAGCTCTTCATAGGGATACCCCAAAGGCAGGCAAGATGCTCAGAGGGAGCTCTCTCTCCCTCAGCACTTCCAACAACCTTTTTGTAAAGCTTCTAAGTGAAGCTCAAATTGGCACCTAACTTTCAAAGGAAATCTTATCTCACCAGTAAAACATGCAGGAACAATCTTTGGGAGTAATGGGAGAGGAAAGAAGTGACCAGTGAAGAGCTGGTGATTATTATTATTATTTATAGGACTGAAAACAACCTCCCACACACATACACACCTTTCTTGTCTGCTGTACTGGTCCTGAGCAAATATTGCACAATAAAATTTTTTGAGCTGATCTAATTCAAGGATGAATACAGCAAAGACAACTCTCAGAAACTTAAGTAAGCCCAGCAGGGGCAGCTCCAAAATCCTCTCTGCTTCAGTTCAAATAACCTAAGAGGAATATATGAACAGCTGCTGCAGCTTGGAAAACTGCCTGATCTCAGACAAGGTGGCAAACATGGACTATTTCAGCCTAGGAAACGAAGAGGAAGGGAATAATGCCTGGGAGGTCAAAACTGCTGTCCCTTAACAGAGCTGAGAGCCCACACTAGCAGTGACACAGGAACACTGGCAGGACCTAAAGAAGCAGGGAGGGCAATGCACAGACATTCAGCAGGGTGACCGTGGAAGATAAGTTTCTAAATCAAGGATTTCTAGTCTTACGTAATTTGTTTTCACTACTTCCCCCTCCTTTCCCTCCACAAAAAATTAAAATCTCACTTTCATGTACTTAGGAGTTCTATCTACTAATTAGAATGTCCCAAGAAATAATGGCTATTTATTCACAGGGAATTGTTAAGCTATGGGTTCTTTCCTTTATGAAATTAAACTCAACAAAAACATTCAGCATCCGACCTCTTCACTGTCTGATATCCACTGAGTCCATGCTGAGCAGGTCTACAGCACTACTTGTCGGCACTCCTACCTTGGCACCTCAGTACCTCTTTGTACTGTGTGAAGTGTTCAGCAAGGAATAGTAGACTAAAGAGGAAATCACACCTCTGAGATGGGACAAGACACAAACCCAAGACATAACCACTTTAAAGAAACCTGAAAGGGATTTAACAACTAGAGATTTCTTCCAGTCCCAGTACCCACAAGGAGATGATAATGAAATAATAGCGGATGAAGAGACAGATGTCTTCTACAGCAGTCAACCAGACTAATGAGGTAGATCCTGCACCAATTTCTTATTTGTCAGAGACATTCTGAATGTATTTTACTGGGAGGGAGGGATACAAACCTTCCCTCAGTATGTGAGACTATTTTAAAGTTTTCCAACTTTGCAGGCAATGCAGAGGCTCAGGAGGAAGGAAGAAAAAAGAAAAAGAAAGAAGTACCACCAATTCCTATTTCTGCTGCTGCTCCCATCATCTGCTGTTCAGAAATTATCATTATTAGACGATATATTGTCTGTTTATATTTGGAGGGAAAGGTATTGTTTCAGTCAGCTTCCTCAAGCTGAGTCAGAAAAAAACGAATGAATGAATGGAGTTCTGAAATGCTGAATCATTCTGCTTTGTATGAGAATACCTCAAAATAAAAGCAACAGTAATTAAACAAACAAACGGACATTGCTGTTAACAAATCCCTAGGAAATACAACTTCTAAGGGTTTGTTTTCTTGAAACCAAAGGCATTCTTTTTTCCTCATGTTCGAGCTTTCAGAAAACGAATTAAAACTACTGATGTTACTGTGTGACATTATCTGTCTCTTGACCTAGCTTTCATTATGACCAGTGCCACTGACTAATAAGGAGTTTATCAGTCATCCCTTGCCCAGTTATCACTATAGGCTTCAGCCAAATCCTCTTGAATTCAGTGAAGGATAGAGATCAGGTCCAATAAAACACAATTGTCTTACAATCTCTGTGTCCTGAAGAATGACATCATTTCTCATTTAGCTGCAGAATTTTCTTTAGCTTTTCAAGTAACTTTGGAGGGAGAATTTCTCAAGTCTTCACCACAACATCATCTAAACTGCTATCAGCTGGAAGAAACTATTTCATTAAAATCTATACAAATCAAAAACTTTGGGGTAATACCAAACTGATAACTTAGTTCCACACTACATAGATTTCAATACTGATTTTCATTAAATTTTAAGTTCATTATCCTAGCCACGATTCAGGCCTTCTTTCGTGCATCAACCAACACAGCTACACAGTGGTATCTACAGGAGTTTTTCAGGTAAGAGTTCACAAAGGAAGTTTTATTATGGAAAAAAAAAAGAAGGGATAAACTATCCAAAATCATACCCCAGTGTTATTAAACCCTGAGTCCTACTACCAATAATTCTACAGCATTAATCATCCAGCAAGGGATTAAGGCAAGATCTTATTAATTATCTGCATAACAAAAGCACAAACAGTTTCCACCACTCCTCTGACTTCATTTTGCTAGGTGTTAACACTTTATGAAGTGGCAGTCACATTAAATGACTTCAAGGTCACAGACAACATAGTGACAGAGGAGAGGCTGGACTAAAACATTCTGCATCTCCACAAAGTAACTTTAACCCAAGCCTACCCTCCCTGTCCAGGATAATGAGTATATGCGCCAGGCTGGTCTATTTTATAACCATGTTGCAAGGCAAGCACAGAAGATACAAGAAATGTAAAACAGGCTCTGGGAGCTGGCCTAGTTTTCTATAGAAAGGATATCATAGATACCTGTCACACCAAACTGGGCATATAATAGACCAAGTTCCCAGGAAAGCTGTGGTAAGCATGGCTCAAAGACTGAACATATCACTGCCACATTTGCATGTTTTGAGGACATAATTTTAACAGGTAATTGAAACTCGGAAATGCCCTCTAGATAGGCATGTGGGACAAGCTTCCTCCCCTGACCTAGAGAGGCTTCATGCTTTACTGCACGGTTAAACAGGCCCAGACTGTCTGTCAGCACCAGTGGCACAGAACAGACAAATCTGCAATGAAAGCGGGGAGGTTTGGCTTTCAGTGTTCTCAGTCTATCTCAGGCAACTCAGTACGTGCAAGTGCCCCTTTTTATTAAAGCCATTAAACCTAAACAGCTCAGCCACGGTGTGCTCAAACACAGGGCAAGCCACAATATGATTGTGAGGCTGCAGGTGACAGTAGCAGAGCCTCACACTGATACCACAAGGCTCATTCAGACCTCCAGGCAACAGCTCCACCCTTCACACTACAACAGCAAACCATTCTGCTCCAGATGCCTGGTGTGTTTTTTTAAAAAAGCAGAGATGGCGCCTCAGCAAAAGAACCATCAAGTTTTCCTGAACCCCTGAACAGTTTTCCTGTAATTAATCTATCTAGCCTGAAGGGACAGTTCTTGTAGAGAAAGTAGGCGTGAATCCTTAAAAGCTTCGGTTCTGATGCCATGTAACACAGATCTGGCCAAAGGTTTATTCTGAGTTTCATCAATGCTTTAATCATAGATCTGTTGGCACCACCACCAAAAAAAACACGCCCTGCCCTCCCCATGTTCCCAGCTGCTTGTTCCCACCAGCCTGTGCCTTGCACTAACACAAGCCATCCATTTTCACCCAGATCTGCTGCCCTGTCATGCACACACCCACTCCAACATTTGCGCCAGCCCACGGGAGAAGAAGGGGAAGGGTGGAACAAGACCTTTCAGGGTGCTACCACCTTACCTTAAGAGCTTCATCAAACTCTTTCATCAGTGAAATAACAATGGTGCACTTTTGTAGTGCCTTTAAAGAATGGTTAAAAACTTGTGGAGAAGTAACCAACCCAAAGCTGGATTTGAGCAAATACTTCTTCAGAGACACTGTCAGGGCAGGGAAGGATGGTGTGACAGAGTCCAGCTACACTGTGTAATTCAGGAATTGCCAGAGTCAATCCAGAACAAAGACCCAGAACCCCTGCTAAAGTCACATGCCTCACCATATTTTGAGCAGGACTCTTCTTTACATCATGCTCAAAGATCCTCACCTCTTCTGACTAAGAGAAAAAAAAAGAGAAGGACAGTCACTAGTTAAACAAACAGCTCAGTGCAAATGACTTGTGCCTCGAAAAATGCTTGGGTTTCAGGGTTTCTTAACAAGCCCACAGCCAGAATAATTTACAACAAACACCAGTGAGACCTGAGACTGAGAAATGGAGGGAAGGCAGGCAATGGACCTGGCCATGTGAGCTTGCTACGTTTGCACACTGGTATCTGCACACTGCCTTTTCATTTTAGGCAGATGCTGTGCAACCCAGCAGCAATGGGAAATCAGACAGGCTAAGATTATCCTTTCATCTGACACACAGTTAAAAAATCAAAGTTAAAGTACTTTCCATTAGCAGTATAAATCACTTCAAGTTTACGACTGTATTCCATGTAAATTATCAAATCCTCACCTTTTTTTTTCCCCGCTGGAAGGACAAGATCAGATAGAATGCTGCTGCCTTCTAAAACTAGGCTTACTGTTTAGCTCCCATTTCAAGTGACCTGAAGAACAAACAGACTTCGCAGCCTCCTAGGGTGGTGTTTTCCCAGTAGCCTCACCACCACCACTTTTAAGGACTGTGGCTTCAAACATATGAAGGGTGAGGTAAAACCTGAGGTACAAACCTGAAGGAAAACTCAGCATGACTGTGCAGGAACAAATAGGCTATCTTTGGAATGGTGAGAAAGGGGTGGGCTGAGCACTAAAAAAGGCAGGCATGGGAAAATTTAGCCCTGCTTCACCAGCCTGAAGTGAGCCCTGCATTCAAGAGCGCACCATTAACTGCTCATCCGTCCATTGATGGCACTCCAGCCTCCATTCCTGCAGCACCAAGAACTGCACCAATGCCCAAAGCCTGAATGGGAAATTCAGGAGCTAGGTAGTTGAGTGCAAACAGCTAGGACATCAGTGAGTTAGCAATGAAAGATTTATCTATGAAACCTGGGCAAATAATACAGCCTTTGGTCACAGGATCAGGTTACTGTTGTGCTTGCACCATGGGTTAGGAAAGTGCATCTCCGGACTTTGCATGTGGTATACAGACATACTTCCATTTGCTTTTATACGGAATGATAAAATTAACTTCCTTGTGTTTAACACTGGGAAAACAGAATTTTTTCGGCTATCAGCATCTTTTGGGACTTTCTGCTTCTGCTTTAATGTGTTGGTAGCAGGTATAATGTCTTTAGATATTGGGGCTCTGTAGCCAGCACCTGGGAGCAGCAAAGGAAGAGACTGTTCCCAGAAGGGACCCTCCAGACTGGTGCAGTGGGACTGGACCTCAGGAAAATTAGAGGTGAGTAAGTTGTGCTTCACAGGCATCACAACTCAGTCCTACCTAAAGCCAGGCAACGATGTACCATGTGAGAGTAGGCTGTTACAGTAGGTATGCCTGCCTGCTGTACAACACCATTCTAGACAGGGGTCTTTGTAAAGGACACACAAGCATCTGCGGGTTGAGCTTTTCCCTTTTTAGCCAGCTCCCTTCTCTAGTTCTAATTGCCCATTAACTGCACTAGCACAGGACAAGCATCGTTTGAGCAACAGCTCAACTTGGACTGAAGGAAAATACTCAGTGTACACATAGTCCCATGAGAAGGTCCTGTCTGCTGGCTTGCTCATTTCTTAATGGTTATGTGTAGAAAAATAAAGTCCAGGCGCTCCGTAAACAACACTTCCTTCTCAATTTTCCCAGCTATTAGAAACTTGAAAAAAAGAGTCAGGGATTGAAAGGCAAAAAGATTGACCCATCAAATCAGGATAGTCACTCTATGCAGGTTTCAGGCATGCCAATGGAATAAATTAATGGAAGTGCTGGAATTGTCCCTGTATTGTATAACACCTGTTCATCAGCCACAGTCACGTGGTTACGTGTTTGTGCCATCTAAAGAAAGTTACTTGCAAGGAATTGTGTTCACTCGTCTCTTATCAGACATCAGAAGAGGAGTGGCTGACACAGCACACAGCATTTGAATTATCTAAGAATCTAGTTATTTTTTCCACAGTCTTTCAGCCGAATCTTGGGAAAAACCTCGAGAAATAAAATAGGTCAGGGCACTTTATGCCAATAAATAGCAAGAGGAGAGTCAAGGATAGGAAAATCCCCAGGAATTTTCCCAAACAAAATTCATTTCATAGTCTGAAGAACATTCTTCTCATGAATTTCAGATGGTCTTGCTACCTCTGCTAAGAAAATATCACAACAAGAACAAGAAACAGAGCAGAAGGTCTGATTCACATGAGAGGTTTTCCTGTTATTTTTCCACTTGTCTGAGGCATCTGTACAGAGTCAAGCACCAAAGTATGAAAGTCCTAAATTAAAATGGAAAAACACAGTAGGCCTGGTCAGCTCAAAGGTCTGCCTAAGCTAATACCACATTTCCAGCAACACCCAACAGGAAATGCTCAGGGTAAGAGCACAAGGAATAAACTATCCCTTGCACACACCCACAGAAGTCCACAGGTTAGGGGCATTCAGAGCCAAGGACCACAGCTGTTCTCTTTGCAATGAATGGTCCTGGATAGATCCATGTAGTATGAACTCTCTTCTGAAAACAATTGGCCCTGTTTGGCCCTACATTACACCTGCTGGCAACAAGTTTGGTAACCTCACTGCATGTTGTATGAAAGCAGACTTCCCACTCTTCAAAACTGCCAGGTGCTTCCATCTGATCCTCCCATACAACGAGAAATAACCCCTTCCAGTTTAGCTTCTCCTTGCCTCTGCCTCTCACAACTAAAGCAAATTTTTATGATTTCCACAGGAGCCTGCAATGGGCCTTGCTGCTCATCATAGCAAACTCCCCATCCTCACTTACTAACTCCTTCACTTTCAAGCCCACTGTACTTCTCTGGCTCTTGTTTTCCTCCCTACAACAACCTCCAATCCCATAGCTTAGAGTAGGTGTACAGGAATACAGATACCAGATCTCTGTTTGGTTCAAACAGCTCCCTATCTACATATGTCTGGAGAGCCTCCCCATGGTTTCACCTTGCAGCAGTGCCAAGTACCTTTAAATTTCTGTGTGTCTGGCTGTGAGAGTGGGTGGGCAGGCTGAGAGCAGCATGGCCTGGGAGCTTTGCTGGAAATCAAGACAGAGACTCCAACCCTGAAGTGTAGGACTGCCCACCCGGGCTCTTACCACCACCAACATGAGGCTACAAAAACATGCAGGTGAGCAGTGTGTTGGAACTTTGAAGACCATGGTAAGTTTTCTCAGAAAAACCACAGGGACAAATTCTGAACAAAAAGGTCTGTTTTTCAAGTATATGTATTTATTTCCAGAAACATAGATACCAACCAAACCACTTTTTTTTTTTTTTTGAGCAAGTGATTTTATAAGGAGTATTTTGAGGACCAGTCAGTCAAAAGTGGCTGCTTCTCAGGTGTTATATAGAAAGTAACCCAAAAATAGTAATTTCTCCATCCCAAAAAGCTATCATTCTAGGCAACTCTACTAATTAAATCTCTTAATTTATTTTGGGGTTTGCTGGTTTTTTCCTCTTTAGAAGATGGAAATTTAAATATGCATAAGCTCACTGTAATGCTTAAATTTAAACATGCTCTAAACCTCACTCCAGGCCAGCATTGAGTGTCCTTTGTAAGCAAATCACGGAAGGGGCTACCTCCATGTCTGTGATCCAAGGCTTTCACACCTTCCTCACTGCTGTGCCAACAACCCGGGTTTACCTATGCTCATCTTTTAATTGAGGCTAAGAAAATGACAGAATCTCAGTTGTTGCTTGGGGAAAGGCTTTTCCCTCTTCTTCAACAAAAAGGAGGCTGAGGCCCACAGAGCTGAACAAGTATTTTTCATACGGCAAAGTGCTTTGTGGACCAGTGATGGGAAACAGACAGGGAATTATGAAACCCAGTCTAGACTGAAGGAAAACAGACCTCTCCATCAGTATTTAAGTTCATCTTATAACTGGACTTTTTGAAGTGATGGTGATATAAGCCTTCATCTCCTAGGGACACGCAGTAGGGCCATGAGGTTCTCACCCCAAGCAGGAAGAGCCAGCACGAGTGATGGGATGAGCACAGCATCACCTGCCAAGCCAGCAGTGAGGGGGGACCCAGGCAGGCAGCAGGCAAAGGGCCCAAGGACACCACGTTGGTGAAGCACAGGGTTATTGTGCTGCAGCCCACGAGCACCAAGAGACTCCCCAAAGCCACTTGGCTCCCCATCTGCGAAGCAGGGCAACCCTGGTTCCCTCCCTCACAGGGAGCTGGTAGTGACAACACACACACAAAAACATGGAGCTAATGCAGACTTTTGAGTATCTCACAAAGCACACACACCTCTACCACAGGACATGAGCTAAAACCTGCTTCTTTGGAGCCTTTTCATTCCAGGAACACTACTGCCATAAGGGGCTTGGGTTCATTTGGAACCAACAGCCTGTTCTGCAGCTACAATGGCTCCCCTTCTTGTTTGCAAAGTCAAACCTTCATGCCAAACTGGAGGAATCCCTCTCACATCAGCTGATTTTCCACTGCTGCAGCACTCTGTGGCTGAGGAAGATGGATCCCACCACTAAAACATTGAATGAGAACACAGTATAGAGGGTAACATGAAGAGGAGAGAAAGAAATTCTGACTAGCACCGCATTCAAGGCATTATGTCTCAACACGGACGTTTTTTCTAGCCCACTTCTTTTAAAAACTGAAATTTTAAGGGGTTTGGGGTTTTTTTCTCATTTAAAACAAACTAAGAAACATGAAACTAGAGTGTGTTGAGATCCAGTTAGAACTACAATAGCAGAAAATAATTCTTAAGATAAATCCCAAGCACAATACTTAAGGCCAAAGCACATTCAAATGAGTGGGATCCACTATTCTACCCCTACAGCCCGAGCCTGTCAAAGAGCCAAGCCAGCTTCTGGTAACAGATACGGAGAGAAGATTTTTTCTTTCCATTCAGTCAATTAGTTCACTACAATGACCAGCTCACCCAAAGTTGGGAAATGCTTTAGGGCTGCAGAAACAGAAAGCTTGTTTCCTTCCTCCAGTCAACAGAAATTCAAGGTGAAGGTACAAAATCTACTAATACTAAACCAACATGGCAGAAAACAATCAGTATGATTAAAAAAATGAAAATTCATGTGCTTAAGAAAAAAGCTATGTTATTTATTACGTAATATTACCTCAAAATGTACCAGATACTTACATTTCATGTACAATTATAAACCTTTTTTTCTTCTTAAGAACTACTTTTAATGCTCAGGTTTTGATGCAGGACACTGCACTTGTAATTACATTTCACTGCAAAGCCAATCATAAACAGCATGTAAAATTATTACACAAAAAAAAATCAATCATCCAGCAAACAAAGTAATTTGCTATTTGCCAAAATAAAAACCTAAGTAAATCTTTATGAGGCTATCCAATTACTTAAATAGATATTTGTGGACATTGTATAGATTAGCAGAGAGGAAAACTAAATTTAGGTTAAAAGCCATTTTTAGCTGCACATCAATACATTTTAATGGCTATCCAACACTGTGAATCACTCTTTCTTTAGGAAAAATAACTAAAAACCACACATGCAAAATAATACCAGAATTGATTTTGTATAGCCGTTCTTCTGTTTGCCATTTAAAAAAAAAAATCACAGTCAAAGCGTGATGCAAGGTCTGTACAAATGACAGCATTTCTTAGCAAGTGAGACAGTTGAGTGAATGTTTGCAACATTTGCCCAGGCAGTGAAAGCAGCAACTCTGACGCCCATTGCTACAAGCTGCAGTTGGGACCCCATTTGTCACACACGTGAAAAGGAGTTAATGCTTCAGGAACACATTTCACATGGGTGATAATGGGAATTGGGAGACCTTTGCAAAAGCACGGGTAACCCACATTTGGCTCTTAGAAGCAAACAATTGTCTCTTCCCCAAAACCAGAAAACTTCTCTTTTTCAAATGCTGACCTGTAATTCCAATTTTGTGAATTCCCCGAAGGTTTTCCCTTCTGTCATTTGAATCTGGGTAAATACAGAAGCAAAGTCAATCTCTTGCTAGTACAAGCAACCTTGACTTCACGAGTCTCTGAGTCACAGACACCAACTCTTCCTTAGCTCTCTCTTCTCACTAACAATTAACTAGTCTTCTTGAAATCAAGACTGCTGAGGCTGAGACTCAGAAAAGAATTCGAAGGATAAGAGCTCTTAACACCATCCTTCCAGGGCGCAAAATTTCATATGGAAGCATCTGAATGCCTTACACATCATCAGAGCAAGCCTGTGATCTCATCCCCAGAAGAAGAAGCGTCTGTTTCGGGAAAGGCTTGGCACACAGAAAAAACACACTTTCCCGTGGGTAATTATAGGTAGGTTCCCCCCCCCCCCCCACAGGCTGTTAGTCTTAATATCTTCCTCATAGTCATCTACCCTCTTTTTTAAATTCCATTTGTACTTTTAGCCTCTGCACCACCCTGCAGCAATGAGTTCCATAACTCCACAGATGGAAGAAGTACTTGTTTTCATCTTCCTGGCTAGTAATTTCATTGCCAGCTCTAGCTTTGAACTATCAGGAGTTGCTCTCCTTACACTGCTGTGCAATTTTACAGTTTCCTATTATACCTCCCTCAGCAGTCTCCTTTCTAACCAAAAAGTCCTAGGCACCGTAGCCTGTCTTCCTACAGAAGCTTCCCCAGGCAACCCCACTGCACATTTCTGTATCTTTTTCAGTAGTCAGAAAGGCACGCTGTAATCAAAACTGATACACAGCATAGATTCAAACTGCAATATACAGATAATTTCTATTTTACTCCCTGTTACTTTCCCACTATGGTTTCATTTGCCTATGTCATCCCAAACTGAAAACTGAGCTCAGCTTTCTCTTTCATTCACTAACCAAACCATTTCCTAAAATATGATCCCAGGTGCCAGACCAGTTCTGGGAGAGCTATCAGCAAACAGTACTGAACAGCTCAAAGAGACCTCACTGTTTCTGTTAAGCAGAAAAGTTTTGAAAGTGCCCCACTCAAAACTACCAAGAAAAAAAACCCCTAACCCTGCACTTTCTGCCCACTTCTCCAAGCCTACAGTCACTGCCTGTCAACATGGTTCACTAGGCTGTGCTAATTGGCTCTGCACACACTATTAATTCACTCTCTTCTTACTTTGAGGTTGTAATTTGTTCCCATTGGGAGGTAATAGAAGCCAGCACACGGTCAGTCATGGATGGCTCAGCTGGTGTGAGGTAGTTTGCTAGGACTCGATCTCCAGTGTATTTGAGCCCAGTGTTTACTGTGCAATGTGTGATACATATCTCAAGCCACAAGCCATGAAATATTTTACATCCCATAACCTTCTCCTGGAAGCTGCTCCCACAGTCTTCCCCAAGTCCTCTTCCAGACAGCACATTTGCTCAAGCCATAAGACAGTGACACAACCACTCAGTCTGCCAACTGAGAAGCAAAGTTGTACCCATCAATGCTACTGTTCCTGCAACTTGGTGCCCTTCCTGGAACCCCTGGCAGCAGTGAGTGCATCCTCATCCCTCTGTGAAAGCAGTCCAGTCCAGCATTTCCTCACCCCCAGGGAGATGGTGAGTCTGCCACTCAGGTGTGCATCCAGCATGGCATGGGCATCCATGCCAGCTGAACATCCAACACCCACACGTCTCCACCAGGCTGCCCTACTCAGAACTGGTGCTCTGAACTGCAGGGAGCTGCTCCTCTGGAGCTGGAGTGACACTGCTGGGACCAGAGCCACTACAGGATAAGGGCAGTGGCACACGTGACAATGGCCCATCAGCACTACCTCCTTTGCTCTGCAGGCTTTAAGTTGCAGCCAGCCTTTTACAGTGGTGCCCGCCGCAAACATCCAAGCAGCTTCTCACAGATGTGGCAGGGAGTGTCCATCTACCGAGGAATGCTTTTTCCAGTAGTCTCCAGTAACAAGTGGAACCAAAAGCCTCAGCCCAGAATCTGGAGCTCCTCACACCCTATCACCTCAAAGCTCAACTTTGGCCAGGTCAGAAAATGCTTGGCTTTGCCCGTGTTTAAAAGCACAAGGCAGGTAGAAAGATGAGAACAAGCTATTCAGGAGGGAATGTGGTAAAAAAAAAACAACCTATCTCCAGTCCCAATCCACCAAGAGAAAAAAAGAATTAGTTCTGTCATGGAGAGGGAAAATCACAACACAGTCCTCCTAGAAAGTCAGGAAAGGGCTCCCCAGTATTGCTGGAAATGCTGAGATCACTGCACTTGGCCTCCAAGAGCATCAGCAGAACTTCTTGAGGCTCCATCAATAACAGAAACTACCTTTATGTGAAATCTTTTGTAAGAAAAAAAGGAGGAAGATAAATGGGAAATGTGGTTTGCAGTTGCAGAATGCCTTGTTGTGACCCTACTATCTGGATAAATCAATCTCTGAATTTTAGTACTGCTATTTCTGGCACTGTTAAGACATTTCATTTACCTAGTAGAACTCCAAGCTCATAGATTTCCACAGAATCCCAGACCATGTAGAAAACGTTCCTAGTTTCTGTTAATAGATGTTTTGGAGGATCCCACTGAAAGCATAATGAAAAAAATCACTTCAGCTATATTCAGTAGAAATTCAAACCATATAAAGAATCTCACTCTCTGCTCCATTTCATCAGTTTCAAGGATTCTCCTTAGTGGATGCCAGTTGGTTTTCTTCAGAATAAACTCCCAAAACAAGTAACTTGCAATTTCTTGATTGGACCCTATTTGAGCTGGCTAGAAAAAGCCCAAAACAAAACCTACAACAAAAGCAGACACACAAACAACAAAAAAAAACAAACAAGAAATCGTTCATTGTTCCTATTTATAATCATATTTAATTTTACTTTAATTTTAAACATCCAAACTCTGGATTTAATATTGGACAGCTGTTAATAGTTAAATACATAAAATCCAGCTGTCACATTCAAAGTATTTTTGTGGAGTTCTAACACAGCTCTTTCACAGTTACACCCAATGCTACTCTTGGTATTATATACATCCTTAAAATTATTTACAATACTACTTTTTTCTATGTGCATAGATTCCATAGAACACCACAGTGAGAATCTCCTTCATACCCTTTTTCTCTCCAGACTGTCTTAACCAAGACAGTCTTTGCAAACTATACAAGAACAACACGGAAGCAAAGACACTGCATGTGGCTCAACAAGGAATAACATTTGGAAAATCACTTAGATGAAGAATCATTTATAGCTTTCCTTAACTGCTATACCCAGTTCACTTTGGAGCTCTGTAGCATTCCAGCAGATGATACCATCCATCAGTGAAAAGCTTAACCCTTTTCAAAATCCTTTATTTACCACTGCTCCAGGACATTCCATAAACAAGTTTAACTTTGGCTGGAGTTTTCTGCATGTATTTTCCTGCCAGCAGTGGCATTCTTAAAAAAAAAAATAACTAAAAAAAAGAAAGAAAAAAAAGTGGTCACTATAATCTAGGCTTGAATCCTACACGTTATTAAAGAAGTAGATGAAGAGTGTAGTTCTCCTCTGTGCTTCAACAAAACACTGCCTGAAGACAACTCAGCAACATCAGAACCAGTACGGTCTAAATTTGGCATGGGTTGTAGACCTAAAAAATAACCCACACTAGCAGGAATCAATTGCCACAACTCCACTGTTAAACACACAGAAGCTCTGGTGGCCTGTCTGGTCTCTTTGCTCAGGCTGAACCTGAGCACATACCTGGCTTTGGTTTGGCTGCTTCACGACTGCCTAGACGAACATCCCACCCATGGGCTGTTCTAGGCAGCCTTTTTCCCTTGGGAGGCACAGGGACATATTGCAACCTAAAAATTAATGGTTGTGGCAATGCTAGCAGTTCATCACCATCCACTGTCCTCACCAGGGGGTCCTCCCTTGCCAGGGAAAGAGTTAACACCTAGAACAACTGTGTATGCAGCCTGCTCTGCATCCAGCTTCAGGGAGCCCTGGGAAGAGTGGTGGTCAGGGGAAGGTGGTGGGGATAGCTCTGGCAGCCACATTTGGCTGCCATCCCTCCCAGGTGCTCCTGCCCTGGGCTGGGAGCAGGACTGTGGCAGAACAGCTACAGCAGCAACACGTGCCAGCCTTTCCCAAAGCCGCCTTCCATGAAGGCTGCGGGCACAAAAACACCACCCTGCCCACGTGTGGCTGATCCAGACATCAGGACACACTGAAGCTGTAAGATCTTGCTCTCTCTGAGTGCTCAGCAGAGGTAGGTGGCCCACACCAAAAAAGCCAACAGTCAAACAACCACCACCACACCCCTGCACCCAAAACACTGTGTGAAATAAAAAGCCAGGTACAAATCAGATCATTGTCCCCGATTTCTGTAATAAACACAGTTTGTTTCCATGCTGCATTACAAATACTTAGCCCTGCTACTGCCCTGCATAGGTGAGTTCATTATTATTTCATGCTTGTTTCACAGATAGGGAAAGCAAAGGCCAAGGTGATCATTTTCAGAAGCACTGGCTTTCAAGTTGCGGGTACTCCGGGGATCCCCGGCTGAAAGCAGTGAACTACAAGTACTCCAAAACAAACATGCAAAAAACCCTCCCCCAAAAAATTAGCCAATTTTTGGACTGTAGGTCAAAACTATATTACTGGCCAAAAACACAGGTTACCTTAGCTCTCTCCCTTTCCTGCAGGTTATTAGGAGAGCTTTTGTCAGAAGAATTTGGAACACAAGCACTCAAGGACCCAGATAACTTTTCTGAAAGGCAGAAAGATTGCTTCTGTGTCACTGTACAAGACTTCATCTCCCTCTTATCATCATTTCTATCAGCAGAGCACCGTTTAGTCGCCTCCCTCCAAAAGGCACTTTGGGATGCATGCTGCAATATGCATATAAATTATCATTAAAGTATCCTCTGTTTCACTGGGGCATTTCAGATTCAAGATGCTGTTTTAATGGGTTGCCTCCCAGGAAACTGACTTCACCTGTAATGACACAGTGAATGCTAATGACCAGTGTTTAATTGGGGCAGTGCTAGTAAAATTTTGCTTCAGAGGGATTCAATTTACCTGGTGCCAAGGAGTTAAGTGATTAATCGGGTGTTAAATAGTATGTACTTCCAAACACTGGTCTCCTACCATTCAATCCTACACCACTGAATTTAATGACAGTTTTGTCACTGACACTAACAGAAGAAGGATCCTCCTCCTAGTACACAAGTAAACATTAAGGAACATGCTCTGCACTGACAGATACTCAGCCTTGGCTGAGGATAACAGGATTCTGGCCGTGTGGTGCTGGACAGTCTCTCCCTCACCATGGGAAGCCTTCAGGGGGAGAGGGCTCTTTGCAGAAACAGAATGAATGAGGTATCAGGAGACATAACCCACCATCCAAAAATTAAGTCGGTCTGGGGGAGCCAGTTAAGATTGAAACCTCAAACACTACACCGATTCTTTGTCCTTCAGCTTTTTTTTTTTCCCCGCTGCCTTTTTTAAACTACTACAAAGTACATCCTCCAATCCAAAATGAGCACTCTGTGAAGTCCTTCAGTTCAGGATCCTGTGCTGACTCCTGCAGCCACCCCATCGAGCTCAACACAAGAGAGAGCACCTATGTCCACCAGCGTGCACCTACATAAAATCTGCACTGAAACCAGTTGTGAAACCTGACTCACAGTGAGGCTCTGTGCCTTCAGTGCTGTGCACAGAAAGCACTCTCAGCTCAAGCATCAGCCAGGTGCACAGAAGGGACCCTGGGCTCAGAGAAGTCCTGGTCTGCAAGACCTGAAGCAGCTGCTCTGTCCCCATACCCCCAGTTTTAGTTCCCCCACAACTCCACACTTGGGCCAGCACAATTGTATGGTAGCATGGTAAGTCAGACTAAGCAACTGAAAGTGTCCTATTTATAAAAAATACAATAAACAAATTAAACTGTGTCCTTCAGGAGCCTTCCATTTGCCTGCTGAATTTTGAATCTCCATATGACGCCACAGCAATATTCTCAAGGTATATTCATTTCAGGCAAAAAAAAAAGGAAGATCCTGACAATCAGAAAGCTCCAGGTGAGGTTTTAAACAGAACTTATCCCCACATAGACCTTAATTAATCACAAAAATCATCATCTGTGTCTAAACTGCTAGTCCTGTCTCCCTTTGAGTTTTTGCTCCCATATTAGTCTTTGCCAAGATGTTTACACTCCCCTGGTGCCTCAATTCTCCCATCTGTGGGAGGAGAGGTGAGGCCTTAAGGATCACTTGCCAATACTGTAATGAGTGCCAATGTTGTGGCAGTATTTACAATAATATAATCAGCTAACTACTGTGGCTCAGCATCAGAGGAACAGGTTTACTACCAACACAGATATTCCACCTATAAAAGAAGATGAAAAAAGTGTCTGACTACAACAACCACACCAGATGCCCCTTCCCAGTTGAACTCAGAGTCAAAGCCCTCAAGCCCTCTCAGACTGGAGCTCACCACAACCCCAAAGCCTCCCAGTCCATGCAGAGAGTATGCTGACGCCCTAAGCTGTAGCAAACACTGAGAGCCCAACCTTCATGCTCATCTCTCACCCCTGAGGTTTTATTTTCTAAACTACAGGATGAGCTCTCTCCACAGCTTTAGACCCTATGCATACACTTAACCTCCCTGCCATAGCTGCACAGTGGGTCTTCTTGCCACGGGCCAGGCAAGCACACACCCAACTGCTGGCAAGATCTGGCTATCAGCAGGGTATTTTTCATCTCTCAGAGGAGTCAGCCAGCACATACTTGTTGCAAAGCAAGCACATATCAATACGCAATCACACATACATACTGATAACTACTTCACGCCAACCAAAATATTACAGCAAGCTTACACTGATAACCAGTAATAAAATAGAGACCAAAACTTCACCTCCTCAAAGGTTTCCCAGATTTGATTAGAGCACTTCTCTAACATGATGAGATAGGAAGACTGTGCACTGAGCAGCTCGGGCATAAACATAGCACCAGCCTTCACCCTCTCCGCTGAAGCTTTCCACGTTCATCACCCCAGGTGCTGTGGCATTTACTGCCTGCACCCTTGTCCCAAATTGGAGGAGGAAGCAGGAGGAAAAAAAAAAACAACAACAAACCAACAAAAGAACGAGAAAACAAGAAAATACATCCACCAGCACCACTGCTTCCCGCTCACAGGCTCCGAGTGAAACTTTGTGACACCCGTGTAGCACAACACTCGCCTACATTTCCGAACAAAGCAGAGTAGTCGGGGTACTCTGCGGAGCTTTTTCCTCTGCCTCAGTATCACACTCCACGCCACGAGCCAGACTGGAATACTGAGGAAACTATCAGTTGCACTCACATAATCAGCTACCATTTAAACAGCTCCTCTTAATTCCAGCTGCTGAATGTAATCACCTTTATCAAATGGATAAAAAAGTGTCCAAAACCCAATGATAGTTAGAAAAGCTGAAGGGAAAGCTACCCAGAACGGTTTGACTGGTGAAGAAATGCTTTTGAAGTTCACATTTCTGTCTGAGAAGTTTTCATTTTAAAATTAGAAACTAATAAAATAGCCAGTAACTACAGTTTATACACATAAACAGTACATTAAAAAATAAGTTCAGATTGTGATGTTTAGAATTGGTCACTTTTAAAAGAAAGAAAAAAACCAACAAAAATCAGTTTTCCGGTAACTGTTGAACTGTAATGAAAATGTGGCATTTATTCATTTCGAGACTGAAGCAGAAGTTTGTTTGTATCTCCCCAGCTAGGAAGTTGATTCCTTACAGTGGGATTCTACAACATACCTTCCTGACACTAGGGAAGGACTAGTTTTACAGTTCCTGAAATCAACAGGATGGTTGTTGATTTCAGTAAGAGCAGAAGTAAGCTCCCTATTTTCAAAATGACACATGTCAAAAACAAGGAAATACAGCTCATATGACACCACTTTTTCATGACATTCACTTGTGTTCTTCGGTCCATGGAACACATTCTACCTTTCCACAGGGTTTACTAGAAAAAAAACAGAAGCTATATCTCATTTTATTTATCTGTAGGGATCCAATGAGTTAATTGAACACATTTTGCCTGCATTAGCATTTCACCATACAGTAACACGCATACAATACCCCGTTATCCAGTTTGCCTGTCTATGTTATGAAAAGTCAAACTAGACTCTAAGCCACGAGACTTCACGGGACACGGGCCTGATTGCACTTAACTCAGCAAGAGAAAATACACCCATAAGCTTTCAAATTGTGTTCCCACCATATAGAACTCAAGATTCCCCCGTACACACACAGGACAAGCAAACAAAAGAGCATCATGCTGAATAAGTGTTCATTCCAGGCTCTTCCCCTTAGAGAGAGTCTGGAAGTCACCTCTTCCATCCAGGCAGGGAGAGACAACCACTAAAGATCTCTTACTGGGGCACAGTTAGTCTCGAGCAGACGGGAGATTCCTGGCTTGCAACAAGACAAAGCGACTCCCAAATAAAATACAAAACCGGGGGGTGAGGAAAGGAGAGAGGAAAGCAGTGGGCTGCTAGATAGGAAAAGTCTGGACAAAAAAAGAAACTCAATTTTGTTTCCATTGTCTCAGCTTCACGCCGTCTCCACTTAAAACGATAAACTTCCCGGGGTAAGCCCTTCTTCAACAGACCAAGGCACGGGGAAACACATCCCCCAGCCCCTGCTGGAGCGGGGCCGGGCTGGCAGCCCTGGCTCCCCTACCTGCCACCGGCAAGCGATGCCAGGAATGGAAGCCACTAAAATAAATAGTACTAATATGGATATTAAGCCGGGAAAAAAAAAATTTAAAGGAAAAAAAAAAAAGAAAGCAAGCCTCACAATCCATTCTTGGTAGAAGCAGCAGCAGCTGCATCTCCCCGACGGCAGGAAACTTTCTACGAAGTTGCTGGCGGGGACGGCGGGCAGCCAAGCCCGCGGGAGGCCGGGCCGAGCTCCGGGGCCCCCTTAAAGCTCCGTGTCGTGGAGAGCCACGCCAGCAGAGCCGGGCCCGGCCGCCGTGTCCCCGGGCAGCGCAGGGCGCTGACAGCCCGCGGCACCGCGTCCCCGCCCGCGGCCGGAGCGGCGCGGGGAGCGCCCCGCAGACGGGGGGGCACCGAGCCCCGCGGCCGCCCTTCGCCCGCCCGGGCAAAAAATAGAAGAGGGAAAACCAGTTATTTCCACCAAAATAAGCCTGGGCAAAACACGGCGAAGCCCACCGCCCCGAGGCGCCGGCGGGCACGACCCGCGCTGACAGGGGCCCGGCGGACGGAGGGATGGGGCTTTACCTTGATGCAACACTGAGAAGGAGCCTCGGACATCTCTCTGGAGGGACTCGGCGGAGCCCGGCGGGGCAGGCGCGGGCGGGCAGACGGGAAGTTCTCGGGCTTTCCCCACTTTCCGCTCCTCTCCCGGCGCGGCGGCGCGGCCCGACCCGGCCCGTCCCCTCAAGGGGAAGTGGCGGCCGGGGGCGGGCGCGGCGCGGCCGGGGTGGCGCGGGGGGG